>NC_086448.1:658809689-659121070 GCF_028390025.1 Pseudophryne corroboree
AAGGTAAAAAGACCCACTTGGACGAGGAATTTGATGATCCTGTATACAGACAACTGATGGATTAAAGAAGAAGTTTTGACAACCTTATACACAGATATTTGATGAACTTTGCCATAGATCCCCAGTTTCCCTAGAAATTTTAAAATTACGCTAGCCCAACACTTTTGTAAATCTATGGACATTGACAAAGCTTTTTGCCCACACGCCTTTTGGCAAAAGCACAAAGAAGACTGCATTCAACAGACACCGAACAAGACTTCAACCGACAAATGTTCATTTACCTGACATAGAATACCACTGCATTTACCGTAATTATGTCTTTTCTTCATCTCTACAACCTTCAGGTAATTACACACATAGTCGATAGGGAATACAGGCACAGATATCAGCAATCACATATTCCCCCATTCATGTATCATCAACTAAAATGTGCTCCCCATTTGTTACAACCACAGCCGAAAAGAGCTCGGTAAAGTTTGACAGCCCATCCACAGACCCGTACCACGGGATAAGAAGGAATTCAAATGTACACTTCGCAATGCCTCGAAGCTTGATTTAAAACACGTACGGCACGATGATACCCCCAAACACGCATTCATACACACATGCTTCTGCTATCTCACTAGGTCATACCCTTTTCCTACCTTCTCCTCTCCTCCCCTACCCAACCATGGAAATGTATTAACCCCTGACATATATTTTTCTCGTTTTGAAATGTTTTAGGAAGTGGCAGTTATTGTTGACTGCCAAAGGGTGGACTGTCAAAGTCAGAAAAATCTCTATGCACACTACCATATTTGCACCTCATACAGGTCCGTGCTGCGCATGCGTACACTCTCCCGTGCGTGCGCATACTCGCTGTCGCGTGCACCCGCAGGCGCACAATGTGCGCATTTACGGTAGAGTTTATGTGATCGTAGCGTGCGACTCAATCGTTACATATTTTCACTATATAATGTATTTTGTAGATCATGGTCCCTTTGATAGATTCTGAAAGTTTAGTTAATGTAGCATGTTCCTGGACAGAGAGATCCCTCTTTGTATTGTACGAAGGGTCCAACAGGGGTCATACAGTGATGTTTAGTATCCATCGGAAGAGTATTTAATTAGCAATATTCCGGTGTTGGTTTGAAGCGGATTAATCGCTCGTGCGAATAGTTATGGACATAAGAAGTTTATGTCCATTTACTATTATTTGCACTTACTTATTCATGCGGCGGGAAACCCAGTTTCCCACCCACCTGAGCAGTTGGAAATCGTCACAGCCCACCTGTATGAATCAACCTATGACCTTTTGTTATGATGCGAGGAGGAATTCCTGTGTCCAATGAACAATGAGATTGTAGGGACCATTGAATTGTATTGTGTGTGGGGCATAAATAGACAAGCCGATCACATCCAGCTCACTCTTCAACGGTTCTCATTGCTGAAAATCGGGAGCTGGATGTCCAGAGGCGCATGCGATCGTTCCCCTTGTGCGTAAGTTTTCTCCGCAATCATATTGTCTTTCTTGTTATTATGGGCCATATCTCTCTCTCTCTCTCTTCTCCTCTTTCTCTTATTTTCCCTTAAAACGTAATTGTATTGTATTGTATTTCCCGTGTAGTTATCTGGTTAGTTAGTCTATGTTATATTGTAGTGTATGACTTGTATTGTATTAATTCTTTTGCAAGTATAACATTCATAATATATATATAAGGCGTTGGACCCTAAGCACAGTATCTGTGTATTTCTTATAGTGTTAAGTATTCTCAGAACGTCGGTGACGCTCGAACAGCTTTTAAGTTAATAAGGTTATACTGTGCTGCATTTACACTCTATCACTACACTAAGGTCTTACTGCATAATACACTGTTTATGGTTTAGATATAAAGGTTTAACATTGTGAGCGTCAGCGCCGCTGGTGATCTCCTCGTGGTCCCGAGCGTCCGCTACGCTATAGCGAATCATTACGTTAGTCGGCAGCCAATAGCGTGCCTGCCTGTGATCTCTTGGCCGTGAGCGAACGTGACGCTTGAGCGTCTCGACTACGGCTAAGCGATTGTTACGCAACGTGCGTACCCTTACGGTACTCCATACGTAAATAGCGTACAGTGTTCTTAGACCTCATAAAGGGTATTATATAAGATAAATATTTAGCTTTATCAAGTGGTACTCCTACTTCCGCTGCTGTTGTTGTTGTTGCTGCTGCTGGGAGTCGATCGTCATCCCAGAGGGGAACATACTTCAACCAAGTAATTGACTGTCCAACAGTCCTTTGCGAGGAAGATGAAATATAACAGCAGTCACCCTGTCGCAAGGCGGATTACTGAGGCCATAACAACTACACTGGTGTTAGACGTGCGTCCGGTATCTGTCATTAGTGCAGTGGGATTTAGACACTTGATGGACGTACTGTGTCCCTGGTACCAAATCCCATCTAGATTCCACTTCACTAGGCAAGCGATTCCCGGACTGCACAGGGACATTAAGAAAAGTGTCCTCAGTGTCCTGAAAAATGCGTTTGTACCCAGTCTCCACTTAACCACGGACATGTGGAAAAGTGGAGCAGGGCAAACTATGGACTACATGACTGTGACAGCCCATTGGGTAGATGAAATGCCTCCCACAGCAACAACAGCAGCGGCACCAGTAGAAGCATCTCACAAATGCCAACTCGTTCCTAGGCAGACTACTGGTTTCCATAAGAGGTACACTGCTGACTAACTGAAAACTGAGGGACATCATCGCACAATGGCTTACCCCACTTAGACTCTCCTGGGGATTTGTGATATCTGACAATGGGGGTCATTCCGAGTTGTTCGCTCGTTATTTTTTTCTCGCAACGGAGCGATTAGTCGCTAATGCGCATGCGCAATGTCCGCAGTGCGACTGCGCCAAGTAAATTTAAGTAAATTTACTATGCAGTTAGGGTTTTTACTCACGGCATTACGAGGTTTTTTCTTTGTTCTGGTGATCGTAATGTGATTGACAGGAAGTGGGTGTTTCTGGGCGGAAACTGGCCGTTTTATGGGAGTGTGTGAAAAAACGCTACCGTTTCTGGGAAAAACGCGGGAGTGGCTGGAGAAACGGAGGAGTGTCTGGGCGAACGCTGGGTGTGTTTGTGACGTCAAACCAGGAACGACAAGCACTGAACTGATCGCACTGGCAGAGTAAGTTTCGAGCTACTCAGAAACTGCTAAGAAGTGTCTATTCGCAATTCTGCTAATCTTTCGTTCGCAATTTTGAGAAGCTAAGATTCACTCCCAGTAGGCGGCGGCTTAGCGTGTGCAAAGCTGCTAAAAGCAGCAGCTTGCGAGCGAACAACTCGGAATGACCACCAATGCCACCAATATTGTGAGTGCATTACATCTGGGCAAATCCCAGCACATCCCATTGTGCATACAATTCATTTGGTGGTGCAGAAATTTTTGGCAAATAACAGGGGCATGCAGGAGATGCTGTCTGTAAGCCAGAAAAATGCGGGCCACTTTCGACATTCAGCGACTACATGCCTAAGACTGGAGCACCAGCAAACACTCCTAAACCTGCCCTGCCATCACCTGAAGCAAGAGGTGGTAACGAGGTGAAATTCAACACTCTATATGCTTTAGAGGATGGAGGAGCAGCAAAAGGCCATTCAAGCCTATACATCCATCTATGATATAGACAAAGGAGGGGGAATGCACCTGACTCAAGCGCAGTGGAGCATGATTTCCCTGTTGTGCAAGGTTCTCCAACCCTTCGAACTTGCCACACGTGAAGTCAGATCAGACACTGCCAGCTTGAGTCAGGTCATTCCCCTCATCAGGCTTTTGCAGAAGCAGCTGGAGAAATTGAAGGAGGAGCTAAGACAGAGCAGTTCCGCTAAGTATGTGGAACTTGTGGATGGAGCCCTTCATTCGCTTTGCCAGTATTCAAGGGTGGTCAATCTGTTGAAATCAGAGCACTACATTTTGGCCACCGTGCTCGATCCTAGGTTTAAAGCCTATATTGTAGCTCTCTTTCTGGCAGACACAAGTCTGCAGAGGTTCAAAGACCTTCTGGTGAGAAAATTGGCAACTCAAGTGAAACGTGACATGTCAACACCTCCTCCTTCATTTTCTCCCGCAACTGGGGCTGCGAGGAAAAAGATAACATTTCCGGGCCCACCTGCTGGTGGTGATGAAGGGCAGTCAGGAGCAAGTGTTGCCATCTGGTCCGGACTGAAGAAGCTGCCAACAATTACTGACATGTCGTCTACTGTCACTGCATATGATGCTGTCACCATTGAAAGAATGGTGGAGGATTATATGGGTGACAGCATCCAAGTAGGCATGTCAGACAGTCCTTATGTATAATGGCAGGAAAAAGAAGCAATATGGAGGCCTTTGCACAAACAGGCTTTATTTTACCTAACTTGTCCTCCCTCCAGTGTGTACTCCGATAGAGTGTTTAGTGCAGCCGGTAACCTTGTCAGCGATCGGCGTAGTATGTTACTTCCAAAAAATGTGGAGAAGATGATATTCATTCAAATGAATTATAAATTCCTCCAGGAAGACCTTTACCAGCAATTTCCGCCAGAAAGTACACAGGGACCTGTGATGGTGGATTCCAGTGAGGATGAATTAATACTCTGTGAGGATGAGGATGTACACACTGAAAGGGGTGAGGAATCAGAGGATGAGGATGAAGACAACATCTTGCCTCTGTAGAGCCAGTTTGTGCAAGGAGAGATGAATTGCTTCTTTTTTGGTGGGGGGATTAATTGCTTCTTTTTTGAGGGGGTACAAGCAAACCAATTATTTCAGCCACAGTCGAGGGGCAGACCATGTCACTGAAATGATTGGTTTTGTAAAGTGTGCATGTCCTGTTTATACAACATAAGAGTGGGTGGGAGGCCCCAAGGACAATTCCATCTTGCATTTTTTTTTGCATGATGTGCTCTTTAGGGCCTAGTTTTTCAAACTGCCATCCTGTCTGCCACTGCAGTGCCACTCCTAGATGGGTCAGATGTTTGTGTCGCCCACTTGTGTCGCTTAGCTTAGTCATCCAGTGACCTCGGTGCACCTCTTTTTTTTCTTTGCATTATGTGCTTTTTGGGGCCTAGTTTTTAAAACAGCCATCCTGGCTGCCACTGTAGTGCCACTCCTAGATGGGCCAGGTGTTTGTGCCGCCCACTTGTGTCGCTTAGCTTAGTCATCCAGCAACTTTGGTGCAACCTTTTGGCCTAAATACAATTTTGTAAGGTGTGCAGAACAGACTGAAAATTAATGTTATTGAGGTTAATAATACCGTAAGATCAAAATTACCCCCAAATTCTGTGATTTTAGCTGTTTTTATGTTTTTTTCAAAAATCATCCAGATCTAAAACAAAAACCAAATCCGAAAGGGTGGTTTTGGCAAAACCAATCCAGATCCAAAACACGAGTGGGGATCCAGATCCAAAACCAAAACACAAAACCTGAAAAATGTCTGCCGCACATCTAGTAATAATGGATTCCCCTCACAAAATCATAATACCTAATCAAGATGCAGCTTCCCATTCAGAAGATAGGCACAAAAAACAATTGGAAGTGAATGTCAGATTGGCTTTCTATGAGGCACCACAAGTTCCAGTCTCTCGGTTGCAGCTTGTCCATAGATAGTTTGTGTTTCTTCTCAGAAAATCTCTCATAAACACTCTTGTCCTGCTCCTTTCTCTGTTACTGGTCACTGTCTCCCCACTCATACAGTATATTTCTCTCTGTCTGTTATCTGCTTATCATTGTGCAATGGTGTGCCCTCAGCTCTCCTCTCTCCACAGCTCCAATTGTCACTCCTGCAATTTATCTGTTTTAAATATCTTTCCAGAATGGAAACTGTGAGGTATCACACTTGACCTATGGGGGAAAGCCCCTTACTACTCCTGCCTCTCTGGTCATAATGATTTCCATTTGCTACATGTGTGTGTGTCTGCAAGTACACATTTGTGTTCATTTGCTTTGTGGTCATGTGTAGTACAAACAGCCCCATACTTCTCAACCTAACCTGTCGCTAAGAAGGAATGGTAAGATCATACCATATAGGACTGGCGTTGGATAAGTGCAAGTTGCCAATTGTTGATGCACAAAAAAAAAAAACTCCAAAGCTTACCTTCACTTTTTAACTATTGCTTATGGGTGAAATTAGTCACTTGTAAGGTTTGTATAACCATGCCTGCTCAATACATGACTGGATTACTTGTATAACCTGTCCCGAACATAAATTTACAAGGGCTAAATGGAAACTCGTCGAAATTGAGTTGTTGTTTTTTTTAAATAGAGTAAAGTCATATCAAGCAACAAATGTAAACTTTATTAGATTGACAAAAAATAGTTACAAATTCATTCAAAAACTTCAGTAATGAAAATATTTTGAGTCCATCCATTTGCGATAGGTAATCCATGTGCATCTTCGTGAGTGATCTTTACTGCAGGAGAAGCCTTTGATCTTGCTCGAGCTAGGGCAACGTAGAACATATCCTGTGAGAACACTGGTTCTGGCACATGTATACTGACTTTAGCAAGTGTCTGTCCTTGACTCACTTGATTCACTGTCATTGCAAAGGACAATATGATCGGAAATTGAATACATTTGGTCATAAAAGGGAAAGTGCAGTCACTTGTAGGCTGCGGAATGCATGGCAAGGTGTGCAGCAACCCCTTATAGCCTCCGCACAAAGGACCCCATTCAGCATGGTAAGCAGAAGTGCAGAAATCGATATTCGCCAATTTCCGCACTTCTGCGCATGCTGCTGCGTCCATGCGTGAGGACTTAAACTGCGATTGCATGTGATTGCAGTTTAAGAGCCAATGGGGTGCAGCACTTTTGAGGCGGTGATGCAACAATGGGGTGGGCCGCATCGGCTGCGTGACATCACACTCAGCCGCTGCGACCCAAAACATGGCAGCTCAGCGACTGCCTTAGCAGCTTGGCTCCAAAGGCAGGGCGCTATCCTTAAGATGTGAGAGTATCACTGTTTAGCGACATTTCAGTGTGTGTGTGTGTGGGGGGGGGGGTGGTCCAGGCATGCTCTGTGCTGGGCACACCCCCACATGCTAGAGAAAGGAGCTGTAGTTTTGCAACTTCCCGCAAAACTACAATTCATGCTGAATTAGGCCCAAAATTACCACAGAAATTGTATTTTGGGAGAGCAACTTTACAATCATACATATGCGATTGGTAAAACCTTTCCTTGTGTCCAAGTTTCTGATAAGCATCATGACTGCACCTGTTCAAGATGAGGGATGTCAAGGCCCTGCTCAAATTGTGGATTTCAATTTTGCCATCTCCACTTCAGTTGGCTGTCTAGAGGTTGATGACTGAGGGCTGGATAGCCTGCGTTTCTTGGTTTGTTGTCAATGTTGTGTTGCGAATGCTCTTCATTCTCCCTTGTCTGAGACATACAGTTGCGACCCATTGATCACTCACGCCTTCTAGTAAGGCTCTTACATTGTTTTTCTACAAGGGAGACATTTTGTTAAGGTAGAGTATGCAATAAAGTATTTATTTTACATAGAACTGTCATAGAACACGATGCACTCACCAAGTCTGACACTGAACTGGGCACCTCATGTATATAAGGGCAATGATCCCCTTCACAAAGGTAAACAAATAAAGTGGATATTTTGGATCTAGTGGTAGAGCAAATGTTTACATTGCTCGTGCACGCTTCTCCCATAGACTTTATATGGAAACTTTGCCGCTCCGCAATGCCTGGACCATTGTCTCAATCTCATTTTTTTTCTTCAACTGGCACATCTACATCGTAGGACCTTTATTTTGATACCTCAACCATATTTTACATGGTCTTCTGCTTCATGGTTGATTTGCTGTTGTTCCTAAACGCTTCCACTTTCTAATAATATCACTTACAGTTGACCGTGGAATATCCAGCAGGGATGAAATTTCACGAACCATCTTATTGCAAAGGTGGCATCCTATTACAGTACCAAACTTGAAGTCACTGAGCTCTACGGGTATGACCCATATTGTATCACAAATGCTTGCAAATGGAGACTGCATGACTAGGTGATTGGTTTTAAACACTTCTGGCAATGGGTCTGAATGAAACACCTAAATTCAGTAATTAACAGCTGTGGCCAAATACTTTTGTCTGTCTGTCTATCTATCTATCTATCTATATATCTATATATCTATCTACAGATGCCATCAGCGCACCTGTGAATGGAAGCATACATAAACATGCAATCCTATGGATCACAGGTGCATACTTGGTGCAGGCTTTACAGGGTTTATTTTCAGCTGATCCCAGTTGGAAATGTGGGGAGAACAGGAGATGCCATGAGGGAAGGGCATGGGAGGACAAACGAGAGCTGACAAAGGGGAGGAGAAATGTGGGAGGAGGCAGAGGTGAGGAACATATGAAGTGGGAGATGAGAAGGGCACAAGGATGGCCCCAGAGGAGGGGCCAGCCCACAGTAACTAGCCACACAGTGTAGGGACTGGAGCAGGGGGCATAGGGCCCTGGATGTCGGTAGAAAAGGGTTGTGGGGAGGAAAAAGGTGGAGCAGCCCATAATTGGTATCATTTCCCTCCTGACACTGCCCATATTAACTGTAGATTTTGTCCACACTGCGCCCCTCGACCCAGTACTTTAACTGGCACCTTTCAAATATTTTTTGGGGGGCAAGCTGCTCCCTAGTCCCCCCCCCCCCCCCATTCCAGTGCCAATGAATACCATAACTTAAGGTTGCCAGCTCTTTCCCAGTACTTACACCATATCCAGTGCTTTTTCAGTGCTTATGCAATGTCCGTAAGCCAGAGGCATCAGGAGGGGCCCCAATCATTATCAGCTTAGAACTGGTATTTCCCATGATGTTAAATTCACTGGATGATCTTCAGAATGATAGGAACATGCTCATGGAGGGAATTCATGAGTAGGATTTGCATATTATGTCTTACAATAATGAAGTTCAGCTTTAACAAACCACAATCAACAAACTTCTATCCATATTAAAGCCACATCCGAAATTGGAATTTAATACATCCCAGCCTTAATATCCCTTCATCAGAGTATCTACATAAATGGACACTAAGGGGTCTATTCATCTGGTATCGAATAATAGGTCAACAGTACTAAGGTCGACAGTCAATAGGTCGACCACTATTAGTTAACATGCATTATGTTGAATGGTCAAAAGGTCGACATTGTGAAAAGGTCGACATGGCAATGGTACCAACCACATATGGTTGAAATTAGTTTTTTGCTATTTTTTTTAATTTTCAACTTTTTCATACTTTGCCATCCACAAGGACTGCCATTGGGAATAGTAGTCTGCAGCATGGTGAGTGAAGTGCGCCATGCAAGGAACCGTGGTGCACTAATTGGGGTGTCCGGTCATTTTACAGTGTAAACAACATATATTTTTTTTCTTAAAACTAATGTTGATCTTTTCATGTGTCAACATTTTCCGTGTCAACCTTTTCCCCATGTTGACCTTGTGTATGTCGACCTTTTGGGGTCGACCTAGACGCTGTTGACCTTTTTCAGCTAGACCCAATGATCCACACCCATTCATCATCACTTAATTTATACATTGTATATTGTATAAATTAAATGTCAGGGATATTCATTATAAAGGTAGCGCAGGAAATATGATGAATATCTCCTTCTTATCTTTCAGTCACTATCTGGCCTGCTATCCCAATACACTAGTATGGGGAGCTAAATTCATCAAGCTCCATTCATACAATTGTGGGAACCTTTGCTATCTTTCAGATGGTATTCGTTCCCGCACCCCACTCTTTCCCTATGGGAATAAGAAGTCCCGGTTGTGAAGAAGGGTCAATTCTGATCTCTCCACCACTACTCTGCTCCTTCTGATGGAAGTCGCACATGTATGAACCCAAATCCAGGCACACGCAGTGGCAGTGCTAGTGTCGCAGCTACTAAAGTAGTGGTAAAATTATTTGCAGAGACAGCTGATTTTCGCACTGGAGCTGTCTCCACACTGTAGCAATGCTGAATTGCTCTGGCACTTACAGCGAGCTACTGTAGATAATTTCCGAGAGCCACAGAAAGTTTCTGGACCTGTAATGTTCTTTATTTCTATCTGTGAAAATCTAGGCAAGGTTGTGCAAATAAAGAAGCAGCTTTTACACTGTGGAGCATTTATTTTGCTGTTTGTAAATCACCTTCTCTGTATAAAGTACCTATGGGGGTAATTCCAAGTTGATCGCAGCAGGAAATTTTTTAGCAGTTGGGCAAAACCATGTGCACTGCAGGGGGGATAGATATAACATGTGCAGAGAGAGTTAGATTTATGTGGGTTATTTTGTTTCTGTGCAGGGTAAATACTGGCTGCTTTATTTTTACACTGCAATTTAGATTGCAGATTGAACTCACCACACCCAAATCTAACTCTCTCTGCACATGTTATATCTGCCTCCCCTGCAGTGCACATGGTTTTGCCCAACTGCTAACAAAGTTCCTACTGCGATCAACTCAGATTGACCCCCAATGTAACAGTCATACACCCGCACGCAGAAAAGGAAAACTAATAATTTTAATTTACCTGCAGGAGATCACAGTTGTCAGTTACCAACTCATCACAAGTTGTTTGTCTTCATTCCTTTCCATAATTGCCTGCTAAGTGCTTTCATGCAACAAACATTTACAGCACTGTTTTAATTTGAGAACTACAAAGAAGAAAGTGCACAACATGTCTATAAAAGTGGCACGATCAGCTAGCTTCAACAGAACCATTACCATCAAAGTTTTTTTTATTGAAGGAGCAATTGTGCTGTCCAATTGTATATAGCTACAGCTTTCGTTCATATGCCAAAACACAAAGACAACTACTGTAATTCATCAGCTTTGCTTAACTACTTTTGGACTCCAGTATGCACTGTTAATCAGTTGATAGCTTTCCTCACACCAGGAGTACTTGCTGAATTGAAGACAGATGAGAGGAATAAAGAATAAAGCAACTGAGGAATCTGACTTAGTAGGCAATAGAGTAGGACTATAAAGGAATCCCTAACAGATTTCTGTATTTCAGTTGTTGTTGTTTGTACTGTTATACTGTAATTGTATATTACTTTGCCTGCTGAATTAATTAAAGTATGTTATAGAGGATTATGCATGTAACATTGTATGTATACATTTGCCTGAAAATATTGGCATATATCGCCAGTATTGTATGGATGATTACAACAGTACTACCTACATAGCATGCATTACAATACTTGGCTTCAGGTACTGTAGCTTGTTGTATCAAAGATGTACAGTTTTATGCTAATTGTCTAGAACAGTGGTTCTCAAACTCGGTCCTCAGGACCCCACACGGTTCACGTTTTCCATGTCACCCAGCAGCTGCACTGTGTATCACCAACTGCCACATTTTAAAAATCTACAGGTGACCTGCAAAACATGAACCGTGTGGGGTCCTGAGGACCGAGTTTGAGAACCTGTGGTCTAGAATGTTAAGACTTTAGTTCAATAAGTGCATTTGTTTTTTAATAGTGTACTATGGGGGTCATTCCGAGTTGTTCGCTCGTTATTTTTTTGTCGCAACGGAGCGAATAGTCGCTAATGCGCATGCGGGTCATTCTGAGTTGTTCGCTCATTATTTTTTTGTCGCAACGGAGCGAATAGTCGCTAATGCGCATGCGCAATGTCCGCAGTGCGACTGCGCCAAGTAAATTTGCTATGCAGTTAGGAATTTTACTCACGGCATTACGAGGTTTTTTCTTCGTTCTGGTGATCGTAATGTGATTGACAGGAAGTGGGTGTTTCTGGGCGGAAACTGGACGTTTTATGGGAGTGTGTGAAAAAACGCTACCGTTTCTGGGAAAAACGCGGGAGTGGCTGGAGAAACGGAGGAGTGTCTGGGCGAACGCTGGGTGTGTTTGTGACGTCAAACCAGGAACGACAAGCACTGAACTGATCGCAGATGTCGAGTAAGTCTGGAGCTACTCAGAAACTGCTAAGAAGTGTCTATTCGCAATTCTGCTAATCTTTCGTTCGCAATTTTAATATGCTAAGATTCACTCCCAGTAGGCGGCGGCTTAGCGTGTGCAAAGCTGCTAAAAGCAGCTTGCGAGCGAACAACTCGGAATGACCCCCAATGTCCGCAGTGCGACTGCGCCAAGTAAATTTGCTATGCAGTTAGGAATTTTACTCACGGCATTACGAGGTTTTTTCTTCGTTCTGGTGATCGTAATATGATTGACAGGAAGTGGGTGTTTCTGGGCGGAAACTGGCCGTTTTATGGGAGTGTGTGAAAAAACGCTACCGTTTCTGGGAAAAACGCGGGAGTGGCTGGAGAAACGGAGGAGTGTCTGGGCGAACGCTGGGTGTGTTTGTGACGTCAAACCAGGAACGACAAGCACTGAACTGATCGCAGATGCCGAGTAAGTCTGGAGCTACTCAGAAACTGCTAAGAAGTGTCTATTCGCAATTCTGCTAATCTTTCGTTCGCAATTTTAATATGCTAAGATTCACTCCCAGTAGGCGGCGGCTTAGCGTGTGCAAAGCTGCTAATAGCAGCTTGCGAGCGAACAACTCGGAATGACCCCCTATAAGTTGTGATTTTATTTTTTGACTTGTTTGTAATATAAATTTCCACACTGCTCCCATATATTTTGGGATATCTATGCCAAAAAGTCCAACACTTGGGAGCAAATATTAATTATGGTTTCCACTATGGCAAAGGTTATTTTTCTGGGGGGGGAATTTTGAAGCAATGTTTTAAAGGTAACACGGACCTAGCACTGATAAAATAATAATCACGGTTTTTAAATGAAACATTATCCATATGTTTCTCAATTAAATTATTTGAATTCCCCCACCACTACCCCACCCGCGTGCACCACTGGGGTTTCCTGCACTATTTGAAACCCCTGCTTAATACAACAATTTGCATTATAGACATGTAAGGCATTGGAGTGTGCACCAACCCAAAAACCTGTTTCTGTGGCATGACGTTATCACCGTACACCTCAGCAAGCTGGCAATGAATTTCAGCAACTGATGTGCCCTTTAGATGCAGAAATCTTTTCACACTACGCACCTCAATGTTTGACCATGTTTGAGACAGCCCTGCCATCTTACAGCTGATGTTAGGGCAGTATGACTGATATGAGGCACAGTCTAATATCCTTGAGTGGAAACAGTGGTCTACCTGCTCTGGACTGGTGGGAAATTAGAATGAAATAGAGAACATTACACACATAAGAGGTCTTGTTACCTTACTTTATTGAACCACACTCGCATATTGTTTCTCAAAGCACTACCTACATAACTTGTGTAACTAGGAGTTAATCTGTTGTAATAGCTATCCCAAGTGTAACATGCCAAGTTCCAGGCCCCCAATATTGGGTCTGATCTACTATCTACTAGATGCATAGTGAGTGCCAGGACAGCAACTTACAGTGCAGTTCCCATGCGTATGGATTATGTGTGCCAGCATCTTGGGTTGAGGGCAATCAGCCGGCCAGCTCCGGAGGTGATAGGGCCAATCAGCACCAAGAGTGTCCTAGGTGCCAGTACCACTTATCTACCTAGTGGACTGAATACCTGGCGCCAGGTTCCTGTGTGTGTTCCAGCTCTCTGTGATTTCCAAGTCTCCAGAGAATTTCAGTTCACTGTGATTTCCAAGTCTCCAATGTGTTCTAGCTCACTGTGATTTCTAGGTCTCTATTGTACTCCTACTCAATGCATTTTCCAAGTGTCCAGTGTACTCCTGCTCACTGTGGTTTCCAAGTTTCCAATGTGTTCCAGCTCACTGTGATTTCAAGTATTAAGTGTTACTCAAGCTCACTGCGATTTTCATGTCTTTAGTGTTATTCCAGCTCACATTGATTTCCAATTCTCCAGTTTTACTCAAGCTCATTTCATCAGTTCTAGAGTGTGCTTCCTCTCTGTGACTTTCAGCTGGCTATCCCACTCCTATGCATCATTCAGATATCATCATCTGCACATTTATTCATTGCTCCTGTTACTGCATTTGTCCCTTCAGGCCACCTGCACTCATCTGCTTTTCATCCCAATATTAACAGCCTGTGTTAGTACTGAAATACTTAGCCTTCAGCCTCACATACATGCCAGTCTATTCAAAAACCTTTATTCAATATCCCAGAATTTGCTGCCATGTACTTAAAAGTCATTTGTACTTCCAAATTCTGCAGTATGGTAGTAATATAATGTGTCACATATGAGCCACCAATTGATTACTCCAAACTACTGAGGATAAAGATTGGAGCAAAACATCTGCAGTTGGTTATTCACCAGACTTGAATTGTTTAATTTTCAATAAAGATTGGAGGAACTTCTACCCTTTGATAAAGTCCTGTTCGATGAAACATGCCAGGATTCTAGATCTTATACCTGTGTTAGGATTGTCTGGTTCACTTCCCCTTGATGGCAGGAGAAGGAGCGTGAGCTCTCCATTTTTACCTGTATTCGGTGGTTGTCAGAGAAGATAATGCACAAGTGTTTTTATTGGAAGTTTGTTACTTTAATTTGGTTAACGAAACATAAACAGTATTACACTATGCTGTGCCTTCCATTTTACAGCCTGGTGATTTATACCATGTGTTGGGAGCTTTCCTGAAGGATATTGAGTGAAGTTAATTCTCTTAACGATTCACAGATAAGCCACATAACAAATGCCTGTATGTATGTACATTGCTTTGGTAAAAGGCCATCCACATACTTAATTTCACACTTTGGTGATTTTTTTAAAGGTTCTGCACAAAAGGCGCTTTTCACAGATTTAGAAGCACTCCTGACAAGTGTTACGTATTTGGAGTCAAGCAGCCTGTTCTAAAGAACTGTTCTATTGTTTTGGTTTGTCATAAAAACTTGTGTATAATACCACTTTCAGACCAAAGCCTTGGATTCAGTACTGCTTTTTCCTAGGTTACTGAACACAGGTTGGACTCAGGTCTTAGCTCCTATACCTTTTTCACATTGCACCTTGGTCCCAAGTTATTTCAGGCCAACCACATTAACACTGAACCCGAGTCTACCCTGCATGTCACTGTAGACACTCCATTGAGGCGAGCCTTCAGATACACAGCCAATCAGTAGTTTTGAAAGGTAACGCAGGTTAATTAACCTGGGTCACACCATTCACACCACAGGCTACCCTTTCACACAGAGACAGGACCCAAGTCGCCCCAGCTTGACCTTGTGGCGTCCAGGGCGAAAGTTTCCTTTGGCACCCCTCCGCCGACAGGTAAAACAGGGTTAGTGTGCGCATGTCAAAAGTAGGGGTGTGGCTTCATAGGGAAGGGGTGTGGCCACAGTTATGCCCCCTGTAGTTATGCCCCCAGTAGATATGCCCCCTGTAGTTGTGCCCCCTGTGGCTATGCCCCCTGTAGTTGTGCCCCCAGTAGATTTGCCCCCAGTAGTTGTGCCCCCAGTAGGTTTGCCCCCAGTGGTTGTACCCTCTGTAGTTGTGCTCCCTGTAGATGTGCCCCTGTATTTATGCCCCCTAGTAGCACCGCTTACAAACACAAAAAACAACAAATAAATACTCACCAGCCCCACTCCTGCTTCCAGATCGCTGCTGCCCTCCGTTTCTGACCACCCGCCCCTCATATCTATCATGACGTCTCTCCCATAGCGCGGCACAGACACTAGAGGTCAATTAGGGCCGCTAGCGTCTGACAATGGCGCCGGCTGCAGTGGGCACCCACACAATCCACGGCACCTGCTGCAGCCGGAGTGCGGGATGCGGGTGGGTGGCAGGCATCTGCAGGGTGACTGCGGCCGTGCCCGCAGTCCGCAGCACCCCGGGCACGCGCCCGGCTTTCCCGTGCCTAAATCCGCTCCTGACATCAACCCCTAAAAAGTGTACTATGCACTTTAAACAATGTCCATAGAAATTCATTGTATTTTATGAAGAAAGCAAAAAACAAAAACAAAATTGGGCGCTGATATTTGGATTAAACGCTAGCTGCACATTCCTGGGGCCTGGTTTGTAAGCCTCCAATTAATTTGAAACAAGAAAAAACAATCTGGAACAGCGCTTAGCATTTAATAAAAACTTTTTTTTATTTTATTGTCTATAAAATTAAATAAAAAATAAAAGATAATAAATGAAAAATAATGATATATATATGAAATTGCGAAAATTATACAATTATACAGTTACCGGCCGGATTTCTTATAATATATATTCAATCCATAAAACAGTTAATATGTATATAATACACAACTGTTGCACACAGCAAAATTTTAAAATAATTATATATTTAGACACAGCAGGATAAACTCCACTAATAGGTATGACTTTTTATGCTGACAGATATAACTTAGCAGGCGTCCCTGCGCTGTATAGTGTCACTTGTATTGTCCGTTTAATTTGATTGGACAAAACTTGTATAATTTATCCTTCCTTTAAGAAGCAAAAACGAAGCAACAGTCTCTGTGTGAAATATATGGCAATTCTGATGTAAAACTGTCCATGTATCAGCACAGCGGCATGATAAGAAAACTGTTATATGAACGTGGTATTTTGAAACTCCCTTTAACACCAGATAACGCACCAACCTCTATATTATGATGTTGTATAGCTCAGATGAAGGAGAGTCCTCCTTATTCCCCCTTAGCACTGGGGTCCGGAAAACCGGGTACTGAGATATGCGGTGTTTAAGAGGCAGTCAGCGTCTCCTGGAGTGAATGAATAAGCCGGCCGGCTGTAGCTCACTTGTCATCACATACGCGTTTCTCCGCCTTCATGTATCCTCGGCGGCTTCATACACACTGAGGAAGCCGCCGAGGATACATGAAGGCGGAGAAACGCGTATGTGATGACAAGTGAGCTACAGCCGGCCGGCTTATTCATTCACTCCAGGAGACGCTGACTGCCTCTTAAACACCGCATATCTCAGTACCCGGTTTTCCGGACCCCAGTGCTAAGGGGGAATAAGGAGGACTCTCCTTCATCTGAGCTATACAACATCATAATATAGAGGTTGGTGCGTTATCTGGTGTTAAAGGGAGTTTCAAAATACCACGTTCATATAACAGTTTTCTTATCATGCCGCTGTGCTGATACATGGACAGTTTTACATCAGAATTGCCATATATTTCACACAGAGACTGTTGCTTCGTTTTTGCTTCTTAAAGGAAGGATAAATTATACAAGTTTTGTCCAATCAAATTAAACGGACAATACAAGTGACACTATACAGCGCAGGGACGCCTGCTAAGTTATATCTGTCAGCATAAAAAGTCATACCTATTAGTGGAGTTTATCCTGCTGTGTCTAAATATATAATTATTTTAAAATTTTGCTGTGTGCAACAGTTGTGTATTATATACATATTAACTGTTTTATGGATTGAATATATATTATAAGAAATCCGGCCGGTAACTGTATAATTGTATAATTTTCGCAATTTCATATATATATCATTATTTTTCATTTATTATCTTTTATTTTTTATTTAATTTTATAGACAATAAAATAAAAAAAAGTTTTTATTAAATGCTAAGCGCTGTTCCAGATTGTTTTTTCTTATTTTATGAAGAATTAATGCTTTGAACACAAGAGTCAATGTCAAAATTGATGTGAAGGATAGGGAAACAAACGCATGTCAGAAAGACTGCGCGCCTACAGGTCCCTGATCTTACATTAGCTTTGTACTATAAATGTCAAAGCACATTAAAGAGACTTTTAAGACTGTACAATGAATGCTAAAAATGAATGCCTGTACGTACATGGCTTAAGAATGTGAACTGCCATATATTTTTCACATAATTATAATCAATATTTTGCAGGTTCATTTTTTATTCCACGTTTCTGTTTGTTTCTATACTTTGAAACTAATTAACAATTTTTTTGGGGGGGGGAAATCAGCAGAAATATTTCAAGGGAAGATGTATTAATTCATTTGTTACCTATCAACCACATATATACTGTATGTAGGGTAAGACAAAAATGACAACTACAGGTGTGTCAGAAATAAGTAAAGACTAGCACAAAATCTAATGGATAAGAGAAAACTAGTTTTACAATACACTGGCACAAATATATAAATAATACAGAGTTTGCTCAATGTCTCTAGGCATGTATACACTGTCTTTGCTATCCTGTTCAGAGACAAAGCAATGTGATTTTGCAGTGCATGTGTATACATGACCAGGCAAACAATTTTACCTGAATTATATGAATGAACAAACCAGGTTACAGGTAAAAGTACAGACCTTATATAACTTGGAAAATATGAACAATTATGTAACTATGTGCCAAGATTGATTGGGTTTAAATGTTAGTTTACTATTTAAGGAGATGAGCTGTATAGCCTAGAGATATTGGAAGAAAATGTGTGATCATGCCGCTAGCACCAAAGTACTGTAGTGAAAACTATGCCACTGGATCCACAGAGGAGACAGGCAGCATTACATGGTTTTAAAACATAACACGGAGGATGTATTGAACTGCGTTTTTTCCAAATAAAATTTAATGTAAAATGCATCTTTATGAATGGTTTTCAAACACTGCATATCATTAAAGTAAAAAACGCCGCCACATTTTTTCAAACGGGATGATCACTAGCCCGTATTGCCAGTTTTGTGACCTGTAATCTATACAAATGGTGCAGTATACAGAGTGGTGGTTTACCAAAACTACTCAAAAGAATGCTAATTTCCTTCACAGATGGCAAATCAGTGTTGTCACTAAAGGTGCTAATTAGATAGGAATATGCTTTACAAATTGCAAACTGATGCTTATAAAGTACACTTGTAATCTCTTTCAAATTTTGGAATTTATATACAGTCATTATTTTACAGAATACTCATGGTTGTTTACAGAAAAATATGTATGCTTTCCAATCTTTATTTGTCAACTTTATCTCAAAAATAGTGCAAGTGGCAAACCAGACAGGGCTATCTTAACATATAACATATAAGAACACTGGGCAGCTGCCTAGGGCCCCACAATTCTAGGGGCCTTCGAGCAGGAGCGCGTAGTGGTCACAAAATCTGTGCGGGAAGGCAGCATTCTCTATCTGTCTCCCAACCTGCAGCCAGGCAGTGAATGGCTATCAGCATGCTGATTGGTGGATGGCTTGAGCTATCTAAAAGACATTCACTGTAAAGAAGCATGTGGAGAGATGGCGCAGAACCACAGGAGGGGTAAGTTTTTGTCTTTCTTTAATTGAGTCCTTTGAATAGATGGGTAGGGGCCCCAGTGCATTGCTTTGCCTAGGGCCTAAAATGCTGTTAAGATAGCCCTAAAACCAGATATATATAAAAATATTTTCTTCTCAATAAAAAGTACTCAATTGATAATTAACCTTTCCTCGTAATGTTTGTCTTGTTTTACCTTTGGGCATACAGTTTTGCCTATTTTGTCAACAGAATTTGGCCTTAATTTTCCCAGTCCTGTCTTATCTGCACCATACTGCAGAAAGAATTGAGAATTGTTTTCCCAGCTCTTTTCTTAGACTATTGGCCAAATGTAATATCTCATGAGTTAAGGGATCCAGAATTATTCTAGTGAATTAGTCACTGGATTCAAAGCGGCAGATTTGGTTTTGCCTTTAAACTAATCACTGCTTTTAATATAGTGACTATATTTTTGGAATCGCTCTATTGCAAATTGCATGGGCAAATACTTTTGGCCCTCTGAATTCTGTCAAATACACACTCAGACAATTTGGCTCCCAGTGCGAACAGTAAAAAAATGCACCGCACCGCCAATAGATATTAAAAAATTATTTTGCGTGTGCAAAAGGTAAGCATGCTCCTGATGAGCTGGCGCGGCCTTGCTTACAATGGGGATAGCGTTCGCTAACAATGGGCGCGGGCTCACAGGAAAAGACTACCTTACAGCCCACTTTTTGACCCTGTACCAATAGACCTCGGCCACCACAGGAAAGAAAAAAAATTCCACCATATTAAGCCCCACACAATAATGCCCCTTCACCATATTATGCCACACACCACAATGCCTGTGATACATTATGCCTCACAGTACGGCTTCTAATTACTTATAAATTACCTGCTTGTTGCCAAGGGTTTCATGCTCTGGGTTCCATGCTTGTTGCCATGGGTTTCATGCTCTGGGTGTCATGTTAGTTGCCAGGGGTTTCATGCTCTGGGATCCATACTCGTTGCCAGGGGTTTCATGCTCTAGGTGTCATGCTCATTGCCAGGGGTGTGTAATGCTTGTTTGCAGGGGATGTATCATGCTCATTGCCAGGGGTGTGTAATGCTTGTTGCCAGGGGTTGTATAATGCTCATTGCCAGGGGTTTCAATTATGCTCGTTGCCAGGGATAATGCTAATTGGCAGGTGTAATGATCATTGCCAGGGGTGTCAGGCTCCCAGCACTGCTCTCTTGCTCACCCTCCTCGCACCTATAATACTCCACTCGGGGAAGGGGGGGCGGAGTTTCATGAAATTACGCATTTGCGCGTCACGTCATTTTGTGAAACTATGCCCTCTGAGTGGAGTACTATGGGAGGGAGGAGGGAGAGCAGGATAGTAGCCAGCAAGTGCCACGGCTGGTGTCCCATGTGATCACACAGATTGCCATCGATAAAAATGGCACTGTACATACTGTCTGTAGAAATAAAGTGGAATGTCAAAGCAAAACCGCAACTGGAAGAGTGTGTGGTTTAATCAGAGTTGGGTTTGACATAAACAAAGGAGCAAATTCCCTTTTTTTGTGTGCAAAACTATGTTACACTGCTTTTGGGGCATATTTAAAAAGTGCAGAGAAATTTAAAGTTGGTAGGTTAAATGGTACAAGCAGGGTCATAGCCAGAACTGTGTGGCTCCATAGCAACATATTGAATGGGTCCCTGTTCTAATGCTTCTAGACACCTCTCCACAGCAGTTGTTAATTTTATGCCCCATAATAGTGCCCTACTTAATTTTCTGAACAATAGTAGTGTCCTAGTTAATGTTATACCATATTGCAGTGCCCTAGTTTATTTTATGAACCATAGTAGTTCCCTAGTTTATATGATGTGACATTGTAGGGCTGCCAGTGCACATTATGCATCACGGTACTCCCAATTTAAATTATAACATACAGTGTCCCCAGTTCATATTATGTCCCATTACAATGCCCCTAGTTCATATTATGCCACACTATAATGCCTCCACTTCATATTGTGCCACATTACAGTGCCTCGGTTCATATTATTTAACATCTTGAGGCCTTCCAGTTCATCTTATACCACATTACTATGAGCAGGTCCAGAGGCATAAGTAGATATTTATTTATTTATTAATTTATTACTTATTTATTAACAATTTCTTATATAGGAAAAAGACAGTTGAGAAGATCCGCAACAAGAAAAACCCTTTGTTACCATAACTATAGTTGAAGAATAGGAAAGTATAAAAAGGGTCTATGAACCAGATACCTATACTTGCTGTGGAAATCCGTCACAGGCAAAGGTTGGTGTTGCTCCCCAGAGTCAGGAAGTCAAATAGAAATAGAAAGAAAAGAAGACTCTATTTTGGGGGCACTCTTAGAAATACAGGACAGGGCTATTGTTATCCTAGTTGTCATAAAATATAACCTTTATTAATCCATTAAAATATGACAATGTAACAAACATAACATAAAGAACTACACATTGATCTATATATAAGTACTACAACACAACTATTCATATGTGTTGATTGAACAAACAATGGCCCTCATTCCGAGTTGTTCGCTCGGTATTTTTCATCGCATCGCAGTGAAAATCCGCTTAGTACGCATGCGCAATGTTCGCACTGCGACTGCGCCAAGTAACTTTACTATGAAGAAAGTATTTTTACTCACGGCTTTTTCTTCGCTCCGGCGATCGTAATGTGATTGACAGGAAATGGGTGTTACTGGGCGGAAACACGGCGTTTCAGGGGCGTGTGGCTGAAAACGCTACCGTTTCCGGAAAAAACGCAGGAGTGGCCGGAGAAACGGTGGGAGTGCCTGGGCGAACGCTGGGTGTGTTTGTGACGTCAACCAGGAACGACAAGCACTGAAATGATCGCACAGGCAGAGTAAGTCTGGAGCTACTCTGAAACTGCTAAGTAGTTAGTAATCGCAATATTGCGAATACATCGGTCGCAATTTTAAGAAGCTAAGATTCACTCCCAGTAGGCGGCGGCTTAGCGTGTGTAACTCTGCTAAATTCGCCTTGCGACCGATCAACTCGGAATGAGGGCCCTTGTTTCTTACTATTAATAAATCAATCAATACCCCCTGTAGGTATGCCACTTCCAAATAACTTGTTGTGAACTTCACAAATGTGGCTGCACCCAGGATTAATGATAGTGATAAGAGTTTATCTCTCACTATAACTGAAAAATTGTATTTAAGGAATTAACGTCTCAGCATACACAGACAATACAAATCTGCTATCAGTGTCTCATTGTAAGTTTTCACACCTTCATTGTCATACTCCTTATTGTTACTATTACTGAATAGTGGTGACAATTTAAGGGTAAAACCTAGACCCAATTGGCCAGAAATAGTTAAACATTATAGGAAATCACTGTGTAACATAATAGTCTTCCCCCTGTCAGTTTGTAAAGACATGAGTATCGGTTTAGGAGAAGATCAGCAACTCATATCCCGTTGCTTCTGCTGTCTCTCCGTCATGAGTTTAGACAAGATTGTCGACATAGGCGGCCGGTAGATGAGAGAGCAGCGGTCTGAGCTTTAGCTGATTAGAAGGAAGATAGAAGCCGTACTGCTTTCCCCGTTAGGATGTTCACAGTGTCCTGATATCATAGACATTGCAGAACACTATGCCATGATTCAGGAATGAGTGTTGGCCGAAAAATAATAGATCACAGTAATTCCTGATTAATATACTTTTAATTGGGTCTTTTGATTCGCACAAGTTGCATAAATATTTTTTATGCCTGGTAGCATAGAGATATTATAGGACATCACACCATGACATAAGAATGTAGGCTGGCCGAAGATAAAAATCAAAAGTATTTCTTTGAAAAGTAAACACAAGACCAGCATATATGTTTGCAGCATGAGATAAGGTCCTTAGTACACACAATCTGCACAATTTATCGACCTCTGTTTTAATTAAAGAGCTGCTAAATCACAGTGAAAAATATTTAAACTACCTTTCTCAAAACCAGTTAATGTGGATCACACCATAACAAAGCTAGGTTCCTTCTTGTAATTTTGTTGCAATGCTTGTGTGGTATTTGACATAATTGTATCAAACCAAAGTTCTAAAGTAATAATAGTCACAAAGCAGTTGTTGTGAGAACTCGTATTAACGAGGGAGAAAGACATTAATTACAGCAGACCTGACCACCCCATAACAGCCGTTTTCCCGTCATGAATTAGGGTCTCAGGACCAATACAGCGGACGGTGAGCGAGTGGACAGGGGCAGATCAAGTATCGTCTGTAGGAAGAAGGAAAGTGGCCGTACTGCTGTCCACGTTAGAGCGGTTGCAGCACCTTGGTGTCAGGAGACATTGCAGGGACGCTGCACCGCAATCGTGGATGAGAGCTGGCCGAGGTGTTACCGTGTATGCAAAATGAGACGAACGGTCGGGTGGAGCTGAGGGTATCGATTGAACCAGTAGTTAGACAGTTTCTCGCGGCGGCATTGCCATGATAACGCGTTTCACCCGTGGGGCTTGTTCCCATCACTGCACCGTCTGACATCCGATTGCGGTGCAGCGTCCCTGCAATGTCTCCTGACACCAAGGTGCTGCAACCGCTCTAACGTGGACAGCAGTACGGCCACTTTCCTTCTTCCTACAGACGATACTTGATCTGCCCCTGTCCACTCGCTCACCGTCCGCTGTATTGGTCCTGAGACCCTAATTCATGACGGGAAAACGGCTGTTATGGGGTGGTCAGGTCTGCTGTAATTAATGTCTTTCTCCCTCGTTAATACGAGTTCTCACAACAACTGCTTTGTGACTATTATTACTTTAGAACTTTGGTTTGATACAATTATGTCAAATACCACACAAGCATTGCAACAAAATTACAAGAAGGAACCTAGCTTTGTTATGGTGTGATCCACATTAACTGGTTTTGAGAAAGGTAGTTTAAATATTTTTCACTGTGATTTAGCAGCTCTTTAATTAAAACAGAGGTCGATAAATTGTGCAGATTGTGTGTACTAAGGACCTTATCTCATGCTGCAAACATATATGCTGGTCTTGTGTTTACTTTTCAAAGAAATACTTTTGATTTTTATCTTTGGCCAGCCTACATTCTTATGTCATGGTGTGATGTCCTATAATATCTCTATGCTACCAGGCATAAAAAATATTTATGCAACTTGTGCGAATCAAAAGACCCAATTAAAAGTATATTAATCAGGAATTACTGTGATCTATTATTTTTCGGCCAACACTCATTCCTGAATCATGGCATAGTGTTCTGCAATGTCTATGATATCAGGACACTGTGAACATCCTAACGGGGAAAGCAGTACGGCTTCTATCTTCCTTCTAATCAGCTAAAGCTCAGACCGCTGCTCTCTCATCTACCGGCCGCTGTGTCGACAATCTTGTCTAAACTCATGACGGAGAGACAGCAGAAGCAACGGGATATGAGTTGCTGATCTTCTCCTAAACCGATACTCATGTCTTTACAAACTGACAGGGGGAAGACTATTATGTTACACAGTGATTTCCTATAATGTTTAACTATTTCTGGCCAATTGGGTCTAGGTTTTAAGGGGGGTACTCACGGGAGAGATGTGTGCTGAGCGATCTTAACACAGACCGCTCAGCACACATCTCTCACCCCGCTCAGCACAGCGCGATGTGCTGAGCGAGGGGGAAAGCCGACGGGGGGCCGCTCACTTCACACAACGGTGAAGTGAGCGACCCGCTAGATTGAGCCTGCATGCAGCTCAATCTAGCATCGGCGATAGCGATGCGCGGGGCCGCGCATCGCTATCGCTGGAGGGCATACACACGGCAGATCCGTGCTTAAAATCTAAGCAATCTAGCAAGATTGCTTAGATTTTAAGCACGGATCTCTCCGTGTGTACCCCCCTTTACCCTTAAATTGTCACCACTTTTCAGTAATAGTAACAATAAGGAGTATGACAATGAAGGTGTGAAAACTTACAATGAGACACTGATAGCAGATTTGTATTGTCTGTGTATGCTGAGACGTTAATTCCTTAATACAATTTTTCAGTTATAGTGAGAGATAAACTCTTATCACTATCATTAATCCTGGGTGCAGCCACATTTGTGAAGTTCACAACAAGTTATTTGGAAGTGGCATACCTACAGGGGGTATTGATTGATTTATTAATAGTAAGAAACAATATTGTTTGTTCAATCAACACATATGAATAGTTGTGTTGTAGTACTTATATATAGATCAATGTGTAGTTCTTTATGTTATGTTTGTTACATTGTCATATTTTAATGGATTAATAAAGGTTATATTTTATGACAACTAGGATAACAATAGCCCTGTCCTGTATTTCTAAGAGTGCCCCCAAAATAGAGTCTTCTTTTCTTTCTATTTCCAATTTCTTATATAGTGCAGCAAATTCCTTTGCGCTTTACAATTGGACACAATGATAAAACAAAACTGGGTAATAACAAACAATCATAGAGGTAGAAAGGCCCTGCTCGCAAGCTTACAATCTAAAGGGAAATTGGCATTGATACACAAGAATAGGTGCCATCTATTGCATAGTTGTCCACCGGATTGCAAAAGTCCTAGGTGGGCTACATGATATCACATCACAGCACTGATGCACCAGGGTCAGAATGAAGTGAAAGCGAAGAAAGAGAAAATATGTGGAGGATATGCATGGACTGTACAGTGGGGATATAACTGGATAGGAAAGCTTATGAAGGTTGAGTGAGTGGATGTGATAAGCTAGCCTGAATAGGTGTGTTTTCAGGGAATGCTGGAAGGTTTGGAGACTATGGGAGAGTCTTATTGTGCATGGGAGGGCATTCCACAGAGTCAGTGCAGCCCGAAGAAAGTCCTGCAATCGTACATGGGAGCAAGTAATGAGTGTGGATGAGAGATGTACATCTTGTGAAGAGCGGAGAGGTCGGATTAGGAGACATTTTGAGACAAGCAAAGAGATGTAAATAGATGTAGTTTGGTTAATGGCCTTGTGTGTGAGTAAAAGTATTTTATATTGAATACGGTGGAATACAGGTAACCCATGGAGGGACTGACAGAGTGGATCTGCATGTGATGAACATCTAGAGAGGAAGATATACTATAGGCTCCAAGGCAAAAGTTTGTAAAGGACCCTAGGTACCACCCAATGGTGAAAAATGTATATAACACATGTAACTTTAACAGGGAAGGTTGACCCCTCTCAACTCTGGGCCCAGTAGCTTCACTCCCTGCACCTATGGTAGCTATGCCCTTGGGTACAAGCTGTTTCTAAATTAAACGTTATTGTGCATGACTCATCAGCCACAATAACATCACATGTCTGTGTTATTGTGCAAGACTTATAAGCCACAATAGCATCACATGTTTGAGTCACCAGACTTAAAGGTCAGGCTGATCAGACTTCAGGTGCATGTTGTTTACTTGGCTCCATAAAGGGGTTTGCATATGCCCAAGCCTGTCACTGTGTTATTACAGCATCACAGTGTTGTATTGCTGTACAGTACTTAGCCCAGAAAATATTATAATAGTGACGGTTATCTTCTATCACCTGTATTCTGTTATCTGCAATAGAACCTACTCTGGTTTGAGTCAACATGCGGACTAACCTTGCTCTCATCCACTGCACAGCTGTTAACTAGTAGGCATCTGCCAACACATAATTGATGATGAGAAAAGTTTCATCATACCTATGGTGTAGTGTTACCACACTCTGGTGGATTACTTTGAAGGACTCAATGTTCCATCTCTGTGTCGTTATCTGCAACCACTGCTTGTCTTGCTTAAACAAGCACCACTGTTGTTGGTGAGAATAAGGATGTTCCTAGAGTAAGGACATTGGGGGTTCCTAGAGTAAGGACATCAGAGTTGGTTGCCGATTTAGCAATCATGTCAAAATCTGCAACCACTAAAATCACATGCTGGGGGCTGCCCAGCACAGTGCAAGGCCACCCAGCATGTGGGGCACCGCTCCACTATGCAATCAAAATTCAATTGTGATTGCTTAAAAAAACCCAGTGGCTAACCCATTCCTATACAGCATGGCTGCGTAAGCAGGCTGTCTGGCGCCATGTTTCCTCTCGCAGGAAATGCAGGCAATGGGCCTAATTCAGCATGGTTTGTCAGGGCCGGCAACAGAGGGGACACTTGTACTGGGCCCCAAGGAACAGAGGAGCCCCAAGGATATGCCACTTAGTGCCTGGCAGGGATGTGAGCTGTTTTGTCTAAATAGGGCAATGACCTAAAGGTGGTGTATGCTCTTCTGGGTCCAGCTTTGTTGCAGGCAGTTACAGGAGAAGGCAGCAGCTTCACTCGCTAGAATTCTGGTGGTGTGTGAGGATCGCATGGTATCTGCTGTGCGGTGTTCAGGTCTGTATACTGGGGAGTGCAGTACAGGTGAATCTGTCCCCAGGGTAAGAGTAGATTGGTGAGGAGATACAGGACTTTGGGATGGGGTGGGGGAGCTGGGAAAGCAGAATGAAGTCGTTGAGTAGAGACTGACTGTGTGGTGTATCGTAGGAAGGAGAGAGGGAGACACAGTCTATGGTGTGTGTGGTAGAGGAAGGAGAGATATACATATTTAGGGTGTGGTATGTGTTACCGGCGGCTGGGATACTGGTGGTCAGCATCCCGATGCCAAGATCCCGGCCGCAGAATGCAGGCGGGGGTAGGGGACGAGTGCAATGAAGCCCCTAGCGGGCGCACACCACGGGTTCTTTCCCATTCTATGGGTGTCGTGGACACCCATGAGTGGGAATAGTCCCTGTTGGTCGGCATGCCGACCGTCGGGATAGTGAGGGGGCGGGATGTAGGTGGGGGTATTGTGACTGTCACATAACTACATCCCCATATTTACATATTTCTATAGATAAATAAACATATATACACTGCTCAAAAAAAAATAAAGGGAACACTAAAATAACACATCCTAGATCTGAATGAATTAAATATTCTTATTAAATACTTTGTTCTTTACATAGTTGAATGTGCTGACAACAAAATCACACAAAAATTATCAATGGAAATCAAATTTATTAACCCAAATTTATTAAGACCATCTGCCACCTCATCAGGAGCATGCCCAGGCGTTGTAGGGAGGTCATACAGGCACGTGGAGGCCACACACACTACTGAGCCTCATTTTGACTTGTTTTAAGGACATTACATCAAAGTTGGATCAGCCTGTAGTGTGTTTTTCCACTTTAATTTTGAGTGTGACTCCAAATCCAGACCTCCATGGGTTAATAAATTTGATTTCCATTGATAATTTTTGTGTGATTTTGTTGTCAGCACATTCAACTATGTAAAGAACAAAGTTTTTAATAAGAATATTTCATTCATTCAGATCTAGGATGTGTTATTTTAGTGTTCCCTTTATTTTTTTGAGCAGTGTATATATATATATATATATATATATATATATATTTATTTACTGTTTCTTATATAGTGCAGCAAATTCCATTGCACTTTAATATATAAAATCTTTGGGGGCCGTAGAGATATCACTGTACCAGGCTCCAAGATTTGTGTTGGCGGCAATGTGAGTTGTAGATGTGCGAAAAATCGCACACCTACAACCCTTTAAACAGACCTGGGCATGCCGGGTATGCACGCAGGGTCCTTCCCCCACGCAAACATGCGAGCGCATCGCAAGACAGCGATGCTCTCACATGTTTAGGGTTGCCCTCTGCCTACACAGGCTAGCTGCTAAGGCAGATGGCAACCAACAATTTTTAGGCTCGCAGCGGCTGTGTGTGATGTCACACAGCCACAGCCGGCGCCGTCCACTCTAGAAATGGTCTGGACACGCCTGCATGTATGGACCGCTCCCCTAAAATGTCGCCGCAATGCACCCTTCCACCCTGTGAACACCGCTGCCTGTCAATCAGGCAGAGGCATTCGCACATGTGAGATTCCGGCGCATTTCACTGTGTGCACACGCACAGTGCGGCTTGTGAACATGTGCACACTGCAGATGGCTTTAATATGCAAATGCTGTTGGAGCAATGTTCCATGCTGAATTAGGCCCAATGTCATCGGGCCACCCTGAAATCAGCCATGACATGCCTGTGTTTCCTGCTTTCCTCCAACCCAACACTGTGTCACTGCCCCTGGATAGCTGTCGTCTGTCAATCACTATGCGATCTCCCACTCACGATTGCACATGCCAGCAGCTATTCAAATGCCTGTGATAGCGAGCTGAAATGCGCAAAAAGTGACCCATTTGGGAGCCCAAAAGGGACTTTTCATGTGGTACCCATTAGTTTAGTCAAGTGTAGGTGCTTTGTGCGCCTAAACCCATCTCTAATGGTCGCGGTCACTGCATATCGCCCTGCAATCTTCCGTCACTTTTGACAGGAGATCGGATGCGATAAAACAATTGAGTTCTTCCCAATGACTTCACTTTGGAAGGTCTCTCTGCTAATTCAATAGCAGACTTGCGTATATGCTGGCGGCGGTCATGTGATTGGTGACATCATTATTAAGATCTATCACTTTCACTGGATGGAGGTGCAAATCAGAGCTGGATTAAGGGGGGTGGGGGGGGGGCTCCGGGGGCACATTCCCCAGGCCACTCTGTCTGAAAGGGCCCTCCACCACAGATCGGATCTCTAATCCGATCCGCTGCGCTCCCCACTGGCAGCCCAGCTGTCATTCTCACAGCCACAGCAATGCTGAGCTTGCTGGGCTGCTTAGTGAGCGACGGCTCAGCAGCCCCATAGGATGTTAAGCTGCAGCCTGCAGCTCAGTGACTGGCTGAGCATGCAGGCTAGAGGGAGAAGGAGGTTCCCTTCCTTGGCAGCATGTAAATTTGTGGCTGTGCTGTGTGAAGAGACAGAGAGCAACATTCAGGCTCTCAGGGGTCTATTTACTAAGCCTTAGATGGAGATAAAGTGGATGGAGATAAAGTACCAGCCAATCAGCTCATAACTGTCATGCCACAGGCTGTGACAGTTAGGAGCCGATTGGCTGGTACTTTATCTCCACTGACTTTATCTCCATCCAAAGCTTAGTAAATAGACCCCTCTCTCTCCTGTTCTGTGCGTGTGCAAGTCAGGATGTATTGTTATTTTTTTTTTTATGATATGCATTAAACTTAGGCTCTGGGTTGTGTGTGTGTGTGTGTGTGTGTGTGTGTGTGTGTGTGTGTGTGTGTGTGTGTGTGTGTGTGTGTGTGTATATATATATATATATATACACACACACACACACACACACACACACACACACACACACACAAGCGATGACCAGCACTCGTCATAAAAAATTCACTGCCCAGGTGCCCTCCAAACATAGAGTACAATAAATGGAATGGATAGGCGGCACTAACAGGGACTTGTAACAGTAAAGAATCACACTGCGGCAACAGGTTTCTTTACTGTTACAGACCCTGTGAGTGCCGCCTATCCATTTCATATATATGTATACTGTATATACAGTAGCGGATCTTGCGACGGGCAATCAGGAGTTTTGCCCGGGGCGCCGGCTTCCGGAGGGCGCCGCACCATGGCAAGATCCGCTACTGTGCCCCCCGCTGCTGTGCCTCCCGCTGGTCCACCACTGTGAAGGGAACCAGACGCTACGCGTCTAGTTTCCCTTCGTGGAGGGGACCTTTGCTGTGCGGTGCGCGATGACATCATCGCACACCGCACAGCATTGTGGCACAGATGCTAGGGGTCATAATTGACCTCTAGTGTCTATGCTGATCTGAGGAGAGAAGCGGCGCCGGCGGAGGTCTGCAGCTGCCTGGAATCAGGAACGGGTATAGTAAGTATACATTTTTTTTCCTCTTCCAGCAGCGCTACAGGGGGCACAAATGGGGGCGTAACTGACCATGCCCCCATATGAAGCCACGCCCCTATCGTTTTGCCCAGGGCGCCACAAGGGCAAGAACCGGCCCTGTGTGTGTGTGTATATATATATATATATATATATATATATAAATTAGATAATTTATGCAAACTACCCAAAGCTCCCCTAGTGCAAATGATACAGTGTGTATATATATATATATATATATATATATATAATTTTCAATTTAGAGCTTAGGGCCCCCCTGACTTAAGTACCCCAGCCCTAGTCTCCCCCCCGCGCCTTAATTCGGCTCTGGAGCAGCTGCAGTGCCCCACAGAATAATGGTAAGAGATGTCCCCTTGTGTTAATTGATGTATACTATGAGATGGCAGCTCATGCTCTGCCAAAGTCCAGTGCCAGTGTAAACTGGAAACATTTTCCAAAATAAACACAGAGTGCCCATAGCATATTAATATCATTAAATGTCAGCCATATATAAGACAAATGTGTACATCTTATATAAACCCTATATAAATATATGCGAAAGCCCTCACTCACTCACTCACTCACTCACTCACTCACTCACCACTAACTCTCTTACTTCCCGATACGTTAGGAAGATGAAATTTAGCATAGGTATTCTGCAGGTGTGAAATAGGAAAACTACATAATTAGAATTTTAAAAAACCTCCCCTAAGGGGATGAAAAAGGTAGTTGACATAGTGACCTCATTACCGATGCATGGCTTGCGTTGCATTAACGATAACACCCAAACGGACAATCGGATCAAAATTTGGATTGCACCTGCAGTGTGTAGAATTTAATAAACTACACTTTGTCACTTTTTACCGTATCTGCTACAGGTGCTCATCAGGTAATGCCAAGAACCACGGATTAATATATTTATTTACAATAAGACGTTTCAATTTTACAGCTCTATAGCTTTACCAAATTTTTAACACTCATTTAACACTCATTTATATTTACAACCATGTAAATCAGAAACTCCTGTGTGAAGGACAGGTAGTCAATTATGAATTAATTGATTTATCTTAATAGAATTGTACTGGTTCTCTTTTGTCCAATGTCTGAGGATGCCTTCCAATTATTCAAAGAGTTTCCTATGAATTAATCATATATTTCCATAATGTAACACTGCGCAAAATGTACACAATAAAAACTGCTCACAAAACAGGGTTAAGAGCTCATCTCAAACTCTAAACACCAGATGACATCAACCAGTCCCATATGTGTTAGCACACTGATCTGAGGATGCACAGTGCACTTTCATGCAATACATGTTATGCCAGTACTCTTAAAATAAATATCAGGGCTGCTACAGCAATTTGCACCAAGTAATATATATTACTAGACAGAAAGGCTAACAACAAAAGGAAATATATAATTTTATTAGTGAAGATCAATCAAAATCAACAATCTCAAAATAATGGTGGAATTTTCACCGGTTAGTTGTAGCTCATAATAATGAATCCTTATACTACCCACAAACACAGTAGCAAGATATTGAAAGAATGTTGCAACATTGTTTCAATTCCAACTCACAGTAGGTTTCAATATTTCCTTTTGATGTAATGAAAGAGATTGGAATTTTCCAACAATTGTATCTTTAGAATAAATCCTTCTTCAGGGATAGATAATTTATCCCATTCAATCTGAGTTTATGTAATCAATCAAGTCAGAGCAGATATATAATATTAGCTGTATATAGATGAACCATATATAGTATGGAGCAGAAGCAATGTGAATAATGCTGTATTAAGGAGATGGTTATTACCAGGATACTCGGCTTTTGGGGCCTGATTCATAATGGATTGCTATTGAGGCTGAGATAACGATGTTCACAAATCTGCTATTGCTAAAATTTGCATGTGAAGCACCGTCCAGAAAGGATAAAAGACGCCCACTGAAGCATTCACATATCTGCATGGGCATTAGCAGATTCGGAATGCATAAGCAAAAAATGACATCATTGACATTTGCGGCTGACCCCAGAATATTTAAATCAATGAGAATGCAGTCACATCGGGTGCAATGTTTTTGAACGCAGCGTTCGTAGATGATGTCAGGTACACGCTCCGAAAACGGCCATGACATGCCTGTTTTATCCCAACCACTCCCCGCAAACGCCATGTTACCACCTATGAACGGTACTTCCTTTCAATCAAAATGCGTACTTTTTACAATTAGGCTGTATACACAAGGTGATCGCATTTTGCCCTTCGCACATGCACAATGAGTTTGCAGCGCATGCGCAGTCTGCCGATAATTGCTCACGGCATGCAATCTCACATTTGCAATTGGGTAATAAATCAGGCCCTTTGTCCAACGGGAGATGGGTTAACAAGCAAGGGCTTTGGATTGCCGGCGGCCATTATATAAAAACAGAAGCTCAAATAATTTATACATGGGGCATTTAGGGGCCTATTCAAGAAAAAAAAGAAGAAACAGAGCAATGGAGAAGTTGCACATGGCAACCAAACAGCTGATAAAGGCTTCCTTCAAAGCTGATTGGTTGCTATGGGCAACTTCTCCACTGGCCCTTTTCTCCACTCTTCACTGCTACATGAATGACCCCCATAATCTACTGTGATGTATTTGAGATAGGATGTGTTACATATTCCCTGATTTGTGATTCAGGATACACAGGTGTTTTGATTTTGTCATTAATGTGAGCTACCTAAGGCAGACACATACTGTAGTGTGGATTGAAAATGTTGTACCATGATTAAAGTCCACGGGCTTCTATGCTTATTGAACTGTGACAATTTTTGATGGAATAAATATATATTTAAATCAATGTAAGACTGATGAGTGGCCTGCCCTTTGCATATGGATACTGACCACTGGATTTAAGGGATTAGTGTATGGTTTCTACAGGAACACCCCATCTGATATACTCCTATCTATCTATCTATCTATCTATCTATCTATCTATCTATCTATCTATCTATCTATCTATCTATCTATCCATAGTATAATATTGACTTTAGAATTACACACTGTCCAAATATTGGGATGATCATTAGCTAATTGGTTGATTGGCCTGATAATAGTACTGTATAGTGATTATGCTGGAACATTAGCCAATAAATAGCTTCAAATACTCCTGCAATGGTCAGATTGGAAGGTCAGGATAGTGTCTGCTGGACAATCCCATTGCAGATATCAAAAGACAGTACACACTGGGTAAGAAATTCCTTAAAGTGTACGGGTGCACACCAATCCGACAATTGCTCCGTCAGATTGGAGCATTTATCAGATTGGCATCAATTATCTTATAGTGTGTACCCCACTTTAGATGCCCACAGACAGTCACAGTTTACATTATTCCCAGAAGAAAACTCAGCTACAGTACTAGAGATCCTTAGCACCAAGGGTATATCTACCCATTGGCCAGGATGGCATTTGCCAGGGGAACCAGGCAAGGAGGGGTGCCACCTGTGGCCAGGGGGTAGAATTACATAGGTATGGCAGTATGTGGTGTGCCCACCGTGGGCTGTGCCTGGCCTGGAGCCTCTCACAGCAAACAGGAGCCACTGTTAGAGCTGTCGGGAGCTGTAGTTTATTTTCAGTTTGATCACTGTAGTGCAGTGCGTTCCGGACGCTGGCAACAGTAACCATTGCTTGAGTCCAGCCTGCTGTGCGAGTCTCCAGGCCAGACACTGCCCAGGGGGCACACCAGGTACTGCCATGACTATGTGATTCTGGCCACGATTGACACTGCCGGGCAGCGCCCCTCCTACACTAGCTCCCCTTTCGAGTTCATGTGCTGTATTTGACAAAGTTCTGTAAGTCTGTTGTCAAATACAGTCACATTCTGCATAATCAGGTCCCAGTTTTGCCAACTCCATTTATCTAATGATATCTCATCCATGTACATAGTGATACACATGTGAGGGGCAATACAAACATGGATAGTAAGCTCTTCAAGTAAGTTATACTCTTACTGAAATAAGGGTTAAGTTTAATGATTTTTTCTTTATTTTATATTTCATTTTCACAGAAATACAATTAACTGTGCTGTAAACTCTCACACCTGCATAAAAGTGTACGATTGTATTGAAACATTCTCATGTTATGATGGCTTACACAGTAGGTTTTTTTTCCTATAGTCCATTGTAAAGGTAGGATTTTGGCGCATGCAGCTTTAATTATGCAAATCAACCCTTTCAGAGGTATTTATCATAAACAGATTCATGCTACATACTTTTTCGTCCACGCATGTGTGCATTAGCCCTAGATTTCCCAGCATGTACTGAAGGTTATGACATCCTGGCGGGAGCTGAAGGCCAAGTGTTTAAGGAGTACTACTGTGTGGTGTAATGTGAATAAGGAACACTACTAGGCGGTGTAATGTGACTACTGTGTGGCATAATTAGACTAGGATTATTATTGAGTGACCACGCCCCTTCCCCACAAAACCACACCCCTTTTTCAGCATGCCTGACCTATTTCAAATAAGGGGTGGGGGGGGGGGGGGGCACCAGTCCCTTACTTTGCCTGGGGCAATTATTGAGACAGCTGTCCTTAGTCACTTTGTATTGGACTGTGTTCGGTATTGTAAATAATCAAGGTCAAATGTATTTATTTTCTATGTAGCCTGTTTGTTTCCTATATAATGCACTTTATATTTAATCCAATATACTGCCAAAATAATAACTTCTCTAATGGGCCCTACACACTTAAAGATTTCACTGAAAGATATGAACTATCTCATTCATTAGTTATTGTTCATATCTTTCAGTGTGTGGGCACCAACTATGAACGATACGCGGCCCCGCACTCATTCATCATTGGTGCTGGCTTGTTCATACCTGCAGGCCAGTATGGACAATCTCTCCCATATTAGCATGCAGAGCTATGAAGCCGAGTGATGGGGGGAGTGAAGAAACTTCACTCCCCCCTCAAATCCCCCCCCGTCGCTCGGTCGTCCGACAGCCATATCGGCCGTCGGGCAGCTCACCGGCCGGTCTCCGAGTGTGTAAGGCCCTTTAGGTATACAAAGGGATAAAAGTTGATTCCTGTTCAAACTGGTGCATTGCCAAAACATGGTCACAGAGCTGCAAGTGCAGGTTACTCCTGGTTATTAAGTGGTAAAGGAATAACTAATAGACTGTTGCTCTGATAACCTTAACGTTGTCTAGCAATGTGTGGTCCATGTCCTTTGTAACTTTGTGTAACCTTAATGTTCTAGAACTTTTTCCCCTTGGGAACTCAGACTGATTTATTTCATAAGAATTTCCTTTACACTATTTAACAAAGACATAAAAAAAATCTTTACTGTAAAATCAGGTTAGCCAAGTATTACACCTTATGAGGCTGACATGCTCTCTTTTATTTCAGGAGAATTTTAAATCAATAAAATAAAGTCATATCTACCCTAGAGCTATTTCTCACTTTATTGGAAATAGCTGAGCTCTCAGAATTTCAGATGATGGGATTGTGACATTGTTCCAGTTGAACTCTATGGGAGCCACTAGGGATCTATTGTATTTGGCTGTGCTATTCATTGTGATAACTTTTCTTAATGCTCCAAAGATACTTTTGATTATAATCTGTAATTTTTTTTTTTTTACAATTTATTATCTTTAATTGTGGCTTTATTTTTTTTACCAAAATGCCATTCCTGGTCGCTGTGCAAGTTGTTATTATCAATTATTTATCATAAATGAATATAATATTAATTATGCTGTTTTTAACTGTTTGGGTGGTATCAACAATGCGATCATATAACTGATTTATACGATTATTATCAGGTTAACTGCTTATGAAAAATATTTCTAACTATTAATACAGTTGCAACTTGAAAAATCAAAGTCTTTCCAATAGATATCTAATGTAAATTATCATCACTAATGAGAAGCCATGGAGTGGTAAAACATGGTAGACAGATGAGATGGTTTTGGACACTGAAAACACACCATGTTACCAGTCCTTTTTTGTTACCATGTTGGCAGACCTAGGGGTAAATTTACTAAGGTGGGAGATTTTTAGAACTGGTGATGTTGCCCATAGCAACCAATCAGATTGTATCTATTATCTTCTAGAAGCAGCTAGACAAATGTTAAGTAGAATCTGATTGGTTGCTATGGGCAACATCACCAGTTCTAAAAAACTCCCACCTTAGTAAATTTACCCCTAGAACAGATTCTATTTTCTGCATTTAAGAAATAGCATACAGTAGATTTCTATTGCTTAATGGGCTGCCATATTTTGTTTCTCTGTTATGTGTATTCTGTGCCTTATGGAAAAGTCCTGGCTTTTGAAACAATGTATTTTCTCACTTAATAAAAATCAGTTTGTGGGTGGTGGAGATCTATATTGGAAGATGAGTTAAGGCTAAACAGATGGGAATAAATCTGCTTGGCTTGAGAACAGATATCGGGCAACACAGAATTTTTTGCTCAATTATTCCAAAATCGAATTCCAGAAATACATCCCCCGTCAAGTTTCAATCAAAGCCAACTCTTCAATCCTTTTAAAGGCTTTATATATCAAGGAGAATAGCTCTTACCTTCTGTCTTTAGACTACCTTTCTCTTTTTTAACAAATGCCACCATCAGGAACATCTACAGTAGCTCTGCCTCTAGTATTTAGCATAAAATATGTCAGTGAAAAGTACATATTATATGTAAAAAGAGCTTCAACTACTAGAATGAAAAAGAAACCCTTTCACCGAAACTTACAGGAGAACTTACATAGGCCAAAATGTAAAATTTAATACTGGACAGATATTCAATATATTAAGGTCAAATCTGTAGTTCTACTTGATTGAGGACAACTGTTCTCCTGATCTGCTAGAGTCCTTGACATCTTTTAATCAGTGATGTGTGGTGACGACCGCACGTCCCTGCTTTTAATGGTTCAGCACTGCTCTCCTTCATCCGAACCAACACTTATTCACAGTGAAACCCATAGTGTTGTTGTAGATATCCCATCCTTTTATCAAAGTAATGTGAATGGGAAGTATACATGAATCATATGAGCAAACATTCAAGATGTGTGAGGCAGGTGATCATATGAAGTGTTTTAGATACTGAACTCTTGAAGCCTTCAAGGATCCTGGCAGATTGGAAGAGTGCTGTGGCCGCTACAGAGGAGGGGCTGCAGCACAGTCCAAAATTCAAATAGAGGAGCCACACCAACTGCCACTCCACACGCTGCTGAACATCGCTGGCCGAGACTCACTGGTGGTTAGGGTAACTTCCCTATATGAATTTTGGACTGCATTGTGATCCCACCTCTGTAACTACCCCTGGAAGAGTAGTATACCACATATTCCAAATTTCCATTTGTTTCACATTTGGCATTTTCAGTATTTTTAAAGACACGGGGGAGATTTATCAAATCTTGGATAGAAATAACGTGGAGAAGGTACTCATAGCACCCAATCAGCTTCTGTCAGTTTTCTAGCACACCCTGTTAAATGACAGGTAGAAGCTGATTGGTTGGTACGGGCAACTTCTCCATTTAGGGTCTGATTCAGAGATGGACGCAAACCTGTTTTTTATGCAGTTAAGAAATTATCGGCCAACTGCGGATGAGTCTGCACTGCGCATATGCCATGATGGTCTTGTGATGATGGTCACAGAGAGGATTTATTCACAAAGTGATTGACAGTCTGTGAGCATTTTGGTGCTGTTACAGTGAGTGGCGGCAAAAACATAGGCAGTGGAAACCCACGCAAACATGTGGAGGACATACAAACTCCACACCTATTGGTGCCTGGTTGGAACTGAACTCATGACCACAGTGCTGTGAGGCAGCAAAGGTAACTATTTGACTCTGTATCACATTAGGCTTACAGCTGGGGTGACCAATCCGCGGCTCTCGAACCGCATGTGGCTCTCCCTTCATATGATGCGTCTTCCACTCCCGCACCCGCACTTGTCACTGGTCCCAGCCTCACAATAGGAGGCAATATCAGCCTGCCTCTTTCACAGGAGGGTTGGGATGAGCCGGCGCTGCTCCGCTTTGTGCGTGATGTGACGTCATGACGTCACATCGTGTAATTTAGAGGCAGACCCGCAGCTACGAGGAGAGGAAAGATGTGTTTGCTGTATTCATCCCTAGGCCTAATAGCCCACAGAGACTATGCTGGTGGGGGGGATGAGATCCTGCCTTGGGAGACTGGAGCCTGAGCCTGACTGGGGAGACTGGAGGTGCTGGAAAATGGCAGTGGGGGGGCTGCCTGGGGGAAATTGGCTGCGGGAGGGCTGCTGCACATGCACAGCTGCAGCTGCCCCTTTTGCTCCGCGGCCATCTCCAGCACTGCAGGTAGCAGAGCGGCCACCTTGAGGGAAGACCGGATCATACTCAGGAGATGCCGATAAGAATGGCGGCTGCATGTAATGTTAATGACTGAAGTTAAAAAAGAATGTGTATGTGTATATAATATAGTGCAAGGGGGAGGAAGTGTAACTGTTTGCGTCAGTGTGGTACAGTGAAGGGAGGGAGTGTGTGTTACAGCGAAGGGGAGGGACTGGCACTGTGGGGACATGCGTATCTGGCACTGGGGGCATATATGTCACTTTGGGAGCATGTGTATCTGGCACTGGGGGCATATCTGGCACTGTGGGGACATGTGTATCTGGCACGGGGGGCATATCTGGCACTGTGGGGACATGTGATCTGGCACGGGGGGCATATCTGGCACTGTGGGGACATGTGAGCTGGCACGGGGGCATATATGCATCTGGCACTGTGGGGCATATATGTATGTGGCACTGTGGGGCATATGTGTATCTGGCACTGTGGGGAATATGTGTACTTGGAAATGCAAGGGGCATATGTGTACCTGGCACTGTGGGGCATATATGTACCTGGCACTGTGGGTCATATATGTATCTGGCACTGTGGAGCCACATTTTTTGGTGTTTTTATATGTATGTGGCACTGTACTGGGGCATTATATGTATATGGCACTGTAAAACATGACTAAAAATGGGGTTATTACACAAGGTCATACTGAAAGGTGTGCGCGCAAAAATGGGGTGTGGCTTTGTGATAACTAAGCCATGCCCCCATTTTTCGTACACGCCTTGGGCATGCACATGATAGTGGCTCTTACCCTTGACTACAGACCTTTTCTGGCTCTTTGCCTCTGACTGGTTGGCCACCACTGGCTTACAGGCTCCATGCAGGCCCCCACCTCTCCAGCGGTGCAATAGACATTGGCTTTATGCCAGAGTCTACTGCACATACAGTATGCAGGTCTCCAGGAACATGGCACGCATGACTTGTTCTCAGGGGACAGCTCTACTGTGCATGCACATGTCTCCAAGAATATGGCACCTGCTCCTTGTTCCCAGAGGACATCTCTACGGTGCATGCGCAAATCACCAGTAAAATGGCTGCCACTGCCATTTTCCTGGTGATTTCTGTAGGCAGTGCCAGGCAGACGGAGCGGCAAGTATAATTATATGGGTGCACCCATTATAGATACGCCAGTGGGTATGCTGTTTAAAGACAAATGCAAATTCACACATTTATAGTACTTATCAGGATCTCGGTGCTTGGGATGCTGGCAGTCAGATTACTGACAGAGGCATTTCAATGAGCAGGATCCCGACACCTAGAAGGGAAGTATCCTAACCCTTATCTTCTATCCCCCTAACCCTCCCTTCCCGCAGCCTGACCCTAACTGCCCCCGCCCCTCCGGAAGCCTACCATTAACCCTCTCCGATGGTGCCTAAATCTAATCCCCCTGCCTGCAGCCTAAACCTACAGTAACCTTCCCAATCCCACTCCCGCAGCCTAACTCTACCCCCCCTGCTGGTACCTAATCCTAACACCCCCTCCCCACAGCCTAACCCTAGCCTCCCCCCATCCCAGCAGCCTAACCCTAACTCTCCCCCAGCAGCCTAAACACCCCCCCCCCCCCACCCCCCCCAAGGCCTGACGGGATTCTGACACTGGCATTCTGATCCATGTCAACATTCTGACCAGTGCTGGGATTCTGATTTCGGTATTCCGACTGTCATCATACCATATTCTTCATGTAATATGAAAGTACTCCATATTTATAGGCACTTCTAAAATATCTTACAATATATCTTAGGGAGGACTATTTAAGAGATATAGGTTTAATATTCAATATTTATTCCTTGCTTACTGGTTTTGTATCTGCATTTTGGCAGCAAACTACTGTATACAAATCTAGGTAATTTGATTTTGTGAAGAATCAGTTGTAACATGTAGTGCTGCCATGGACACTGCACACCTCACTGTATGGCATTCGTTAGCCTGCTCCTTTTGTTGTAATGTAAAATATTTGGCTACATCAAGCATTTGCTGGTTGGGTACTTGTGGATTGCTCGCAGCAGACAAATTCACTAAGGCTCCATTCAAAGCGATTGCAGCAAGTATGTACATAAAACAAATATTTCACAATGCATTATAAAAAATATTTACCCAATGTTTACAGTAATATGAGATTGATTTCTCCTTTCGAAGATTCAGTTTTAAGTTGTTTTCCATGGTAACTGCAAGGGTGGACTGGCTTGAAAAGATGAAAGGAAATGGTCTCTGCACCCACTAAATATATTGCATCTCACCAATCATTGTTATAGCACTATACACATTCCAGTGACCAGGTGTATTTTATTACTGCTTGGCAAGACATATATAACAATATGGAAAAGCTAAGCATTCATTCTGATGCATTCAAACAAGAACCTGCTTTCTGCTTGTTAAAGATAAGTATACCCTGTTTATAAGACTTTTCATGCTTTTAAGAGGGAATTAAATACAATAAATTAAAGCACATATTTATTCCATGTTAAAGAGTGTTTCATACTGATGTGTATCAGTTGTGTATTCTCATTGCTTGCTGTTTTGTCCATGACAGACTCTCTGATCATCGAATATAATATTGAAAGTAACAAACATTGTGGCAGATGTATTAACCTGGAGAAGGCATAAGGAAGTGATAAACCAATGATAAGTGCAAGGTGATAAACGCACCAGCCAATCAGCTTCTAACTGTTAATTTACATTTTGCAACTGATTGGCTGGTGCATTTATCGGGATCCGGTCTGAAGATCGACAGTGTCTAGGTCGACAATGTTTAAGTCGACCACTATAGGTCGACAGTCACTAGGTCGACATGGATGGAAGGTCGATGGGGTTTCTAGGTCGACATGTGCTAAGTCGACAGGTCTAAAGGGCGACATGAGTTTTTCAATTTTTTTTATTTTTTTTTATTTTTTTCATACTTAACGATCCACGTGGACTACGATTGGAACGGTAAAGTGTGTCGAGCGAAGCGGTAGCGGAGCGAAGGCACCATGCCCGAAGCATGGCGAGCGAAGACATGGGATCCCGGTCACTCTACGAAGAAAACGACACAAAAAAAAAAAAATCCTCATGTCGACCTTTAGACCTGTCGACCTAGCACATGTCGACCTAGAAACCCTGTCGACCTTCCATCCATGTCGACCTAGTGACTGTCGACCTATAGTGGTCGACCTAAACATTGTCGACCTAGACACTGTCGATTTGTTGAACCACACCTCATTTATCACCTTGCACTTTTCACGGGTTTATCACTTCCTTATGCCTTCTACAGGTTAATACATCTGCCCCATTATATGATGACAGAAATGCTTTGTTTTGATTCTTTGCCTTTTAAAAATTTGACATGTTAACATGTAAGTTTATTTTTCTTTCCAGACTGAAATGATATAGCATGTGTGTCCTTCTCTGAATAAAGACCTATGAATGGTTTATGCTTTCCAAGCAAACTTTCAAATGCCCCAAAAATATGAATGAAAATGATCAAAGGCCTGTTGCAGAGCTGAATGCAAGTTGGGAGCAATTACAATTATAATAGAGATTATAACCACAAGGCTATACATTAATATATAGGATAGCATACAATAACTGTTAACAGAACTACTCAAATGTACCAGTGGTGGGTATGGAGGAGTTGAAGAACATCTCGCCACCTCAAACTTAATATTTCCAAAACTTATATTTCCACTGGCCAATTGCAGTTACCAACCTGATATTTCTATCACTGTTGAGAACTTGGCAATCAACCCTATACAAGCTCGCTGCCTAGGTGTCATCCTTGACTCTGAACTGTCCTTTGTGCCCCACATTCAATCTGTCTCAAAATCACGTTACATGCATCTAAAAAGCATATCCAAAATACGATCATACCTTACACAAGACACTGCTAAAACTCTAATCCATGCTCTCAATATCTCCTGCATTGATTATTGCAATAGTCTTCTTACTGGTCTTACCAAGAAGAGACTCTCACCATTGCAATCCATTCTGAATGCAGCTGCGAGGCTAATTTTCCTCGCTAGACGTTCATCGTCTGCAGATCCACTACGTCAGTTCCTCAATTGGTTACCTGTATACTACCATATTCAATATAAAATGCTTTTACTGACACACAAGGCTTTTTCACCTTATCTCAAAATATCTCCCAACCTGTCCCCTTCGCTCTTCACAAGATCTACGTCTCTCATCCACACTCATTACTTGCTCCCATGCATGATTACAGGACTTTCTTCAGACTGCACCCACTCTGTGGAATGCCCTACCACGTACAATAAGACTCTCCTCTAGTCTCCAAGCCTTTAAGCGTTCCCTGAAAACTCACCTATTCAGACAAGCTTATCAAATTTCAGAACAGCTCACATAACCTTCATAAGTTTTCCTATCCAATTAGATCCCCACTGTACAGTCCACACATATCCGCCACATATTTTCTTTCTTCACTCTCCCCTTCTCCTGACCCTGGTTCATCACCGCTGTGATGTGATATCATGCAGCCCACCAAGAACCTTTGCAATCTGGTGGACAACTATGCAATAGATAGCCCCTATCCTTGTGTATTAATGTCTATTTCCCCATAGATTGTAATCTTGTGAGCAGGACCCTCCTACCTCTATGACTGTTTGTTATTACCCAGTTTTGTCTTCTTATTGTGTCCAGTTGTAAAGCGCAACGGAATTTGCTTCACTATATAAGAAACTGTCAATAATAAATATATATATATATATATCTGTATATATATATATATATATATATCTATCTGTATATATATATATATCTGTATATATGAAAAGAGTTTTTTTAGGTCGGTGCGCTTAATCACACGTTCAAATGTTTACTGTGGAGTAATTGGTCGTCAGAAAGTTCTGCTATTTCTTAGGTTAAGTCAGTCGTAGACACTCCGTTAAAGGACACCTCCCAAGCTTCTTTGGAGGCTGCACAGTTCTTCAAAAATGACTTGGGTATGTTCAGTCATGCAATTCTGTAAGGCAGGGGAAAAGAACAGGCGCCATATGGTGTAGTATTTAGGAATAAATGGAGTGATATGTATGTGAATAAAATATAAATACCGGATAGATTCTTGAGATTAAGCCTGTATATCTCAGACAATTCTTTGTGGCTGTTTCCCCACCAGATAAATTCTTGAGATTAAGCCTGTATATCTCAGACAATTCTTTGTGGCTGTTTCCCACCTAGGAAATAAAGATCATCGCCATATGGTGTAGTAACCTCAGGTATATATTGGGGTGCCCCCCCTTTCTATTTTAAGCGTACCAAATGGAAAATTCAATAAAGCATATAGGATATATATATATCCATGTAGAACAAGTCGGTCCAGTGATGTGTGATAGCTTGAATCAATCGTCTGCTACTGCCTTTGTATATTATCAATAAAGTATTTAATCATCAACAATAGTAATATATAAATTCAAAAAATAAAACAAATCATAAATCTTAGCTGATTGATATAGGCAGTAGGCAGGTCAGTCTCAACGCGTTTCGCCTCCAGGGCTTCCTCAGGAGAAAGGAAGCCCTGGAGGCGAAACGCGTTGAGACTGACCTGCCTACTGCCTATATCAATCAGCTAAGATTTATGATTTGTTTTATTTTTTGAATTTATATATTACTATTGTTGATGATTAAATACTTTATTGATAATATACAAAGGCAGTAGCAGACGATTGATTCAAGCTATCACACATCACTGGACCGACTTGTTCTACATGGATATATATATATCCTATATGCTTTATTGAATTTTCCATTTGGTACGCTTAAAATAGAAAGGGGGGGCACCCCAATATATACCTGAGGTTACTACACCATATGGCGATGATCTTTATTTCCTAGGTGGGAAACAGCCACAAAGAATTGTCTGAGATATACAGGCTTAATCTCAAGAATTTATCTGGTGGGGAAACAGCCACAAAGAATTGTCTGAGATATACAGGCTTAATCTCAAGAATCTATCCGGTATTTATATTTTATTCACATACATATCACTCCATTTATTCCTAAATACTACACCATATGGCGCCTGTTCTTTTCCCCTGCCTTACATATCTGTATATATATATATATATATATATATATAGAGAGAGAGAGAGAGAGAGAGAGAGAGAGAGAGAGAGAGAGAGAGAGAGAGCGAGAGCAACCCATGATGGCTAGAAGAGGAAGCAGTGCTAAATTATGTGGGGGAATAGGATGCAAATCAGCATGCAATGAACCTGTACCAAACAAGTGGGCGGACAGACAGGATCAGAGTTGCTGGTGGTGGATTAGGGCCAGGGCAGGGAACAAATGGTATCTAGAAGACAGGTCGACAGTTAAAAAGTCAACAAGCAATAAGTCAACACCAAATGGTCGACACTAATATAGTCGACATGGTCAAAAAGTCAACAGGTTGGGCCCTTTGGGAGATTTATCCATCATCACAACAATGTAAGCCTACTTTGGGACAACGTACACTATTAGTTACAATAGCTGCTGCAGGCAAAAAAAACTATATTGTCCCAATGGATATCTACAGATACTCTCTCCTTAGCTTTATTAATGCCTCGATTATTTTATCTATTCCACATGGAATGGTTGGAGATGGTAATAAATAAAGAGAAGAGAGTGAAAACATTCTTTGAGATTTGGCTACCATATGTACTTACTCTTCCCGCCCCTGTAAAGGAGTCTCTTAGAAAAGTGGTGGCACTTTTTACATGGTACAACCTCGAATCAATCTCCTTGGGGCATCCCCCCTTCTAGGGATATAGACATTTCCTATGTGTATAATATTAAGTGTGTTCGGCATCTGTATGAGGTGTGTTGCCTTCTCCCGCCAACCACACCATATAATTGTAAATCCTATATTTTATATTGTCATTTATATACAATGTAACAGTGTCAAATGTACGTGTCAATTTCTCTGATACATGTATCTCAAATTTACTTTAGTTATGCAATTGTCCAATAAAGTATTTTGAAAAAAAAAAAAAGTAGTCAGGTTCAAATGCCGAGTGAAGCGATGTACCTTGCCCAAAGCATGGTGAGCGAAGCAAGCCATGCAAGGGGACTTGGTGCACTAATTAGTGGTCCACATGCTGGAAGGGAATTTTTTTACACCAAAAAAACATTAAAACTCATGTTGACCTTTTCATGTGTCGACCATTTCTGTGGCGACCTTTCGAACATGTTGACTTTGTGCATCACGACCATTTGTTGTCAATCTAGACATTGCCAAACTTCAGAGTGTCGACTCTTTGACCTTTGACCAGAACAAATGGATACTGGTGGAAGTAGAAGTGCTAGGGATGGCCATCAGGGGGGTTAACCTTCAATGGTAAATCGATGGCTAACTTCAATGCTATAAAGCCATCTACAAGGAAATCATTAATGGTTTTACACATCAACCCTGTTTTACTATTAACTGGTTTGTGGGCCAATCAGAGCCTGGGACGGAGCCTTGTCGTTGTCGTTTGCCGGAGCAATGCTTGGTGTCCTGACACCTTGTAGAACCCCCTCCCCAAACCATTGGGTGGTTCTGTTCCATTGATGGCAGGAAACCATCTGGTTCTCCCCTATCAGGTGTAAAAATATTGAACATTTTCTATAAACCATCAATGTATTTTAAACATCGATGATTAATGGCCATCACTAGGAAGTGCTAGGAAGAGAGAATGAATGTTGTGCTACTGAGAGTGTACCATTTTAGAGAGAGAGGTGTAACCAAGATGCTGAACTGGGTTGTAGAATAATGAATTCTGAAGAGGGGTTATAGGCTTGAAGGAGTGAGTGTTAAGGGATTATTTAAAGGTGTGAATACTGGGACAGAATTTTCTGAGCTAGTGAATTTCAGAGTGGAGGGGCAGCATGGGAAAGTCTTGAATATGGAAGGTTGAGAAGGTGACTAGAGTGGGGATGAGGCAGCAGCGAGTGGAGGGGTAGAGAAGACAAAATTAAGTGTTGTTTCGTATTTCCGTGGGGTGCAAAGGTGATCTCTTCTTGTGATCCACTAAAAATGAAACTCTCTACTAGGTAAGTCTGTGAACCACTAGACACCATCAGCAGCACAAAGAACAAGGCGCTGTAATCTAAATATGCCTATACATGTGTTCTTACTGTTCCCATAGACAGGGTAATTGCTGGGTTCTCAAGAGACACCGGAACATTATTACTGGATTAAGGTACTGATGCAGACACTGACACTAACGTGCAAAAATAGCTATGAAGCGATTTCTGCACATCTGTGCATGCGCGTACACTGGTACACGCATGTTCAAGGTCTCTTCTCTTCAGAAAAGCGTTTAAGACTTGGAGAGGGGCGAGAACGGGGTGTAGTCACCACTTTTTTTAGGGCGTGGTCCGTATAACACAGGTGTGTCCGGACCATTTGTGGGGTGGGCCGTGTTGGCTGTGTGATGTCACATGCAGCCGCTGCTACCCTTAACATGGGGGGTATCTGTCTGCCTTCGCAGCTAGGCTGTGCAGACAGAGGGTTACTCTAAACATGTGAAAGCATCGCTGCCGTTCGATGCTCTGGCATGTCTGAAGGCGGGGCAGACTAGCCCTGTGCTGGGTGTTCCTCCACATGTCAAAGAATTTGGTCATAATGTAGATCTGTATTTTCACGCACATCTACGATCAAGTCTGAATTAGGCCTTAAGACTCATGGGGGCCTGGGGTACTGAAGACAGTGGGCTACATTGACTAAAATGATGTCTGTGTATACATATGGTAAAAAGCAATTCACCAAGCTCTGCAATATTCCACCCTCCCCTCCTCACTAATATTTATATATATACACAGACACATTTACAGTATAGCACACTTACATAGGTGTATCTACTAAGGGTGCAGGGTGTGCAAAGTGTCCAGGGGGCCGACACTGCACACCCTGTACCCATATAATTATACTTATCACTCCGGAGTACTGCATCTGCCAGAGCACAGACAGAAATCACCAGGTAAACGACCAGCACATGCAGACGTGCCCCCCATGACCCCCTTAATCCATTACTTCCCACTACCAGCATGTGCACGGCAAATTGGATGGCAGCAGCTGCAGTCATTGGAAATTATGAAAACCAACAGCATGGATATACCGAATAATAGTTGCATTGCCCAGTAACATACCATCCATCATATGCAGGACTAATGCCCAGTAGGTGCCACATGTTCCTTTATTATGGCCTTTAAATCACATGGTTTGAGGTAGCGGGCTTCCCTTAATCAGTGAAGCGATCACAATTGAATTGCGATTGCAATGCTGGCCGCCATTAGCATTCTAGGTTGCCTTGCCCTGTGCTGCGTGGCCCCCAGCATGCAATTCTTGCCAGTTGCAGTTTTGCTAATTTAGCAAAACTGCAACTGAAGCTGAATCAGTTCCTAAATGCGACTATTCACTTGCATGTGGAGTTGTACACATCCTTTTAAGCCCTAAGCTCTATTTCATACCCATCAACATTATCATGGGCACTTGCACCAGCCCTGCACATAATACATGTTGTATCAGTGGTTCAAAAAATACCTCTAATAATAAATGTGATTACATGTACTCACTACTCTGCATACCCATAATTCCACTGACACACACTCTTTCAATGTTACCTACTGTATGTGTGAACACCCCAATGTGCATTGCAAAATATGAAAGACAGGTCTACAAAGACAAATTGTGCTCAACTCTGAATGATCCCCTATGAGTTCATACTGTGGGTAAAAGAAAATATATTGCAGAGAATAAGTAGGGCAGGTGGGTATTGCTGATATGTTGGTTTCATCAGCGCTGCATACAAATGACTGACTACTACTTACACAGGTGCAGCTTCCACTGCATGTTTCCACCTGCTAGAGAGGTAACTCCTCCCAAGTATAGATTCCTTGGCTATGTGCTCTCAGATGCTGACTTTATAGTAATATATATTTCTACCTGTTAAATGTACTTGAGAATCAGTATTGTAAGAGGAGTACTCTGCAATGCCTCTACACACTGGCAAGAAGCTGGCGGGTGCTAGGACCTACTGCGGTTCTCTCCCCAGAGGTGCGACCTCTGACCTGCGCATCTGCAGCTACACCATGTCTTTTTTCCTCAGCGTCCTTAACGAGTGTTTGTACCCCTGAGTGACTCCAGGTTGTTACCACCACAAGAGGTCCCATCAGACCTGCACTTAGCTCAGTAAGCACTCAGCTGTCACCAGAGTGTCCAAATAACCTTACAGTGCGTTCTGCACTTGGTGCACTACAATACCCAGCATAAATGATACACTCCAGACTGCATCTGGCATACCATCTACAACCTGTATCTGCTTTAATCCTGTGTCCTACGCCATTTGTTTCTACCTACCCCAATCTGCTGTGTGGACTTACCTCCATATGCACACCTCCTAAACACTTATCACACTCAGCACGTTAATCACACTAATAGGGATGAGTGATTATTGTGATTTGTGTGCTTCCCCTAACATAGTAATATTTCTTTTTTGCTATTGTAATAGATAAGACCCCAATAATAGTCCACCACATCAATACAAATCTAAATAACAGAGGATTATGGTATTAGGTGATACTTCAGTGTGAAATGAAGCAATTTGTGCCAAATTCCCTGAGAAAACAGCTTTAGGACTTTCCCTTTACCTACGTCTTATTTTATGTTCCTTGTAATATATGACTATAGTTCGGCAGTTCTCTGTGGAGGAATCGGCAGTGTATTAGGGATGGCCATCTGCCATCGATGGTTTAAAACCATCAATGGTCTCCACCTGATGTCATATAGTTTTACCATTGATGGCAGGGAATCTAATGGGTTCCCGCCATCGATGGTTTTGCTTTGGTCCTGATGGTACCCGCCCGTTACACAGAGATGCACTGTGTGTAGCGGCAGGAGACAGTGCAGGGCTGCTGACTGACAGCTGAGCCTGTCAAGTTAGCTATAGAGCGAGATGGAAAATTTGCATCCTGGCACACTCTATGTGTATCATTGACATCATGGGCATAAGGTCATCCCAGTCACCCGGACGCAAGTTGGACCTTGGTGCCGCCCCCTTACAAAAACAGGGGAAATCAAATAGTGTGTGTGTGTGTGTGTGTGTGTGTGTGTGTGTGTGTGTGTGTGTGTGTGTGTGAACTGTACATAACATGTACGACTTAAGAACTATAAAGATAGCGCTCTCAGCCAGTATACAGGGACTGGAGCCTGTAGTGAATTGGCAATGCTCTAGCTATGCTGTGTGACATCAGCCGGTGGGTCAGGGTCACACTCATGAGATTCAGCTGTCTGCAGCATGCAGAATCATTGTTCACCGGTGGGTCACATCTCACAGTCCAGCATAAGCGGCGGGTGCACCATCGCTTGCTGCAGCGCAGGCTGAACGGTACCAGGCAGGAGCCATCCTGTTCCCCATTGCAGGTGTTAGCAGGGTTCCTGGGACAGAGCAAATTAACTCTGCAGCAGGTGCACTGCAGAACTCCATTGTACTGTATGAGCAGCAGTCATACTTGGATACTGCTGTGAACCACATAGGTGCTGCTGTACTGCAGGTGCCCCTTCAGGCCTTGGAGCCCGGAGGCAGGCGTCTATATTGCCTCTGTCCCCTGAATCACATACAGGGCATAATTCAGATGTGGATGGAGTTGCAATCACTGCTGATTTCTTGGAAGCAGCAGTGATAGCACTTTATGGTAATGCAGCATGAGGCATCTGCATGTAATACATGCCTCCTGTTGCTGTACCATCGATGTTAAAACCATTGATGGTACAGCACCAAATAGTTTTGCTATCATCAATGACACCATTGCCTTCGATGGTAAGTATTAATAGATGGCCCTCCGATGGCCATCCCTACAAGTTAATTATTTGATTTAATGCAGGTCTCACTTGTAATTGAGCTTGCTCAGTGGTGTTTACCTAAATAAAGTATTTAACTTATTTATAGATTAATGGATTGATTGATTGATTGATTGATTGATTGATTGATTGTACTGCACTGAGACATTGTTGGCATTTGTGGGTTGTGGCTTATGGACTTAAAAGTTGGCATGGTTTGTATCTAAATATTCAATACTGTACCTGTACAATACAGATTTAAGTAGTTTATGAAAGTAGGGATAAGATTTAATAACAAAGAAAAAAATGATAAACAGGGCTTCTCTGAGGGGCTGATTGCCAATAAATGTGGATTTCTGTCTTACAGGGGGTTGGTTTCATCTATTGCCCCTATCAATCTGCTTATGAAAGCAGCCATCATCACGTTCAGCATGCACTTGCACAAGCTACAGTATATTTTTGGTGCAAGAAATCCATCTAAATTTAGACAGACCTCTCTGCTCTCCTCTGATTATGCCACAATTCTGTTATGCCTATGTCATGCCTTTGAAACACTTAACCTATGAACCTATGAGTTGCTGCCCAGTTACATCTGCTCAGGAGATGAGACACACACAACTCTTACCTGCTCATTGTTGCTCAGTGTTGTGTATGTTGGGCTACAGAGAATGCAGGGGACAAACTCACAAGATCCTCCTGCAAACCATACTTGTTTCACCCCTACAACAAACCCTGTATACACAAAGGTGGTCATGCCGAGTTGATCGCTCGCTAGCAGTTTTTAGCAGCTGTGCAAACGCTATGCCGCCTCCCACTGGGAGTGTATTTTAGCTTAGCAGAAGTGCGAACGAAAGGATCGCAGGGCGGCGGCAAATTTTTTTTGTGCAGTTTTAGAATAGCTCAATACCTACTCAGCACTTGTGATCACTTCAGACTGTTCAGTTCCTGTTTTGATGCCACGAACACGCCCCCTGCGTTCGGCCAGCAACGTCTGCGTTTTTTTTGGCATGTCTGCGTTTTTCCGAACACTCCCTGAAAACCGTCAGTTGACACCCAGAAACGCCCTCTTCCTGCCAATCACTCTGCAGCCAGCAGTGCGACTGAAAAGCTTCGCTAGACCCTATGTAAAACAACTTCGTTCGTTGCAATAGTACGACGTGTGTGCACATTGCGCCGCATACGCATGCGCAGAAGTGCAGGTTTTTTGCCTCATCGCTGCAGAGCAAACGAAAGCAGCTAGCGATCAACTCGGAATGACCCCCAAAGATCTCTGACACCCCAACTTCTGGCAGCAAATCCCAAAATGTAAGTGTGATGTAAATTCACAAACTAATTAAACTTTTCAAGATATAAAGGGTTAAATAATTACAAAAATGGTTCAAATTCTGTTCCTGATATAATTATACTGCCTTGTATGTTGTACTGACTGGTACAGGTATTTTGCCAAGTAGCACTATCTTGCATGTTGAGAATGTTAGTCCACGTCACATTTTAAACACAGTATTGTAGGTTATTAGTATTATTTGTGCACTGTATAATATTTCCCATATACTACCCAGTTTACACTACACTTCCTCCTGGGCAGCGGTGCTCACGTAGTAGTGTGCTTTAGTAGCCTTTATATAAAAATGGTTTTATTTACTCATTAATTAACTCTTCATTCATTACAATTTAAAAACAATGGGGTAACAGTAGTAAAACATTTCCACATGATTAAAATCAATCATGTTGGCAGTGCTTGACCAATGGCAGAACTATTGTGGGTGCAGAGGGATGCAGCCAAAATGGGAGCTTAAAGGTGACGATGAGCCAGACAATTTTAGATTGCCCTCCCAGTCTGAATCCCCCAATCTTCGTATGATGTTTTCCACACCCCAACTAAAGCACCTACACCCCACCTGAGATTTTGAGGGCCTCTTCATACTTGTGTAAGCATCAGACTGTGCATGTTCAAAGGAGCTCTCCAGTTGTGTTAATCTGAGAGCAGAGTGGGTGTCCCCATCGCATCTAGATATAGCGACATTGCCAGACCACTAGATAAATTTTACTATGGTGCATTGTACTGTTTCTTCCCTGATCCTGTTTGGCTTAAATTAGAAATGCAGTTTAAGTTATACAATCCAGATTCTGGGAGACTGTTTGGTCACCCCCACTGCCTGGACCTTTGGAATGGAAGCCCAGCATGCACACTTGCCATTGGTAAAAGCCTATGCACCTTTGGCGAGTGAAAACGTAGGGATTTTAGCAGAGCATTGAGCTAACATTTTAACCAAATATGACATGGGGAATACATTTATTTAACAAAAAACTAAACTGCCATTTTGTTCCAAAGCTGCTCTATTAAAATAGTCTTTGTGTGATGTTGAGCAATAACCTTTCACAATCCTCACTCACATAGCCTTGAATACTAAACTCCAAAGTTAATTTAAATAATTGTATTTATGTTATTGCAGTGACTGGGAGGGAAGGAATGCGTAATTAAATAATACTGGCATGTAATAAATTGCTGATTGAAGTCAGATACATATTTTAAGAGAAACAGGCCCACGTTTGTATTAATGTGCGTTTCATTATTATTATTAAATAACTGTATGAAATGCAAAAGCTATTTCTGTTTGTATTGATTGTAGTGCATTTTTTCATTCATAAAAAGTACAGGGGAAAAAAAATAATGACTTTACTAAATCCTTGTTAAGACTAATGGAAGCTTTATTCAAGTTCCGAGGGAAATGTAGTTTCTATTTGTGTTCTCCAAAAAAAGTAATAACTAAATAAATCAAAATAAATAACGCTTTCATATTATTATTCAGACACCCGCATGCAGCAGATTCATCATGTACATCCCAGCAGCGTAAATGACTAACAGTGAAAGATTAACGCAATAGAAGCAATCACTGCACAAAGAGCCTCTTTTACCAGCTTATTTATTTAAAAGTGACGACAACATTGATTTTGTATTGTTGCTTATCGCTGTGGTAGAAAATATGGTATTGGTGGCGTTTATTAATTAAATATTACACCGGTACAGTAGCTAATTAATACACGGATGACGCAATAAAACTGTCTGGGAGAGCTAAGAATGAACTTCGCCAGGCTAGGCTGGAGATACAGATGGATCCACGGTTATCTTGGCTAGTTTGCTGCGCCTAGGCACAACATGATTTATTAGCATAAACCGTTCATCTATTGTTCTCAGCTGCAATACAATACAGAGAACAATACAGCAGGGGATTAAGTCATTAAAGGAGGGGATTAAGTCCGACTGGCCAGTCTTGGTAAATCCTATTAAAAGTCAAGATAAACGTGGACCCATGCAGTATATGTATGCTTGGCCCAGTTAGCTGGTTTGTGCATATACATTGGAACTGAAGGCCAAAGTTGGGTTTCAGTTCTACTGATAAAAAAAATAATGAATTGTTAAAATGTTTTTGTTTAAAAAAAAAAAAGTATTTTACAACTCTTTCCCAATGAAACAAAATAGGAGTAATAAAGCAATTGTTTCATTATTTTTTTTTTTTCTGTTAATGTAATCATGAGATGGTAATAGCAGAAGAAGTATTGGGGCAGTACCAGGATTTGTGATAAATAGCATACACCCCAACCAGATTTACCAGGACATATCCCGCCGCTCCACTAGCAGGCTGCAGTGTTCTGCGGTGCGGGAGGGGGGAGGAGTTGGGGGAGCACTCTTGCATCGCTGCTCGGGTGAATGTGCACAGCATCTTCACAGCGCATGGAGAGCCCATGGGCACGACTGCAAGGTGATTAAGAAACGGTGCATGTCATGAAGCCATACCCACTTCCTGCGAGACCACGACCCCATTTCGGGTTAAATTTAAACTCCCAAATTTTGGAGGTATGAAATCATGGGGAAACAATCGTCATAGAAACCCATCAAATCTCATCGCCATTGGCGGTTACCGCTTAACCCCAATTAGAGCTTTTATCTGTTTGACAAATAGACCCCTTAGAGTCCAGAATAAATTCAGCTAGAATGCGCTGTTTTGCACAATGGCAAATGCATGTTGAGTTTTTACTGTACTCAAGACTAAAAAATTAGAGATAAACAATTACTTGTGTGCCACATGCATAATCTGGTGGTCATTTTCTAATTGCATTTGCACCCCTTTGCATCAGAACATTTTTTGCCCATAATCACGTTTGAATCTGTAATCCTCCCAATCAAGCCTGGTGCTTATCTCACCACCTCCATGAAGGAAATATAAAGGGCAGCTGCTAACTTAGTGTACTTTCCCTTTTAGTACTAGCTGTTCTTTTTATGTCTGTAAAGATAAAGCAGCCACTTCTTTTTAGCTCCTAAAGCCCAGTCTAATTTCTATTTGCATAACTAGTATGAACAGGTTATTATTTGCTCTGCCGCTTGCATGAAGGTGGTAATGGGAGGTAGCGAAGCACTGACGTCAGCTTCCTGTGGGAGCTCTGTGAGCCTGGGACTTGCTGAGTAACTGCAGGAGTCAGAGCAGGGATTATTAGCACTGACCAGAGTTTGTCTGGCTCAGGATCAATCTGTGAAGTTGGACAGGATCATGCCTGACACAGTGAACAGGACAAAATAAGGGAAAGAGTCAAGCGCTGGCTCCAGTCTGTCGGCCCACTGAGCAGGTTGATGAATGGTCTGAGCTTTAAGAGCATGCCACCCAGGCCAGTTCACTGCAGCCACAATGAGTTACAGTTACCCAGGATTTCTCCCTCACCTTCCTCCCTCCCTGTTTCTCCTTACTGCATAAACACAGGCTCACTGACTGTCTTCAAGTCGCTGTGGGAGTTTGTGGCAAGCGAGGATCGGCCTGCTGCTGGCATGGTCACTGAGCCTGGCAAATAAACACTGCAGCACTTTTGGTATTTCAAGGCAAAACAGGTCCTCTAATCTTTCAAGACTTTGTGCCCAAAGACAGCATTAAATCCCACACATAGTTACTATGCAACCTGCCCTGTGTGTGACTGGGAATAACGTAGGAGAGACTGAAAACACCATTTTTATTGTATCCTATTAACATTTTTCTTAAGTGACTTTCCAAACATAAAGGCTATGCTGTCATCCCAAAGGAGAAATGTGCTGGAGACATGAAATCTTCCCACCAGCCTCCTATCTTCTGGCATGTGGTTTCATTTTACTGACGATGTCATTGTTACAGTGAACCGTTTAGTTTTTTTTGAAGCACACATAATAGGGGGAATTTAATAGAGTTTTACCAGCAAGTTCAAACCCGCTGCACATCAGTGGGGATATCACACTCCAAAAGCCAGATTCATTATTAACATTTGGACGGATATAATAGAAATTGCTGGCAATGTATGGCAGGGTTCAAATCCCTACATTGCCAGTGGTTTAGCACAAACTGCTGGTGGTTGAATCTAAAATCACTGCCATTCTAGGTCGGTAGCCCTTACGAAGAAGCAATGTTCCCATCCTGGTAGCTGTGCCTGGCGGGTAACCCATCCTATTTACACATTATCCTGTGGAGATGTGCTAATTTGAGGCAAACCATTTATGATAATGATTCTCAAATCTGCTGTTTGGGTACCCCAGGGGTACTCGTTGTGACATTCCGGGGTATGCAGTGGTGAATTTCCCCCCATTAGGCACATTAGGCACGTGCCTAGGGGCGTCACTTGCTAGGGGCAGCACTTGGACACTTGTTTTTTTACTGTCAGTTTTCATTTACCAGTAGCTACAAAATATTTCCACTGCACTGTACAGTATGCCATCCGGAGTGCAGTGCGGACAAGTAGGACATGTAGACTGCCTTTGTAAGCTGTCCTAATAAGTGAACATGCACATATCATTAATAACAAAATAAAAATGTTATAGCTCATAGCTTGTTTTAATATTATTATGAATTATTAAACTACCATTCACAAAATCAGTGCTTAACCAAACAATAATAAAATTGGGGGCGGCCTTTACTGTTGTGTCAAGGAGCGACCTGGCTCTAAATTCATCCCTGGGGGTGTGTGAAATTTTTTATTTAATAGCAGGTTCAGTGGCGTAACTAGACATTTTTCTCCCCCAAGCCAAAAAATTATCTGCCCCCCCCATGATTGCCACTACCAAAGTGACGAATCTGCATGTGCCTAAGGCGCGCGCCACAAAAAGGGTGCGTGGCCTTGCTGAAATGGGTGTGGCTTTGCATAAAGGGGCGTGGTATTGCAGGAAAAGACTTCCTTATACCCCAGTTTTGCAACCTGCACGTCCAGACATTGACCACCACAGGAAAAAAAATAATCCTGATTCATGCCCCTTACATTATTTGTAATTTTTCCTCCTTATAGTAATGGCCTGTATACATTATGCCACATACTGCAATGGACCTTAGACATTATGCCACGCACAATAATGGCCATTACACAATATGCCACATACCGTAATGCTCTAGGGAGAGACACAAAAGTGTCAGGGGGACAATGCACAGGTCACAGAAATTAGCAATATAATTAAGACGAAACCAACCAATGAAAGAAATTAATAGTCCTATCTTTTTTGAAGGGACCAAAAATAATATAAATAACAGGCTGGAGGTGCGCCACTAAGCTAGAGTTACAGTAATTTTTCTAAAGGTTATTAGTGTAGACCACTAGTGGGTACTGCACTAAAAAAAGAGCTTAGTGTGTGGCGCACTCTTTTGAAATGATTATAAATTGATAAAATTTAACTTTTATTACATTTTTTCAAATAAAACTCTATAGCCAGGCAAATAAATATATTTGATAGCCTGAGAGTAAACACCTATAAGATTATTGCCCTAAATTACTATTGAAGGAAGGTAATTACCATTTCCGCTATGATTAGAGCAAATAAAATTGTATGTCAAGCTGTTATGCACACCAGTGCCAGCAGGAATGTACTGGTGTCTGAACGGTGAGGGATGCAAAACAAATGAACTCACAGACAGACTGGGGAATATGACATTACATACACAGAAGGTGATAGGGTAACAAAATAAACACAAAGTGAACAGAGAAGCCCAAAGGCTAAGAAACTGGGTGTCTCCCTAGTATTAGGAATGCTCAGATGGAAAGAAGCGAGATGTAGTGATTTAATACGTAGAGAACCCGAAATGCTGTTGCTAAGGGCAACAGCAAAACCCTAAAGGGTTACCAACGGTTGTGGCAGTAAACTCCTTGGTCAGAGATGGAATAATAGACACAAGGAGAGTCTCCACAATCCTAGTCCTCACTTGCAGTGCACTGGTTCAGCTTACTGCCACTAAACTGACACCTGAACACCTTGCACAGCGAGAAAGGATTTTGGCAGGCAAGTCTGAGAATACAGCCGCAAACTTGCTAGGTTCACAGAGTAGCAAAAGAACCCCAGCAGGTTAAACGACTGACTCCAGTCTTACTGCTAGGTCTGGATTGGCAGAGTGTAATACCAAATCCCAAGGCCTATTTGCAGTAAGCAACAAACAAATACAAAGTTTACACAGTACTAGCTAGCTTTCAGGAACTGACTAACCAACAAAGATTCAGCAGCATCTGCCTAACCTGAGAAGAGGGTTTATATAGCAGGTGCTGTCCACGCCCCACTCAGACCTCACAGACTGTGAGCACAAAAACCAGCACCGGATCCCCTGCCGTACACAGAGCCTGTAACCACTGCACAGCAAAAGACCCGAACCGGAGTATCAGCTACGCTCAGGTTACTCCGCTAGCACTTGTCTCCTGGTTGCCATGACGACGTGGCAGCACAGAGCAGGAGACCCTAACAGTACCCCCCCTCTGACGAGGGGTCAAAGAACCCCTACCACCTGGTTTATCGGGGAACTGCGAGAAGAAAGAGCGTAACAGTCTGGGGGCATGAAGATCACAACTGCGCACCCACGACCGCTCCTCCGGGCCATACCCCTTCCAGTGCACCAAAAATGACAGCCGACCCCGAACCATCTTGGAGTCAAGAATCCTTTCAACAACAAACTCCCTCTGGCCACGTATCAGAAGAGGGGAAGGTCTTCCACTGGAAGAAGGATTACTAATCGCCCGTTTTAAAAGGGAACAATGAAATGTTTTATTGATACCCAAAGAACGGGGTAGATCTAACTGAAATGCCACCGGATTGATAACCCTAGTGATCTTATAAGGACCGATGAACCGGGGGCCTAACTTATGAGATGGTGTCTCAACTTCAAATTCTTGGTAGACAACCAGACGAAGTCTCCTAATTTGAAGCTGCAGGGTCTTTTCCGCTTATCAAAAACCCTTTTGGTCACTAATGACACAGACACAAGGGCTTTCTTCACTTTCCTCCAAATACCTCTAAGGACCGAAACCACAGAGGAACCACCAGGCGTGGAGTCCATGGGGTCAAAAGAATTGGCCTTAGGATGATGCCCATACACACAAAGGAAGGGAGAGATCCCTGTAGCAGAGTGAGCCGCGTTGTTATAGGCAAACTCCGCCATGGACAGATGAGCCACCCAGTCAGTCTGACACTTGGAGACATAACACCTGAGGAACTGCTCCAAGGACTGGTTCACCCTTTCAGTCTACCCATTAGACTGCGGATGGTAGCCTGACGACAAGCTGACAGAAATCTGGAGATCGGAACAAAATGCCCTCCAGAATTTGGCCACAAACTGGGATCCGCGGTCAGAGACCACATCAAGTGGCAACCCGTGGAGGCGCACAACATGCAGCATAAATAATTCAGACAGGCGTCTGGCCGATGGCAGCCCAACCAATGGAACGAAGTGCGCCATCTTCGAAAACCTGTCAACGACAACCCAGATGGCTGTCATCCCCGAGGATTTGGGCAAGTCCACCACAAAATCCATTGAAATGTGGGTCCATGGCTTAGATGGAATAGAGAGTGGATGTAATGGGCCAACAGGAACCCCTCCAGGAGTCTTATTTCGGGCACAGATGTCACATGCCCGAACCCACTGATCCACATCCCTAGCCACCGAGGGCCACCACACCGCCCTAGATAGCAACTCCCGAGTTCTGGCAATACCCGGGTGACCTGCCGACTTCTTGGCATGGAATTCCAGGAACACTCGCTGTCTTAACCTAGGAGGCACAAACAAAAGACCTACTGGAAGGTTCTGGAGGAGCCTGCTCCTGTGCTCTAAGGACTAATGACAAGAGGTCCTGGGTAATGCCCACTTTAATACATGATGGGGACACAATGGGCAATGGCTCCTCGGTGGTCTCCTGGATTGGAGCAAAACTCCGCGAGAGCGCATCAGCCTTGATGTTTTTTGACCCAGGGCGATATGTTATCAAAAAATTAAAGCGAGCAAAAAACAAAGCCCATCGTGCCTGCCTGGCATTGAGGCGCTTCGCTGACTCTAAATATGCCAAATTCTTATGGTCGGTGAGAATTGAGACCACAAACTTAGCCCCCTCAAGCCAGTGTCTCCACTCCTCAAGTGCATCCTTAATAGCCAACAATTCCCGGTTACCCACGTCATAATTCATCTCGGCAGGCGAAAATTTACGGGAAAAGTAAGCACAGGGATGAAGGCGATTATCAGACACCCCCATCTGAGAGAGCACTGCCCCAATACCCATCTCAGAGGCATCCACCTCCACCACAAAAGGACGCTCTGGATCTGGGTGTCGCAGCACCTTGGCCGAGACAAATGCCCTTTTAAGACGGGCAAAAGCCGCTTTGGCCTCACAAGACCAGTGAGCAACATCCGCCCCTTTCTTAGTGAGTGCCACCAAGGGCGCCACTATAGACAAAAATCCAGCGATAAATCGTCTATAAAAATTCGCAAAGCCCAGAAAACGCTGAAGCGCCTTCAAACTAGTGGGCTGCACCCAATCCAGGACTGCCTGTACCTTGGAACCCTCCATTTGGAAACCTTCTGGGGAGATAATATATCCTAGAAATGCGATTTGCTGAACTTCAAATTCGCACTTCTCCAGCTTCGCCCCAAGCCGGTGGTCTCTGAGTTTCTGGAGGACTAAGCGTACATGCTTCCGATGTTCCTCCAGGGAATGGGAAAAGATTAGGATTTCATCTAAATATACAACTAAGAATCTATCCAAATATTCCCTGAGCACATCGTTCATGAAGTCCTGGAAGACTGCCGGGGCATTACAGAGCCCAAAAGGCATCACCAAATATTCATAATGCCCTGAGTGAGTATTAAAGGCAGTCTTCCATTCATCCCCCTCTCTTATTCGGATTAGATTGTACGCACCGCGTAGGTCAATCTTAGAAAAAATGGTGGCAGTACGAAGCTGGTCAAACAAGACCGAAATGAGAGGCAGTGGGTATGAGTTTTTAATCGTGATACGGTTCAATTCCCTGAAGTCGATGCAGGGTTGCAACGAACCGTCCTTTTTACCCACGAAGAAGAACCCCGACCCAACTGGAGACTGTGAAGGTCTGATAAATCCCTTAGCCAAGTTCTCCTGAATGTACTCTGCCATAGCCTGAGTCTCAGGACGTGACAGGGAGTACAACCTGCTCTTGGGAAGCTTAGCATTCGGCAACAAATCAATGGCACAGTCATAGGGACGATGGGGAGGTAGTACCTCTGCAACTCTTTTGGAGAACACGTCCGCAAAATCTGCATAACATCCTGGCAATCCTGGCAAACTTAGCTGCGAAAGCCGGACTGGAAGGCTCAAGCAACTCCTGAAACAATTAGTACCCCAACTAAGAATCTCCCCATAGACCCAGTCAAATTGAGGATTGTGGGCCCTTAACCAGGGTAACCCCAACACCAATGGGGCAAAAGTACAGACAGTCACATAAAAGGACAATTTTTCAGAGTGTGTGGCTCCAATAAACAAAGAAATCTGGCTAGTGCAAGAGGTAATTTTACCCTGGGATAATGGTTCCCCATTTAACCCACAAATCTCAATTTCCGATGCCAAGGGTACTAAGGGAACAGAGTGTTTCAGGGCGAATTGGCGGTCCATAAAAACCCCGTTGGCCCCACTGTCCACAAAGGCCTCAGTCTGGACAGTTTGACCGAGGATCTTCAAGGTCACCGGAATGATAAAAGTCTTCTTGGGAAATTCCGACTTCTGACCTGACAGGATATTTCCCATCACCCTCAGGCCCTGAAGTTTTCCGGCTTTTCTGGGCATGATACTACCACATGACCTTTATTCCCACAGTACAAACATAACCCCTGCTGTCTCCTCCGCGTCTTCTCACGCGAGGAGAGGCGGGTAGCCCCAATGTGCATAGGCTCCTCGGAAAATTCCTCAGAGTCTGAGGTTCCCTTGGGAAAGAAGGAAACCTCGGTCTCCCTTTCAAGCCTGCGCTCTCTCAGCCGTCTATCCACCCGAATGGATAACTGCATGAGCTGATCCAGGCTATCAGGCAAGGGATATTGTACCAGTTGGTCTTTTAACTGGTTAGAAAGACCTCTTCGGTACTGGTGTCTCAGGGCTGGGTCATTCCACTGGGTATCATGGGCCAACCTCCGAAACTCCGTACAATAAACCTCAACTGGCCTTCGCCCTTGCTTAAGGATCGAAATCTGAGCCTCGGCTGAGGCTGTCTTGTCAGGGTCATCATACAACATGCCCAGTGCCGTAAAAAAAGCATCAACACTTTTAAGCGACGGACAGTCAGGCTGCAACCCATATGCCCAGACCTGTGGGTCTCCTTGTAGCAAGGAAATCACTATGCCCACCCGCTGAATCTCCGACCCAGAAGACTGAGGCCTAAGCTGGAAATATAGCTTGCAGCTCTCCTTGAAACAAAAGAACTGCGAGCGATCTCCAGAAAAACGATCCGGGAGATTTACTTTCGGCTCCTTAACCCCTGAAGGTATTGCTGCTGCGGGAGCTCCGCCAGCGGCCTGCGAGGTGTGCATTTTAATGGACAAATCATTAAATTGTAGAGTCAGGACCTGTACCTGATCGACCACCTGTTGCAAAGTATTTTGAGGGGTATGCTCCATATTCCCACAAAATTTCAACAGGAGTATTAGGCTGCTGAATATGTTATGCACACCAGTGCCAGCAGGAATGTACTGGTGTCTGAACGGTGAGGGATGCAAAACAAATGAACTCACAGACAGACTGGGGAATATGACATTACATACACAGAAGGTGATAGGGTAACAAAATAAACACAAAGTGAACAGAGAAGCCCAAAGGCTAAGAAACTGGGTGTCTCCCTAGTATTAGGAATGCTCAGATGGAAAGAAGCGAGATGTAGTGATTTAATACGTAGAGAACCCGAAATGCTGTTGCTAAGGGCAACAGCAAAACCCTAAAGGGTTACCAACAGGTGTGGCAGTAAACTCCTTGGTCAGAGATGGAATAATAGACACAAGGAGAGTCTCCACAATCCTAGTCCTCACTTGCAGTGCACTGGTTCAGCTTACTGCCACTAAACTGACACCTGAACACCTTGCACAGGGGGTCATTCCGAGTTGTTCGCTCGCAAGTGAATTTTAGCAGATTTGCTCATGCTAAGCCGCCGCCTACTTGGAGTGAATCTTAGCATCTTAAAATTGCGAACGATGTATTCACAATATTGCGATTACACACCTCGTAGCAGTTTCTGAGTAGCTTCAGACTTACTCGGCATCTGCGATCATTTCACTGCTTGTCGTTCCTGATTTGATGTCACAAACACACCCAGCGTTCGCCCAGACACTCCTCCGTTTCTCCGGCCACTCCTGCGTTTTTTCCGGAAACGGTAGCGTTTTTTCCCACACGCCCATAAAACGGCCTGTTTCCGCCCAGTAACACCCATTTCCTGTCAATCACATTACGATCGCCAGAACGATGAAAAAGCCGTGAGTAAAAATCCTAACTGCATAGCAAATTTACTTGGCGCAGTCGCAGTGCGGACATTGCGCATTAAGCAGAAAATCGCTGCGATGCGAAGATTTTTACCGAGCGAACAACTCGGAATGACCCCCACAGTGAGAAAGGATTTTGGCAGGCAAGTCTGAGAATACAGCAGCAAACTTGCTAGGTTCACAGAGTAGCAAAAGAACCCCAGCAGGTTAAACGACTGACTCCAGTCTTACTGCTAGGTCTGGATTGGCAGAGTGTAATACCAAATCCCAAGGCCTATTTGCAGTAAGCAACAAACAAATACAAAGTTTACACAGTACTAGCTAGCTTTCAGGAACTGACTAACCAACAAAGTTTCAGCAGCATCTGCCTAACCTGAGAAGAGGGTTTATATAGCAGGTGCTGTCCACGCCCCACTCAGACCTCACAGACTGTGAGCACAAAAACCAGCACCGGATCCCCTGCCGTGCACAGAGCCTGTAACCACTGCACAGCAAAAGACCCGAACCGGAGTATCAGCTACGCTCAGGTTACTCCGCTAGCACTTGTCTCCTGGTTGCCATGACGACGTGGCAGCACAGAGCAGGAGACCCTAACACAAGCTTAGTGATATATTACTGTAAATATTTTATACTGTAACGGTAATCAATATCACCCATTACCAAAACTATATTAGTTTGTAATCACGGACGTAGCTCAAATAATAGCCACTATTAAAAATATGTGGTTACTGTTAGAGTAAGGAGATGTTAAGCGCTATATTATTGTAATGATCAATACAAATCAGAAAAGATGTGGGTTCCTAAATTACCTCAAAGGGAACCCCTGTTCCTGGCAGCTCCTCGTCTTTAGGTTGCAAAAGAAAACAATATAGATGTGTGTTGTAACATATGTACACTTAGTCTGCCAGTCTATTATTCAGACTGCAGTGACTGTGCAGATGTAATTTGATACGTTTTTTAGTATCCACAGTGACAGGATACAATTGTGGCAAAAAAGGCCATTCATGCAAGAGAACAGATAATATTGATACTGTCTCCAAATCTGTAATAGAAATTTGTTAATCATATGTAACAGAACATATTGTTTATAACCAGAATGTGTAACACCTGTTTTCAGATACTATGCTACAATAAAGATCACGTATAGATGGTAATAACGTCGTGAGGAAAACTCCACCTAACAGGGCATATGTGCTAACTACGAACATACAGTTGGAGCAGTATTATACAAAAAAAGGATATGATAGCACTCCAATGTGCAATATCAATAATTGATTTTCTGTCAAATGAAATCTGCACCGTGATAGTAGTTTTCAACCTGTTTCTGATGTCGAGACGATTATTACGTTAGACACATCTGAGTTTTCAGAAACATTTGATGTGTTAATTATGCTCCTATCTCTATTGTTGGTGAATGATTAAATTGTCATTCACATTGATATCCATGTAACCATGTGTGGCAATTCTCTGTTTGATTTGAGACAGTTCTAGGATATATCTTACTTTAATGGAGTCCAAGAATTCCAAACATTAATAGGTATGGTAACTAAAAGATAAAGAGTCCCAGGAGTGTATTACCGGTTTCCCTTTCTACTGTTGTTCCATGTGCCTAGGTGTACCTGGGCAGTGAATGGTACAATGAGAGCGGGGAAAGACCGTTAACCTGAAGACTGAAAGGACAGAGTAGTGCGAGCCACTTCTGCTGTCCACGCTCTACATCCCCCCTCCCCTGTTGTGGGAACACTTTGCAGGGGGAGTCCGTAGATATGGAGCAGTGGATGAGAGGGCGGCTCTGAAATACCTGTTAGCTTCCCTGTCATGCGTGTCTTTCTAAGCGCAGTCCAGGCTGAATCAGCGTGTGGGAAGCCACTATAGAAGCAGAACGTCAAGTCGGGTAGGATTCCCGTGCCTCCGTAGATACTACACGTCCTGAGCGCTATCCGAGGGATGCCGGGTAGGGTAGGATTACCATGCCTTCGTAGATGCTGCACGTCCTGAGCGCTGTCAGAGCTACATCAGCGTGTGAGAAGACGCTGCGGGGACTGGACGCCGAGTCGGGTAGAATTCCGTGCCTCCGTGTGTCCTGTACGTCCTAGTCCCGCTGATGATGACGTACGTTTCACATGGAGCTTGATCACATCAGTGACGCCATGTGGAGGTGGGCAGTATTAAAAGCAGATACCATGTACTAATTGGTTCAATTAACTGAAGCTGAATAAAATCGTCCCTAATTGGTAATCACATTGGACCAAGAAATCGTGCTGGTATTATTAGTTATATTTATGAGTTCACACTAAGTTGGACCAAGATAAATGTGTCATTTATTATGATATTCTATGCACATAAAGTTTAAAGAAAAGGCCGGTAAATGAAATAAAGAACATTACAGAATTGATATTCAATAATCCATTTGGATCAGTGAGCGATTTACCTATTATCAGTATATGAGATTGATATTATAATAATTTGATTGTATTGCAATAATTAGATATTAATCCTATATAGGCAGAAAATTATTAATCTAAAATTGCCTTTATAAATTATTATCCGTGCAAAAATTGCGTTTTAAGAATTAGAACATTATATAAAAAGAAATTTCATGGGGTAAATCTAGTGGTTTGGCACATTTATAAGTACCTATGGGTGTAAAGGTGATCCATAAAATGTAGTGAAAAAATTATTGTTATTAGTGCTCCCTTATCACCCACAATTGTATCCTGTCACTGTGGATACTAAAAAACGTATCAAATTACATCTGCACAGTCACTGCAGTCTGAATAATAGACTGGCAGACTAAGTGTACATATGTTACAACACACATCTATATTGTTTTCTTTTGCAACCTAAAGACGAGGAGCTGCCAGGAACAGGGGTTCCCTTTGAGGTAATTTAGGAACCCACATCTTTTCTGATTTGTATTGATCATTACAATAATATAGCGCTTAACATCTCCTTACTCTAACAGTAACCACATATTTTTAATAGTGGCTATTATTTGAGCTATGTCCGTGATTACAAACTAATATAGTTTTGGTAATGGGTGATATTGATTACCGTTACAGTATAAAATATTTACAGTAATATATCACTAAGCTTGACATACAATTTTATTTGCTCTAATCATAGCGGAAATGGTAATTACCTTCCTTCAATAGTAATTTAGGGCAATAATCTTATAGGTGTTTACTCTCAGGCTATCAAATATGTTTATTTGCCTGGCTATAGAGTTTTATTTGAAAAAATTTAATTAAAGTTACATTTTATCAATTTATAATCATTTCAAAAGAGTGCGCCACACACTAAGCTCTTTTTTAGTGCAGTACCCACTAGTGGTCTACACTAATAACCTTTAGAAAAATTACTGTAACTCTAGCTTAGTGGCGCACCTCCAGCCTGTTATTTATATTATTTTTGGTCCCTTCAAAAAAGATAGGACTATTAATTTCTTTCATTGGTTGGTTTCGTCTTAATTATATTGCTAATTTCTGTGACCTGTGCATTGTCCCCCTGACACTTTTGTGTCTCTCCCTAGAGAATCACTACATATACTGAGACTGTTCTCAGTTTCCAGGACTTTTGCACGGTATCTGATATTAATATACATCGCTTGTATCTTTCTAAGACAGGACTTTGGTACCTGAGTAGTAATATTACCACTTAACAATGGCAAATTTCTCTCTAAGAGATGCCCTTAATGGTAGACGCAAAATGGGGGATTTGAGCAACATATTTCCAGATACTACAACACAACAAGAAATGGACCCCAAATGGGAAGATGATTTACTCAAACTCAAACAATCACTACAGAGACAGATACGTACTAAATGGGACTTAATTAGCCTGGAAAACTATATGAAGAACAAAATATCACCAAGAGGTCTTAGACCCAGGATATTCCTGGCCTTTGACTTAATCTCTGACAATTTGAATAAGGAATGGGAGAGCTGTCTGCTAAAATACTCCCAAGATCTTATGGGCATTTTAGCCAAACATGACAACTTGGTCTTAGAGGAATGCGATAAAGAAATTGAAAGGCTCGGTAAGAGCCTAGAAGTCTTGGAGAAAGATACACAGTTCCAGAAATTATTTGAGAGACATGAGAAAGAACTGGAAAGTTATGAAGATATAATTATTGAAAGGAAAAAGAAAAAGTATGTACGGGATAAAAGGGACTTTTCAAGTAACAATGTTTTCAGGTGGAATAGTAGAAGGGTGAGAGAGACAAATTCGAAATCAAGACATCAAGAATCCTATACATCATCTGAAGTAGAATCATCAGGAGGGGAGGATGCCTATGAATCTAATACCGTTGATTCTAGGAGGCAATTCAACACTGACCAGGACCCTTTTTTAGTGGCAACGCGGGGGGCAAGAGGCCGCCCCGCAAAAGAAAGACGAGGAGGGGGGCAAAGAGGAGGCTACGATCCCCAGAGATGGGAGACTCCGGTAACGCACAGATATCCGAGGAGAAAGATAAACAACAGAAAATACTAGACTAAGAATCCTCTCTCAAAATCATCAATCTCCCTGAGCACTCGCTGACGTATGAACAAGTAGCAGTCCTGAGAAAGGGTCTTTCCTTTGCCCCTCAAAAAAGCTTCAATCGTTTCCAGTGGGAAAAAGACACCAAATTATTCTGTCGGAAATTACTTCTAACAAAATTGTATGCCCATAAGGAGATGCAGCAAGCAGAGAGGTTGGCCGTATCACCCTCCCCATCACTTCAGTACTCACCCAACACTCAGGACCATGGAGGTTTGTAATATTTTGAGGGATTTACGGAACAGGATCAAGAAATGATTTCAATTCTACAAGAACTCACCTTAGAAAGGGGTGGTCTTCTGTATGCCGGCGGTCGGGCTCCCGGCGCTCAGTATACCGGCACCGGGAGCCCGACCGCCGGCATACCGACACTTATTTTTCCTCGTGGGGGTCCACGACCCCCATAGAGGGAGAATAAAATAGTGTGGCGCGCATAGCGCGCCACCGTGCCCGTAGCGTGGCGAGCGCAGCGAGCCCGCAAGGGGCTCATTTGTGCTCGCCACACTGTCGGTAAGCCAGCGGTCGGGCTCCCGGCGCCGGTATGCTGGTCGCCGGGAGCCCGACCGCCGGCCAGCCGTAGTGAACCCTTAGAAAGTGCCCCAAGAACAACTCAAGATAGGGGTAGAACCATCTGCAAAAAGAGATCAACCTTTTTCCCCCAGGATCAAATTTGCCCTGAAGTTAGGATATTTATGAATATGGTCAGCAAGGATCTGGATGAAATACAGAGAAAAAAGTCCAAATATAAAGATAATCTTACAAAAGGGGAGAGGAGAGCTCTCAATGAGATCCAAAAATGGGAAGATGTGGTTGTGAAACCATCCGATAAAGGAGGCAACGTTGTCCTATGGCCAAAGGAAATGTATGTCAAAGAGGCCATGAGACAGCTGAACGACCCTGAGTGTTACGCCAAAACACTGTTCAATCCCACTGACAACTGCAAACTAACCCTCAATCGACTTATAGAGAAAGCATTAAAAGATGAGATAATTACCAAGCAGGAGTCTGATTTCTTGAGAGTTGATCACCCCAGGACTCCAACCTTCTATCTCTTGCCGAAGGTTCACAAAAATCTGAGTAACCCCCCAGGCAGGCCGATAGTATCCGGCATAGGAGGTGTGTCAGAGAAGGCTAGTATCTTCATAGACACTCACCTGCGCAAACATGTGACTGCCCTGCCCTCGTACACACGTGACACAGGAGATGTCATTGCTAAGCTACATGATGTCAAGCTGGAAGACAACTATATCCTAGTGGGTCTAGATGTAGAGTCACTGTACAGCAGCATTGACCATGCAAAGTGTATAGCAGCAGTGGAGTATTTTCTTAAAATGGAAGGTTCCAGTGAATTTAACTCCTTCCTACTGCGGCTTCTGCATTTTGTTCTCCACAAGAATACGTTTACATTTGCTGACACATTCTTTACCCAAATATGTGGAACAGCAATGGGCGCAGCTTGCGCACCGACATATGCCAACCTATACTTAGGATGGTGGGAGAAGGAGGTGGTATTCAATGAAACCAATGAACCATTTACCAGCAGAGTAATCGTTTGGATGCGCTACATAAACGACATTTTCGTTATCTGGGAAGGAGAAGAAAAACTACTTAAAGAATGTATCCAACAATTAAACAACAACGACTTGAATCTCAAATTGACCTATGAGATCAGCAGAGAGTCCATACCATTTCTGGACCTCAGAATCTATAGGGATAAGAATGGAATGCTGGCAAGAGAACTCTATAGGAAGGATACGGCCACTAATAGTTTGTTGCTCAGTACCAGCTCGCATCTTCCTGCTACAGTTCAGAATATACCCAGGGGCGAATTTCTGAGACTGAGACGGAACTGCTCGGATGATGAGATATATAGAATCAAGAGCAAAGAACTCACAGGGAGATTGCGAGAGAGAGGATACAGTATGAGATGTATTAAAAAAGCTAGTAGAACCCTTCTCCACATTGACAGGCATTCACTTATCCTTCAGGAGAGTAAGAGATCAACACAACTGAAGGATATAAAGAAACCCAAGATACGATTTGATGGGGATTTTTGCCAAGAATGGAAGGAGATAAGGGGAATAATCAACAAACACTGGCCTCTATTACTCAATGACCCAGATTTGGCAAGGAATCTGGGACCGGCAGTGTCAATGAGTTGGAAAAAATCACCTAATATAGGGGATAAGTTGGTCAAGAGCCACTTTTGCCGCTTTCCAAGACGTGAAAGTAAAATTAAAGGTACATGTCCCTGTGGATCCTGTGCAGTTTGTGCACATTTCGAAACAAGACCAAACATTACGGACAGGAATGGGAATGATCTCAAAATACATGAGTTCTCTAATTGCCAGACTTCGAATGTCATCTACTGCATCCAATGCCCATGTAAGATGTTATATGTAGGAATGACCACTAGAATGGTCAAAACCCGCATTTTGGAGCACATGGGCAATATAAGAAATGTGGAAACAGACCTAATGAGATTTAGACAGGTAACATCGGTAGCCAGACACTTCCAACGACGACACTCCAATTCTCCACGCGAACTCAAGTTTTTTTGCCTTGAGAGATTATGAATGGGCATTAGGGGAGGAGATTCCTCTAGAGAACTACAAAAACTGGAAAGCAAATGGATCTTTAAGTTGGATACTATGACACCTAAAGGTCTGAATGAGAATATTAATTATGGGGCCTTTCTTCCCACGTGATTATTATAGATCAATTGTTTTTGATCTTTATATACAGTGGCCCAATCATTCTCCTGCACCCTCCCAAGACCTCTTCTTCCTCCTCTTTTTCTTATATCTCTTACAACCCATCATCTTTCCACTGGTTTTTCATATATCCCAGTTGGGAGGACTAACCTGATAACAGTATCTATGTTTATTACTATAGTTGCCTCCTTCCCCATTTCAGTTAACAAAGTATTCATAATGCTCCACCACATATTTTATCATCCACATTAATCTTTTTATCTTTATTATATGTTTTTATAGATTTTTATACTGTCACTACATTTTCTCAAGATATAAACTATTTTTTCAATCTACCTACGATCTATGCACAGTATAACCCTCTTATGCTATTGCTTTTGTCTTCTCTTTTTCTACATCTCATTCACTTAATTTGTCAAACAACACTCCATTACTTACCTATTACATCTTAGTTTTTTTACTTTTTAGTACTCTTTCTACTATATGTACCTAGTACATTATTATCTACACACTCACATCATATTTAAGCTTATTATTTATATAATTACCTGATCACAGTCATTTAGTTCACAAAAATTCCATTCTCACTGCACATACAATTCATATTCACTCATAACTCTATTCTCACTGCGCACTTAGCTTGCACTTACAAAAATGAATGTCACTCATGACATATATTTTTTGTCTTATAAGTCAATCATTTTTCTCTTTAGTTCTTTTTAGGTGGATTAGATCATTACCTAATGTCATTTGATTCTGTGCCAGTAGGACATAGTTGTGATTTAAACAACAGGGCTTATATTAATATATACTACACAGGGATAGCCTAATATATATTAGGATCTACTCACTCATGTGGTTTTTTCGAATACATTAGTAGGGGATTGACATAGAGGCTCACCTAATATCCGGCCCTACTCTCTCAAACAAATGCTAGGTTCTATTTCCCATAAACTTGAAATTAATGTCAGAAACGTTAATTTATCTCTGTTACTAATACAGGCTACTGCCTATTTCTTTATTAGATATGTATAAGATACATGTATTACTGACATCTACAATAATGCTAAATGAATAGGACGGTTTATTTTAATTTTACTTTTTAATTCTTTTTATATTTATTTTTATTCTATCTATATTAGGGGTGATAAGGGAGCACTAATAACAAAAAAATTTTCACTACATTTTATGGATCACCTTTACACCCATAGGTACTTATAAATGTGCCAAACTACTAGATTTACCCCATGAAATTTCTTTTTATATAATGTTCTGATTCTTAAACGCAATTTTTGCACGGATAATAATTTATAAAGGCAATTTTATATTAATAATATTCTGCCTATATAGGATTAATATCTAATTATTGCAATACAATCAAATTATTATAATATCAATCTCATATACTGATAATAGGTAAATCGCTCACTGATCCAAATGGATTATTGAATATCAATTCTGTAATGTTCTTTATTTCATTTACCGGCCTTTTCTTTAAACTTTATGTTCATAGAATATCATAATAAATGACACATTTATCTTGGTCCAACTTAGTGTGAACTCATAAATATAACTAATAATACCAGCACGATTTCTTGGTCCAATGTGATTACCAATTAGGGACGATTTTATTCAGCTTCAGTTAATTGAACCAATCAGTACATGGTATCTGCTTTTAATACTGCCCACCTCCACATGGCGTCACTGATGTGATCAAGCTCCATGTGAAACGTACGTCATCATCAGCGGGACTGGGACGTACAGGACACATGGAGGCACGGGAATTCTACCCGACTTGGCGTCCAGTCCCCGCAGCGTCTTCTCACACACTGACGTAGCTCTGACAGCGCTCAGGATGTGCAGCATCAATGAAGGCATGGTAATCCTACCCTACCCGGCGTCCCTCGGATAGCGCTCAGGACGTGTAGTATCTACGGAGGCACGGGAATCCTACCCGACTTGACGTTCTGCTTCTATAGTGGCTTCCCACACGCTGATTCAGCCTGGACTGCGCTTAGAAAGACACGCATGACAGGGAAGTTAACAGGTATTTCAGAGCCGCCCTCTCATCCACTGCTCCATATCTACGGACTCCCCCTGCAATGTGTTCCCACAACAGGGGAGGGGGGATGTAGAGCGTGGACAGCAGAAGTGGCTCGCACTACTCTGTCCTTTCAGTCTCCAGGTTAACGGTCTTTCCCCGCTCTCATTGTACCATTCACTGCCCAGGTACACCTAGGCACATGGAACAACAGTAGAAAGGGGAACCGTTAATACACTCCTGGGACTCTTTATCTTTTAGTTACCATACCTATTAATGTTTGGAATTCTTGGACTCCATTAAAGTAAGATATATCCTAGAACTGTCTCAAATCAAACAGAGAGTTGCCACACATGGTTACATGGATATCAATGTGAATGACAATTTAATCATTCACCAACAATAGAGATAGGAGCATAATTAACACATCAAATGTTTCTGAAAACTCAGATGTGTCTAACGTAATAATCGTCTCGACATCAGAAACAGCTTGAAAACTACTATCACGGTGCAGATTTCATTTGACAGAAAATCAATTATTGATATTGCACATTGGAGTGCTATCATATCCTTTTTTTGTATAATACTGCTCCAACTGTATGTTCGTAGTTAGCACATATGCCCTGTTAGGTGGAGTTTTCCTAATGACGTTATTACCATCTATACGTGATCTTTATTGTAGCATAGTATCTGAAAACAGGTGTTACACATTCTGGTTATAAACAATATGTTCTGTTACATATGATTAACAAATTTCTATTACAGATTTGGAGACAGTATCAATATTATCTGTTCTCTTGCATGAATGGCCTTTTTTGCCACAATTGTATCCTGTCACGGTGGATACTAAAAAACGTATCAAATTACATCTGCACAGTCACTGCAGTCTGAATAATAAACTGGCAGACTAATAGGCCCTACACACTTGGCGATATTCTGAAAGATATGAACGATCTCGTTCATAAATGAACGAGAACTCGTTCATGTCTTTCAGTGTGGAGACTTAAGCGATGAACGATGCGCGTCCCCGCGCTCGTTCATCGCTGGTCTCCCGTCGGCTGTGCATGCAGGCCAATATGGACGATCTCGTCCATATTTGCCTGCACTTCAATGCAGCCGGGTGACGGGGGGAGTGAAGAAACTTCACTCCCCCCGTCACTGCCCCCCCGCCGCCGGGTCGCTCGTCGGCCGTATCGGCCGTCGGGCACCTCGGCGGCACATCGCCAAGTGAGTAGGGCCCATTAGTGTACATATGTTACAACACACATCTATATTGTTTTCTTTTGCAACCTAAAGACGAGGAGCTGCCAGGAACAGGGGTTCCCTTTGAGGTAATTTAGGAACCCACATCTTTTCTGATTTGTATTGATCATTACAATAATATAGCGCTTAACATCTCCTTACTCTAACAGTAACCACATATTTTTAATAGTGGCTATTATTTGAGCTACGTCCGTGATTACAAACTAATATAGTTTTGGTAATGGGTGATATTGATTACCGTTACAGTATAAAATATTTACAGTAATATATCACTAAGCTTGACATACAATTTTATTTGCTCTAATCATAGCGGAAATGGTAATTACCTTCCTTCAATAGTAATTTAGGGCAATAATCTTATAGGTGTTTACTCTCAGGCTATCAAATATATTTATTTGCCTGGCTATAGAGTTTTATTTTAAAAAATGTAATAAAAGTTAAATTTTATCAATTTATAATCATTTCAAAAGAGTGCTCCACACACTAAGCTCTTTTTTAGTGCAGTACCCACTAGTGGTCTACACTAATAACCTATAGAAAAATTACATACCGTAATGCCCCTGACACATTATGCCACATACCATAATGCCTGTGTGACACATTATACCACGCATCGCAATGCCCATTATACATTATGCTACACACTGCAATGCCCCTGATACATTATAGCACATACAATGCCTGTGATACAGTACACATGAATGTAAGCTCTCACGAGTAGGGCCCTCTTCCCTCATGTGCTTATCCTTTCTCTTACTTTAATAATCTTCAACTGCATCAACTCCAGCAGTCCTTTGCCACCTGATACTTATTTTTCTGCTGTGTTTTCTGCTGATGTAGCTATGTTTATTTACCCTGTACTTGTCGTATATTGTCTTCAACTGTAAATTGCTGTTTTCCTGTTTTGATTATTTCTTTATGTAGTCTGTAATTGGACGCTGCGGAACCCTTGTGGCGCCTTATAAATAAAGGATAATAATAATAATAACCACACACCGTCATACCTGTGACACATTATGACACACACCGCAATGCCCGTTATACATTATGCCACACACTGCAATGCCCCTGAGACATTATACCACAATGCCCGTGATATAGTATACCACACCGTAATGCCTGTGACACATTATGACACACACTGCAAATGTCCGTGATACATTATGCCACACATCGCAATGCCCATTACACATTTAGCCCTACAGTAAGGCTTCTAATTACTTTTAAATTACCTGCTGATTGCCATGGGTTTTATGCTCTTGGTTCCATACACGGTGCTCAGGGTGTCATGCTCATTGCCAGGGGTTTCATGCGCTAGGTGTTATGCTTGTTGCCAGGGGTATCATGTGCTGGGTGTCAAGCTTGTTGCCAAGGGGTAATATTCATTGCCAGGGGTTTCATGCACTGGGTGTCATGCTCGTTGCGAGGGGGTAATGCTTGCTGCCAGGGATTTCATAAGCTGGGTGCTGTGATTGTTGCCAGGGGGTAATGTTTGTTGCTAGGGCTGTGCTCCCAGTTCCACATATGCCCACAGTGCCAGATATTCCCCCACAGTGGCAGTTAAAAAATATGCCCCCATAGTGCCAGAAACACATGCCCCCAGTGCCCCATATGCCCCCCCCCCCAGTGCCAGCTACACATATGCCCCCAATGCCAGCTACACTCCCTCCCCCGCTGCTGTGCGGGAAGGAGCAGGAGAGCACAGCGCGCGCCTCTCCTGGCTGTGTCCATTCTGTGTCTCCAGCGGCATGTCAGTCAAATGAAGTGCCAGTTCATGAACCAATCAGAGCTCGCGGACCGGCAGCTGCGGCTCCTGATTGGCTGCCAGCCCGCAAGCTCTGATTGGCTCACGAACCGGCACTTCCTTTAACAGACACGCCGCCACCACAACCAGAGACCCAGGAGGGACACACAGGAGAGGCGCATGCTGTGCCCTCCGGCTGCTTCCCAGACTCACGTCAGCAATCAGTGGCGGTACCCCCGCAGCCCTGCACCTTCAAGTGTCCGCAGTGGCTGCGGGGGCGGGGGTTACGCCACTGAGCAGGTTGATAATTAGATATGTAGAGTAAACAGTGTCCTAGGGACCTCTACCCCCATGCATCACAGTGTAGCCCTGATAACAGGCAGGAACACTGGGATTTTCTGCATAAAACAGATTATCTGGATTTAGTGAAATCAAGATTATTAAACTCTCTTTCTCTGACGTCCTAGTGGATGCTGGGAACTCCGTAAGGACCATGGGGAATAGACGGGCTCAGCAGGAGACTGGGCACTCTAAAAGAAAGATTAGGTACTATCTGGTGTGCACTGGCTCCTCCCACTATGACCCTCCTCCAGACCTCAGTTAGATTTCTGTGCCCGGCCGAGCTGGATGCACACTAGGGGCTCTCCTGGGCTCCTAGAAATAAAGTTTATTTTAGGTTTTTTATTTTACAGTGAGATCTGCTGGCAACAGGCTTACTGCATCGAGGGACTAAGGGGAGAAGAAGCGAACCTACCTGCTTGCAGCTAGCTTGGGCTTCTTAGGCTACTGGACACCATTATCTCCAGAGGGATCGACCGCATGGAACTGGCCTTGGTGTTCTTTCCCGGAGCCGCGCCGCCGTCCCCCTTACAGAGCCAGAAGTAAGAAGAGGTCTGGAAAATCGGCGGCAGAAGACATCAGTCTTCACCAAGGTAGCGCACAGCACTGCAGCTGTGCGCCATTGCTCCTCATGCACACTTCACACTCCGGTCACTGAGGGTGCAGGGCGCTGGGGTGGGGGGGGCCCTGAGCAGCAATAAAAACACCTTGGCAGGCAAATATATCACAATATATAGCCCCAGAGGCTATATATGTGATAAATACCCCTGCCAGAATCCATAAAAAAGCGGGAGAAAAGTCCGCGAAAAAGGGGCGGAGCTATCTCCCTCAGCACACTGGCGCCATTTTCTCTTCACAGTGCAGCTGGAAGACAGCTCCCCAGGCTCTCCCCTGTAGTTTGCAGGCTCAAAGGGTTAAAAAGAGAGGGGGGGCACTAAATTTAGGCGCAATATTGTATATACAAGCAGCTATTGGGAAAAATTCACTCAATATAGTGTTAATCCCTAAATTATATAGCGCTCTGGTGTGTGCTGGCATACTCTCTCTCTGTCTCCCCAAAGGGCTGTGTGGGGTCCTGTCCTCAGTCAGAGCATTCCCTGTGTGTGTGCGGTGTGTCGGTACGGCTGTGTCGACACGTTTGATGAGGAGGCTTATGTGATGGCAGAGCAGATGCCGATAAATGTGATGTCGCCCCCTGTGGGGCTGACACCAGAGTGGATGGATAGGTGGAAGGTATAAACCGACAGTGTCAACTCCTTACATAAAAGGCTGGATGACGTAACAGCTATGGGACAGCCGGCTTCTCAGCCCGCGCCTGCCCAGGCGTCTCAAAGGCCATCAGGGGCTCAAAAACGCCCGCTCCCTCAGATGGCAGACACAGATGTCGACACGGAGTCTAACTCCAGTGTCGACGAGGTTGAGACATATACACAATCCACTAGGAACATCCGTTACATGATCCCGGCAATAAAAAATGTGTTACACATTTCTGACATTAACCCAAGTACCACTAAAAAAGGGTTTTATGTTTGGGGAGAAAAAGCAGGCAGTGTTTTGTTCCCCCATCAAATGAGTGAATGAAGTGTGAAAAAGCGTGGGATCCCCCGATAAGAAACTGGTAATTTCTAAAAAGTTACTGATGGCGTACCCTTTCCCGCCAGAGGATAAGTTACGCTGGGAGATATCCCCTAGGGTGGATAAGGCGCTTACACGTTTGTCAAAAAAGGTGGCACTGCCGTCTTAGGATACGGCCACTTTGAAGGTACCTGCTGATAAAAAGCAGGAGGCTATCCTGAAGTCTGTATTTACACACTCAGGTACTAGACTGAGACCTGCAGATAGTGCTGCTGCAGCGTGGTCTGTAACCCTGTCAAACAGGGATACTATTTTGCGAACATAAGACGTCGTCTTATATATGAGGGATGCACAGAGGGATATTTTGCCGGCTGGCATCCAGAATTAATGCAATGTCCATTCTGTCAGGAGGGTATTAGAGACCCGACACTGGACAGGTGATGCTGACTTTAAAAGGCACATAGAGCCTTATAAGGGTGAGGAATTGTTTGGGGATGGTCTCTGGGACCTCGTATCCACAGCAACAGCTGGGAAGAAACATTTTTACCTCAGGTTTCCTCACAGCCTAAGAAAGCACTGTATTATCAGGTACAGTCCTTTCGGCTTCAGAAAAGCAAGCGGGTCAAAGGCGCTTCCTTTCTGCACAGAGACGAGGGAAGAGGGAAAAAGCTGCACCAGTCAGCCAGTTCCCAGAATCAAAATTCTTCCCCCGCTTCCTCTGAGTCCACCGAAGGACGCGGGGGCTCCACAGGCGTAGCCAGGTACGGTGGGGGGCCGCCTCAAAAATTTCAGCGATCAGTGGGCTCGCTCACAGGTGGATCCCTGGATCCTTCAAGTAGTATCTCAGGGGTACAAGCTGGAATTCGAGGCGTCTCCCCCCCGCCGTTTCCTCAAATCTGCCTTGCCGACAACTCCCTCAGGCAGGGAGGCTGTGCTAGAGGCAATTCACAAGCTGTATTCCCAGCAGGTGATAGTCAAGGTGCCCCTACTTCAACAAGGACGGGGTTACTATTCCACACTGTTTCTGGTACCGAAACCGGACGGTTCGGTGAGACCCATTTTAAATTTGAAATCCTTGAACACATACATAAAAAAATTCAAGTTCAAGATGGAATCGCTCAGGGCGGTTATTGCAAGCCTGGATGAGGGGGATTACATGGTATCCCTGGACATCAAGGATGCTTACCTACATGTCCCCATTTACCATCCTCACCAGGAGTACCTCAGATTTGTGGTACAGGATTGCCATTACCAATTCCAAACACTGCCGTTTGGACTGTCCACGGCACCGAGGGTCTTTACCAAGGTAATGGCAGAAATGATGATACTCCTTCGAAAAAAGGGAGTTTTAATTATCCCGTACTTGGACGATCTCCTTATAAAGGCGAGGTCCAAGGAGCAGTTGTTGGTCGGAGTAGCACTATCTCGGGAAGTGCTACAACAGCACGGATGGATTCTATACATTCCAAAGTCACAGCTGGTTCCTACCACACGCCTACTGTTCCTGGGGATGGTTCTGGACACAGAACAGAAAAAAGTGTTTCTCCCGCAGGAGAAAGCCAAGGATCTGTCATCTCTAGTCAGAGACCTCCTAAAACCAAAACAGGTATCGGTGCATCACTGCACACGAGTCCTGGGAAAAATGGTAGCTTCTTACGAAGCAAAATTCCATTCGGCAGGTTCCATGCAAGAACCTTTCAGTGGGACCTCTTGGACAAGTGGTCGGGATCGTATCTTCAGATGCATCGGCTGATAACCCTGTTTCCAAGGACCAGGGTATCTCTATTGTGGTGGCTGCAGAGTGCTCATCTTCAAGAGGGCCGCAGATTCGGCATACAGGACTGGGTCCTGGTAACCACGGATGCCAGCCTTCGAGGCTGGGGGGCAGTCACACAGAGAATAAATTTTCAAGGACTTTGGTCAAGTCAGGAGTCGTCCCTACACATAAATATTCTGGAACTGAGGGCCATTTACAATGCCCTAAGTCTGGCAAGGCCTCTGCTTCAAAACCAGCCGGTACTGATCCAATCAGACAACATCACGGTAGTCGCCCATGTAAACCGACAGGGCGGCACAAGAAGTGGGATGGCGATGGCAGAAGCCACAAGGATTCTCCGATGGGCGGAAAATCACGTCTTAGCACTGTCAGCAGTGTTCATTCCGGGAGTGGACAACTGGGAAGCAAACTTCCTCAGCAGACACGACCTACACCCGGGAGAGTGGGAACTTCATCCAGAAGTCTTCCAACTGTTGGTAAACCGTTGGGAAAGGCCACAGGTGGACATGATGGCGTCCCGCCTAAACAAAAAACTAGATATTGCGCCAGGTCAAGGGACCCTCAGGCAATAGCTGTGGACGCTCTAGTGACACCGTGGGTGTACCAGTCGGTTTATGTATTCCCTCCTCTGCCTCTCATACCAAAGGTACTGAGAATAATAAGAAAACAAGGAGTAAGAACGATACTCGTGGTTCCGGATGGGCCAAGAAGAGCTTGGTACCCAGAACTTCAAGAAATGATATCAGAGGACCCATGGCCTCTACCGCTCAGACAGGATCTGCTACAGCAGGGGCCCTGTCTGTTCCAAGACTTACCGTGGCTGCGTTTGACGGCATGGCGGTTGAATTCCGGATCCTAAAGGATAAGGGCATTCCGGAGGAAGTCATTCCTACGCTGATAAAAGCCAGGAAAGAAGTAACCGCAAACCATTATCACCGTATTTGGCGAAAATATGTTGCGTGGTGTGAGGCCAGGAAGGCCCCAACAGAGGAATTTCAGCTGGGTCGTTTTCTGCACTTCCTACAGTCAGGAGTGACTATGGGCCTAAACTTGGGTTCCATTAAGGTCCAGATTTCGGCTCTGTCGATTTACTTCCAGAAAGAACTGGCTTCACTGCCTGGAGTTCAGACATTTGTAAAGGGAGTGCTACATATTCAGCCCCCTTTTGTGCCTCCTGTGGCACCTTGGGATCTCAACGTGGTGTTGAATTTCTTAAAATCACATTGGTTTGAGCCACTTAAAACTGTGGATTTGAAATATCTCACGTGGAAAGTGGTCATGTTATTGGCCTTGGCTTCGGCCAGGCGTGTGTCAGAATTGGCGGCTTTGTCATGTAAAAGCCCTTATCTGATTTTCCATATGGATAGGGCAGAATTGAGGACTCGTCCCCAGTTTCTCCCTAAGGTGGTATCAGCTTTTCACTTGAACCAACCTATTGTAGTGCCTGCGGCTACTAGGGACTTGGAAGATTCCAAGTTACTGGACGTAGTCAGGGCCTTAAAAATTTATATTTCCAGGACGGCTGGAGTCAGGAAAACTGACTCGCTTTTTATCCTGTAGGCACCCAACAAAATAGGTGCTCCTGCTTCTAAGCAGACTATTGCTCGCTGAATTTGTAGCACAATTCAGCTGGAGCATTCTGCGGCTGGATTGCCGCATCCTAAATCAGTAAAAGCCCATCCCACGAGGAAAGTGGGCTCATCTTGGGCGGCTGCCCGAGGGGTCTCGGCTTTACAACTTTGCCGAGCTGCAACTTGGTCAGGGGCAAACACGTTTGCTAAATTCTACAAATTTGATACTCTGGCTGAGGAGGACCTTGAGTTCTCTCATTCGGTGCTGCAGAGTCATCCGCACTCTCCCGCCCGTTTGGGAGCTTTGGTATAATCCCCATGGTCCTTACGGAGTTCCCAGCATCCACTAGGACGTCAGAGAAAATAAGATTTTACTCACCGGTAAATCTATTTCTCGTAGTCCGTAGTGGATGCTGGGCGCCCATCCCAAGTGCGGATTGTCTGCAATACTTGTATGTAGTTATTGCCTAACTAAGGGTTATTGTTGAGCCATCTGTTGAGAGGCTCAGTTATATTTCATACTGTTAACTGGGTATAGTATCACGAGTTATACGGTGTGATTGGTGTGGCTGGTATGAGTCTTACCCGGGATTCAAAATCCTTCCTTATTGTGTCAGCTCTTCCGGGCACAGTATCCTAACTGAGGTCTGGAGGAGGGTCATAGTGGGAGGAGCCAGTGCACACCAGATAGTACCTAATCTTTCTTTTAGAGTGCCCAGTCTCCTGCGGAGCCCGTCTATTCCCCATGGTCCTTACGGAGTTCCCAGCATCCACTACGGACTACGAGAAATAGATTTACCGGTGAGTAAAATCTTATTATTGGCTGAACCATTTATATACATATTGGCTGTGAATTTATACACAGATTAACATCAAAACATTATCTAAAGACAGTAACGGTGGGGTGTAATGCAGTCCGAGATCGACGGAGGTGCGGGTTGCCGGCCGATCTCAGATTTTTTTTTTTTAAAGGGACAATCATTTACAAGCCTTCTAAATGAGTGTCCCTTTAAAAAAATGGCCAGACTGCATTACATGCCGCCACAAGAGTTACTGGCATGAAAAAAGGGTAGATAGGACCGTCTAAAGAGGCAAAAACCTCCCAGCCTTGAGGTTTAATTTCAGATCTTGTGACAAAAGTCTATGACACTGTGGGCCAAATGTAATAGAGTGAGAGTTTCAAAAAGTGAGAGATTTGGTAAGGTTCTGCAGTTTTTTTTAAAGTGGCAATAATTTACACAGCAAGAACAATCCGGTTTTGCAGTGTAAATGATTGCCACTTTAAAAAAAACCTGAAAAACCTTGCCAAATCTCTCACTTTCTGAAACTCTCACTCTATTACATTTGCCCCTGCATGTTTTAATACATGTTGTAATAGTTTCTAGTTGTTTACCAGTTGCTAATTGTCATGTCATTTAAAAAAAAAACCACCAAAAAAACATTTAGAACATATTTTAGGAAGATAGTGAAAGCTGGATTCATTCTGAATGGGTGTACTACGATATACCAGCGCCGGGATCCTGACCGCCGGAATGTCGGCAGTGGGGTGAGTGCAAAAGAGCCCCTTGCGGGCTCGCTGTGCTCGCCACGCTGTGGGCATGGTGGCGCTCTACGCTATTTATTCTCCCTACAGGGGTGTCGTGGACACCCCAAGTGGGAGAATAGTTGTCGGTATACCGATGGTCTGGCCCGGCGCGGTATACAGAGTGCCGGGATCCCAACAGCCGGGATATCGAGTGCCTCCCATTCTGAATATACAGAAAATGCCAGAACCTAAGCTACATATAGAGAAATTTAGCCAGCAGCATATATACATAAGCAAATTTATGCATTTTCATTTCGGACCGATCTTTGCCAAATCTCTCTTTGGGGCAGATATACATATGAAGCCTTGGAGAGTGATAAAGTGTAGAGAGATATTTTTAGGCAGATGTACTAAGCTTTGGAGAGAGATAAAGTACCAGCCAATCAGCTCCTAACTGCCATGTTACAGGCTGTGTTTGAAAACTGACAGGAGCTGATTGGTTGGCAGTCTATCTCTCTCCACTCTATCACTCCCCAAGGCTTAATACATCTGCCCCAAAGAATTACTAGATGGCAACTAGACAGCATGTATGATAGTGTGTGCAAGAGACAACTCGGGGGTTACTTAAAAAACGCAAGTGTGTCATAACCATTTCAGAGGCGTGCCTGAGCCTGCGACTGCAAATTGGTAAGCAGTTTTAAAAGCTCCAGCGGGTTACTTGCGATGGACATTCTGAGCAAGCATGGGGTGCGACTAACATTTTTGTACACAAGTGGCGAATCAAAGATGCTGTTAGTTTGTGTTTGTGTTCAAGTCTCCACAGCAGCATTATTAGCATATTTTTGCGATCTGCTTCTTGAGAAAACTGAGTTGCAAATGTTACTGTGTCCACTTCTGAATCAGGGCCGTAACTATTCTGTTGAGATTAAGTAGAGATTTATGTAGTTACCATTGGGAAATAATTTGTCTTTGCACACCTCCATAACTCCCAACATATGTACCAGTAAAAGCGGGAGTTCCTCACATGGTTCCACCGTGCGCAACCAAAAAGAGGTCGTGGCCTATGCTTAAGGGCCATGACTTGGCTTTGCAAGAGTACCGCGATCGTAAGCCATGCACCCATTTTTACCACTGAGGGGGCATGCCCAGCGCTCTGTGAGCTGCTGGCATGCCCCCAGCCCCTTTGTCTCTCGTGAATAGATGCTGTGCCCATGAGTGATAGGGGACTACTAACTGCCCCCCCACCACCGTGGGACACTGCGGCCCGCGGGTGGGACAGCGGGACAGTCCCACAAAAATTGGGACAGTTGGGAGGTATGCTCCCCACCTCCATTTATAGAATGTTGTGCATTATCTAGAAACAGTTACCAGTGTTACAGTACCTGTGCATTTTAAACTTGGAACATTTGGTAATCAGGTGAGTTGGAGCAGGTTAGGCTTCTGCTTTGTTGTGCGAGTTTTGCAAAACAAAAGGAAAGGACATTACTCTTGTTTTGGGAGTTGTCAGTGGCCCAGTCACACTTTGTGGCCCCATAGCAACATTTTAAGGGGCCCACGCTCCATTGTGTCTTAAGACACACTGCCTCTCTGCAGCAGTTGTTCATTTTATGCTCCAGAAAAGTGCCCTAGTTTATTTCATGCAATATTGTATTGACCTTGTTAATATTATGCTCCATAGTAGAGCCCTACAGTAGTTAATTTTTTGCCCAATTATAGTGCCCTACAGTACTTCAGTTTATACCTCTTATTAAGGCCATAGTTCACATTATACCAAGCAGTTCATATTATGCAAGAATTTAATGCCCCTAGTTCACAAATTATATGCCACATTGTAGTGTCTGCAATTCACTTTATGTGACATTGTACTGCCCTCAATTCATATTGTGTAACATTGCAATGCTCCCAGTTAATATTAGGCCACATTGTAGTTCTTCCAGTTCATATTATGCAACACTGTAATTACTGTGCACCAGTTCATATTATACCATATCACAATGTCCCAAGATCATATTATGCCACACTACAGTGTCTCCAGTTCATATTGTACCACATTACAGTGCCCTCAGTAAAGATTATACCACATTACAGTGCCCCAGTACATTATAAGACACATTTCAGTGACCCAGTACATTCTAACATCTGCTACACTCCCCCTTATCAGAATAACATTAACTAAACACACACTCCTTACCATTATACTGTAACATCAACTACACACACCACTCACTGAAAATGGGATGTCACCTCAATAAACAGCCTTATTGTACATAGAAGTCTGGTAAAATATTGTATCCGATTGACCTTCTGCATTGGGTATGGACGACCCGTGGCCGGGATCCTGGTGGTCAGCATACCAACGCTGGGATCCCGGTCACCAAAAGTCTGAGATTGGCTGGCATCCCGCACCTAAGGCAATCTCAGACTCTTGCCTAAAACTGAGTTTCATGCTCTGGTCCAGTTTGGTAGGGGTTCAGAAGTCATAATGACTGCCATAGATTTTAGAGTGTTTTCTGCAACTCAAGATCAAGTTTTCTGACCTCTGCACATGCATGATTAACAAAGTGACGGCATCTAATTTATAACAGAGAATTGTGGTGTTTTGGTAAATAGTTTAGTTGTATTAACACTTTTTGTATTTCAGAATTATATCTACAGTATTTATGTTTGTTACAAGAAACAAACAATCATTATGCAGAAGGAATAGAAGCTAAATCAAAACAATGATAATCATGATGATGATGATGATGATGATGATAATAATTTTGGATACACAATGGAAGAGCAGTTATTAACAATTGAATATATATTTTTTATTTTATTTTAGGGGCTTTTGAGTATTGAGTACAGTGATTATATGGTACAGTTTATACAGTAAGTTAGAAGTGTATATTTCCTAGTGCGATAGCTGCTAAAAACCCAGTGTTATGCACCTGTCTGTACTCCCACATAGTAATGCATGCACGTACAAGCATATAACTCAACAAGAACAGGTTCATTTCTCAACAACAGGCATTCACTGGCATTGTTCCTTTGCATTACACTCTCCCTCTGGCTAATTCCTCTTATATGAAATGTTGGAAGAAGATCTCACAGTGAGTCTAAACCTGCAATTTAAAGGAAAGAAACATGTACAAAATCTACAGTGACAGATTTTTTAAATTGCATAAAATAATTAGCTTGTTGCCCTGTCTACACATAATTGTGCTGTAGTGATAGAGGGACATTAAACACACTGTAATAACATTCATTCTGCAGAGGATTCCAGAACTGTGGATCCCAGATCAACATGTCAACATATTAGGTCTGAGTTCTGGTAAGATTAAAGTGTTAGCTCTTTTATTTTCAGATCACTCAGCTTTGATAAAACAGTTATTGCTAGCTGTTATATGCTTTAGCATATAAATATACATTTCCTATCAGACACATTAAAAGACTGCTGTAACAGCTTGCAAGCATACCTGTGAATTTTAAACATAGAAAATACTGCCAGCAATCTACTCGGGACATTTAGTGACCAGCCGTTTTACAGGAAGGGGAGGAGTTTATCTCAGCAATGAGTTCTACTAGGAGGAAGGGCACTGAAATGTATATAGTTTAATCATGATATTTATGGTACCAATGTACTGTTGTGAATTGTCGTAAAACCTGTAGTCAAACTGGTTTCGTGAAAATTACTGTGTAAGCAAATAAGCAGTTAATGCACTAAAATTAAGGAAAAGAGCTGCTTTATGGACCTATTCTTTGTCACCTTCTGTTATTCACTCAAAGATGTCCGGTTGTTAGAGGAGAGTAATTAACCTTTGTTTTTGCCCTGTTAACAGTTCACTGTATAATTTTATGGTAAACATAATGGATGTAAGCAATTCTATCCATAAAATATGTTTGAGTTTTATAAAGCTACATTTATTCAGGGAATCAATCATTTGGTTTACAAGAGGTTTTGATTGCTGTTTGGAATAAGTCAGGGAGTACCTGCTCTTGAATTAAATCTTGGTAGTTAATAGTGAGGATGAGATACAGTTGTGCTCATAAGTTTACATACCCTAGCAAAATTTGTGATTTTCTGGCCATTTGTCAGAGAATATGAATGATAACTCACAAACTTTTCTTTCACTCATGGTCAGTGGTTGGGTGAAGCCATTTATTGTCAAACAACTGTGTTTACTCTTTTTAAATCATAATGACAACAGAAACTACCCAAATGACCCTGATCAAAAGTGTCCATTCCCTGGAGATTTTGGCCTGATAACATGCACACAAATTGACACAAACGGGTTTGAATGGCTACTAAAGGTAACCATCCTCACCTGTGATCTGTTTGATTGCAATCAGTGTGTGTGTATAAAAGGTCAGTGAGTTTCTGGACTCCTAAAAGACCCTTGTATCTTTCATCCAGTGCTGCACTGACGTGTCTAGATTCTGAATCATGGGGAAAGCAAAAGAATTGTCAAAGGATCTGCGGGAAAAGGTAATTGAACTGCATAAAACAGGAAAGGGATATAAAAAGATATCCAAGCAATTGAAAATGCCAATCAGCAGTGTTCAAACTCTAATTAAGAAGTGGAAAATGAGGGATTCTGTGGAAACCAAATCACGGTCAGGTAGACCAACAAAAATTTCAGCCACAACTGCAAGGAAAATTGTTCGGGATGCAAAGAAAAATCCACAAATAACTTCAGCTGAAATACAGGACTCTCTGAAAAAAAGTGGTGTGGTTGTTTCAAGATGCACAATAAGGAGGCATTTGAAGAAAAATGGGCTGCATGGTCGAGTCGCCAGAAGAAAGCCATTACTATGCAAATGCCACAAAGCATCCCGCTTACAATACTCCAAAAAGCACAGAGACAAGCCTCAAAACTTCTGGAACAAAGTCATTTGGAGTGATGAGACCAAAATTTAACTTTATGGCCACAACCATAAATGTTACATTTGGAGAGGAGTCAACAAGGCTTATGATGAAAGGTACACCATTCCTACTGTGAAACACGGAGGTGGATCACTGATGTTTTGGGGATGTGTGAGCTACAAAGGCACTGGAAACTTGGTCAAAATTGATGGCAAGGTGAATGCAGCATGTTATCAGAAAATACTGGAGGAAAATTTGCACTCATCAGCCCAGAAGCTGCGCATGGGACGTACTTGGACGTTCCAACATGACAATGATCCAAAACACAAGGCCAAGTCGACCTGTCATTGGCTACAGCAGAATAAAGTGAAGGTTCTGGAGTGGCCATCTCAGTCTCATGACCTCAATATCATTGAGCCACTCTGGGGAGATCTCAAACGTGCAGTTCATGCAAGACAGCCCAAGAATTTACAGGAACTGGAGGCTTTTTGACAAGAAGAATGGGCAGCTTTACCATCTGAGAAAATAAAGAGCCTCATCCACAACTACCACAAAAGACTTCAAGCTGTCATTGATGTTAAAGGGGGCAATACACGGTATTAAGAACTGGGGTATGTAAACTTTTGATCAGGGTCATTTGGGTAGTTTCTGTTGTCATTATGATTTAAAAAGAGTTAACACAGTTGTTTGACAATAAATGGCTTCACCCAACCACTAACCATGAGTGCAAGAAAAGATTGTGAGTTATCATTCATATTCTCTGACAAATGTCCAGAAAATCACAAATTCTGCTAGGGTATGTAAACTTATGAGCACAACTGTATATTGGAGGAATTTTAATTATCTTTAAACAGACCAGGTAGTTTTATTTTGAATAGTCCATTCAGACATGCTAGGCATACCAACTGGGTCTTGTTGCTGCAGGTGCAATGAGCAGGTGTCTGGAAGACTAAATAATAACTCAGCATTGTCTGATTATTCAGCGCTGTTAAATATGTTGGAGCTGTATAAATAAACAATAATAATTTAAATAATGAGAGTTATTAGCTAAACATAATCATTAACTTGACTAATATTAGTTATAAACATTCAATTTCAAATATTATAAATTCTGAAAGTTATTTTTAACTGTCTTCATTATTTAAGAATGTAACAAAATGCTTAAATATATCACCAACAGTCCATCTGCCCTCCCTTGCCCATACAACCAGCCTGGTAACTGATTTCTACAATCTTGAGACCCAACTATGGAATATTTATACTTATCTACAATATTTAACTTATACTATTTCATAGACATTAACCATACTGTGTTTGTGTGTAATACGTTGCATCCTGTAAATATGTTTTATGAGTTGGTGTTCTATTTTTAAGCTACTGTATATATGAGTGGTCATTTTATAAGTATAATTAAAATGATATCAGTATAAAATATGTTTTATTGTGAACATTTCAGATGTTTGGTTTGTGCCAGAAGGACAATGTATTATTAGTGATTTAAAAGTATGTGGCACAAATGAAAATGAACTATGTCTGTGCTGTAATGATCACCATAAAATGATGCCTATTACCGGTATATTTATTTATTTCAGTACCTTGGACAGCGAACCTCTCTGATAGGGTGTGCATGTCCATGCATTGTGACTCTCATACGCTCATGACAAATGTGTGTTACTGGTTAGGAGTTGGCAATACACGCATGCATTATACATTTAAAGCTACAGCTGATTTCAGAAATTAACCTGCACATATATATTGTTACCATATTCTTCCTCTGGGAATAAAGATTAGGGTTTGTGCCAAATGTGTAACTGATTTTAGATTTTCAAGTAGAATTTATGATATACAGGGGTCTATTCATGAAGCAGCGAAAAGGACCAGTGGAGAAGTTGCCCATGGCAACCAATAAGCTTTGAAGGCAGCCTTTATCAAGTACATTCTATAAAATGTAAGGAAGATGCTGATTGGTTGCCATGGTCAACTTTTCCTCTGGTCTATACAAACTCTACACAGTAAGATCTGTGGTGTGGTGGGAATCGAACCAAAGACCTGAGTGCTGTGAGGCAGTAATGCTACACCATCTGTACTGCCTCATTCATCAGGAGGTTACAAAAATCAATTTTAACTTTCACTATTAATAATGTATTTCTGATTCCACCTCTTTATCACCTGTATTTTATGCTAGAAAATAGTAAAATATCCATGAACTGAACTAAGTTTACAGCTTACCAAATAGAAAACATCACAGGTGTCTTTATAGAGTAGGAATATTTCCAATTAATGGCAAAACTACAAAAATATTGTACACTGGTTTCAGCACTGCCCTGGCTACTTGCATGTCTGCCTTAGCTTTGAAGATGTCCTAAATTTGGTGGTTTGTGGAAGGCTTTGTCATACATTGCTTAGTTATTAGTCACTGGAAACACGGTTCTGCAGATCACATAATTTAACCAAGAACCCCCCACTTCAAAGGTTAGTAGCCCCACACTGAAAAAAACGTCTGTGCTCTTCCCAACTATCCTGGGCTAAAAGTGCTAGAGGTTAATTAACAAGGATCAATATTGGGACCCTTAGAATGGCAACTTTGACATCCTGGTTGCTCCAATATAATGGACAGGGGTAACTAAAGCCCTTGCCATCTATACCAATAGTGTAAAAACAGAAAAAAGTTAATAAAACACAGTTCTAAAATGCATTTTGTAAAGGATAATATTAAATAGGGGAGATTCAATAAGACAATAGGTTCCAATGGAGCATCATGCTATTTATAGTTGGGCGCAGATAATTATGGGAGGAAAACATTGTTCATTTTTGCTTGCAATGGTTTCTATAATAAAATGTAAAATGGAAAACTAAGGGTTTAAAAAACACTAATACCTGTAAAGAATTTTTTATAATGACAATAAATGTTTAACAAACACTTTTGTGTGCAAGTGTGTGAGTCCATGAAAGGTCCTTTGTGGTGGGTTCCGTTTATGTTGCCGGTGGTCAGAGACGCACTTAGGTGGTATCACTGAAGAGAACGCTAACTAACTGTCCCTCTAGCTGCCAACCTTTTTTGTGCTTCTCTCGGCTTCATTCCGTCCATCTAGTTCCTGCTGGCGTCTCCCAGCTCACTCGCCTGTCGGCACAATGCAGATGACGTCACAACTTTCAGGATCTTTGGTCTTGGCGCTAACACGTTTCAGACTGAGCCCTTTCTCAAGGATAGTGTCTATGATCGGAGGTCTCCTTTTATTAGGAATGTTTATTAGGTTAATTGCTTCAATAAAGTAATACAAATAATTAAAAATATAGTGAATTCTTTCTCATTAAAATGCCAATAAGCAGTATAGCAGTTGAACAGGTATTGCGCTGTAGTGTGTTTGTAAGGTGCAAGTATACTTTTTTTATATACAGTAGAAGATACAGTATATGAACTGTATTAATTATCATTTGTATCATAGAAAAGAGTTGAAATCAAAGTCTATGTTTAATCCTGTGGGTTCCAATGTCTGCAGGAAATAAATCCATTTGGATTCTTTGTTTCTCAACTGTTGGGAAGCATCTCCACCTCCCCAATTTGAACATTTTTTTTGTATTCCCAGCGTCATGATTGTCTTTTGCCATTATCGAAACTTAATTTTTTTACCTTTATATTATTGTTATTATTGCAACAGTAAAGAGCATTTCAGAAATTGTCAAATTATGTTACATGCCTGTGGTTCAGCAAATGCACCTGCAGTGCTCATATAACAACACACTGAATCATTTTTCTGCGTCTGCGGGTATGCAATATTTAGCCTCTTCTAATGGGACAAACTACATTGCCTACTGTTGTATATTTACAGCAAACACACAGATATATGGAACACTTAGAAACATTGGAGAATTAAAAGGACATGGGAGAGGGGTGAAAAAGCTTTTATATATATATATATATATATATATAAAATGTGTTGCTGCGAGAGGCGGCACTCAGAGGACTTCTCATAAAGAAACACACTGCACAACCACAAGTACAGTACTGTCAAATGTTTGCCTTTAATGAAACTGGTGACAGTGATGTGCACAGAGGTCAGATTTCAGATTGATTTTTTAGATTTGCTTAGTGAATGCATCTGGAAATGCTTCAGAAAGGAAGTGCTTCCAGCTCTATGTCCATTTCCAGAGTACGATTCCCATGCATTCCCTGGAATCTATTCAGGAAACCACATTCCGTCATATCATCCAGATTTGGCATTGGTACATCCTCCAGATATCTCGGACCACCTCATCTGTGGATTGAATGAAAGGCCTAGAAAATGATCCTGTGTGAATTTAAAATGACTTTGAACACACTGTTTTCAAATAAATCATAAACTACTAAGGGGTACATTTACTAAGCAGTGATAAGAATGGTGAAGTGAGCCAGTGGAGAAATTTCCCCATCAACCAATCAGCAGCTCTTTATCATTTTATAGTATGCAAATTATAGATGTTACTTCAGTGCTGATTGGTTGCCATGGGCAACTTCTCCACTGGCTCACTTCTCCGCTCTTATCACTGCTTAGTAAATGTACCCCTAGATCCCATATGGATAAATCAGAGGTGTCCAAGACTTAATCAAATCTAGAACATACCTCTTCTTAGGTGGCAACATTACAATAAATGAGTTAATGGTTACTAAACCTCTATAAATATAATAAAATGTGTTTTGAGAATGTCAAAGTATAAGTCAAAAATACATATCTTAATAAGCTTCTATTTATTTCTCCAGATGGATTGCTAATGGTACTACTATTGATGTACAGAAGATTGGGTTCTATGGAGATCAGTGTGTTTTTAGTTAAAAAATAAAAACACTTAGGGCAATATGTAATAGTCTGCCAGACGCAGACTGTTCAGGAATTTCTGGGGGTCTGTCTGTATTTTTAAAGCGGCAATCATTTACAAAGCAAAACCAAACTGGTTTTGCCTTGTAAATAATTGGCAATTTAAAAATCTGGGCAGACTTGCAGAAATTCCCGAAAAGCCTGCGATATTGCCCTTGGTGCTTTTGACACATTAGGGGGTACATTTTCTAAAGCTTGTGAAATGAAAAGTGGTGGTGATGGCCATAGCAAGATTGTAGTTATCATTTCTTTGTTGCAGCCTAGACGGAATCTTAGTTGTTGCCATGGGCAAAACTACCACTTTAATTTTTAGAAGCTTTAGTAAATCAACCCCTTAGGATGGAAATCAGAAAGCACAAATACAATTGCTGTCACAATTTGTACAGTGTACAAGTTACCAATATTAGTGCAAGTTTATATCAGTACAAATACAGGAAATAACAGTTGATAAAACATTTGCAATTCAGTTTTTACTGATTAAATACTGCAGTCAGATTTGAAGCTACTTAGTATACTGTATAGTACAGTTTGTTTTGAGAGTCAGTAGCAAAGGTTTCTAAAAGTCTATGTAATGCTCTGCTTACAGGGGATGTAGCACTGCTTATTGAGATTTCAGTGAGTCTTTTAGATAGGATCTAGTTGTACAGTCTTTTGCCAAGTGCACTTTAGATGGAGTTCCTGATTGTGGCCTTTCTCCCTGCTGTTTGTCTGGCTTTTTTCTCCTCCGCAGTGTGAGACATACTGTAACACCTTTAGTACTCATTAAAGTGGTTATGACGTCATTTCCATATTTAGGAAACGGCCGTAAGATAAGATTACCACTGTTTATCAATGTACCGCTTACACCATCCATAGATAACATTAGTAGTACGGTCCCCATTGTGGGCAATGGGGACCAAGCAAAAGCCGTCGTGGCTTCAGTGTAGACCTCCAGGCTTTGCCGAGAACCTGCCTAGAGAATGTTTATTGCACATGCGCAGACTGTTGCACATTACTCAGCAAACTGAGGCAGGCAGTGGTAGGCCTTGCTGGAGGGGAAAGTAATATTAAATTGCTGCAGCAAATTTGTTAGTATCACTGTGATACTAAACGAAATACAGCATGCAGTCAGTAGTAAGTATTATTGATAAATGCAGCCTATATAGAGGAACACATAATGGTTCATGAAATGACAACACAAATGGAAAGAAAAATGGTGTCTGTAGTCACAATACTAACTTTTCTGATTACAGACCTCATCTACTATACCTTCATTATAACATATTTTGAGGTTTATAAATTTGGATAGATAGCATGTATTTACTCTCACAATCATATTATATATACTATTTAGGTGTGTTTGTGTAGGTGTGTATTATAATTATTGCACTATTTTTATTTTTGCTTTTTGGAAACCCCACTCTAGAATTGTCTACTCTTGTCCAGGCCAATGTTGCAATGTTAGGCTGAAGAAAAGCCTTAGGGAAATACAGCCATCAGTTAGAGTAATACATAACAATGGGTGTCATAGAAAGGCAAAACAATTTCATTTAAGAAATAAAAATGGTACAATTTTTTATTTTGTCATTTTCTTTTTTTGTTTTTGTCAGATTTTGAAAAGGTTATTTTTGTCGATGAAGTATGGTGCAAGAAGTGGTGGTGGGTGAGCAGTTCTTTAATGTGTGAGGTATAGGGGTTTATTTACGAAGCACTGATACATTTAGGTGGGATTTAGCTAAACATGTAAGGCTGTTTTTTCTGCTTTAAATTTCCAGCTCAAGTCTGCTGCTTCATAAATATACCTCATGGTGTCAAGAAGTGATGTAAGAGAAATTACAATGGGTAAATCATGGCATCAAGAAGCACTGAGGTATATTTGGGTGAGGTACGGTGCCATGGAATGGTATTGGTGGGTATCGTGCTGCTACAACACTTCCTGATCTGCCTCATTACCGAGGAAAAGCAGGAAGGGACATCAACAAGAGCAAAAGCTCCCTCCTCTAGCGATGACCTCCTGAGCACACAGTGCATGGCTCCACTGCGCATGTGAGAGATCTTGCTACTCACGGGAGATCCCCTGCGCAGTCCGGAGCTGGCACCCACCATAGCCAGGGACAGCTCTGTCCCTGCTGTGGAGATGGTTCATCGCCACCTGCAGCTGTCCAAGTCGACTGCTGCAGGTGTCGTAATGGTCAGCGATGCTGACCATTCATACATTGCCCCCTCATATCGGCCTGATATCTGTTACTGAGCCGGCACCGCTTCTGTCATAGATGGGGGAGAAGCGGTATCAGTTCATATAACGTGTGTTGATACTGCTTCTCCCCTATAACGACAAACAATACATTAACCCCTGGGTGAGGTATGGGTTCAGTGAGTGATGGTATTGTAAGTTAAGAGAATTATAGTGGGTGAGGTATGGCAGTAGGGAATGGTTTGAGTGAGGAGTGGTAAGGTATGATTTCAGGGAGTGGTGGCGAGTTAGGAATATTGCAGTGGATGACGTACACACACACACACACACACACACACACACACACACATACACACACACACACACACACACACACACACACACACACACACTAGTCTCTATGAGATGTTGTGAGTGACAGCCCTTCTTTGTAGAGAGGCTTTCTGGCTCACACACATACAGCCTGCTCCTGATGCTGCACTGATCTGTGGATATGTCAGTTCCCCCCTGTTGAACAGAAAATGAATTCTGAGATGACTGCTCGGTGCAGTGGCAGGTACTGTCATCAGGCAACTGTCAATTCATAGCTCCACATCAGAATGGAATGGAGCTTTTTATAATGTGGTTCTTTTAATTTATTTAATAAATCACCATGTATACTTCATCTACTGTATGCAGAAAAAAGGCTGACAGTGACTTTTGTCATATAGGATTTTTCTATTTAATGTTGCATTAGGGATGTAAAACTTCATATGTACCGTATGTGCATATACTGTTTGAGTTACAACATAAGAACTCAGCCAGGATTTTAAAGAACAGTTTTCAAGGGACACCATTTTTTTAAATTTGTCCTGCTCAACCCTAATCACGCCTCTGCACAAGTGTGTCCAGAAATCTAGTCACCTTGCACCAGCTGTGAATCTCCCTTATAAAGACCAGAGGGGTAGAAATTCCAAACTGCACCGGGCAGGCTTTTCCGCACATGCTTCTCTGCATTTGCGCTACAGTTGCGGCTGCTGAACAGGAAGTAGCAGCCTGCATGCTGTTAGCAGGCTTCAGTGCATGACTATCAGACTACAGGAACTTATTCCTCATGTTCACATCTCTCATATGTCTGTAGACAGTGTAGCTGGACTATGATGTTAGTTTGTTTGAACGAAGGCTTTCTTCTTGTTTCCCTTCCATACAACCCAGATTTATGAAGCATGTGCATTATGGTTGTTCCATGCATAGTTACTCCCAACTCTTTTAGAGTTGCTATTGACCTCTTTATGAATGCTATACAGTATATTAACTGTGCACAGGTGGACACAAATATACTACAGTATATGACTTGTGAAGACGTTGGTTATTTCAGAGGAAATCTACAGTAGTATTGATATATCAACGTGGAGAATGCAATCACTTATTTTGACAAATGGCTGGATTCAGTTTTTTGGCACATTATTTAGACTTTTGTGTGACATAGTGGAAATAAATTTCAATTAAATCCATCTTACTATACAGTAGTTCCATGTCAAACACAGCAAAATGTGAAAAGCCCAGGGCATGTGAAATACCTTTTATAGCCACTGTACCTGAAAATGTAAATAAAATCCTAGAATAACAATTAAATATTATTGGAATTCAAATATGTGTACTATAATTTGTTAACCTGCTTGTATTCATCCAGTGAATAGATTACTTACATCAACCTAATCATATATGTAAGTATATATGCTCATAAGAGCAACATGAGTCATTTCATATGGTGATGGTTCTTGTATTGGTTAATTTAAAAATCATATTGATTTTTTTAAAGTATTTTATTTTGCCATATACAGTAATTGGGGGGGGGGGGGGGTCACACAAATTGGAGGGGGGTTACTACATAATGTTCTGATTAAGCTGAAAGCTCATTGTTAAGAGGTCACATTCTGAACTAGGCTAATGTCCAATTGGGAAAAGCAACTAGTAGAACACAAGTGTGTTTCCAAGTATGATAGAACAATATGTACCATTGATTTTCTTTGTATTATTCCCACACACTTCACATGAAAAGCACAGTGTCCTGAAGATACATCACTTTTTTTTGCATTACATTTCAGACTGTTCGCAGAATAATATTCTGTTTGTTGATAATTGATGACTTGCTCAGGTACTTCAGATGTCCACCAGAGTGCATGCATTTGTTGAGCATGATGGAAGTAGCAGAAGTTTAAATCAGTCTCAGAAAAGGAATAATTGGAGCGAGGGTGTTCTTCGTAAAATACAGAGTAAGTTTGGGTACACATACTGTAAGTTGGAAAGCTGTGCAAAAAATAGATTAAATTATACTAATGCAAGGTGCAACTTAGGTGCAAGCACAGTAGACAATATACTGTATATATAGTACCACAATGGCCCTCAGGGGTACAGGGGAAGCACGCAGCGGGCTCCACTGCGTGAAGACTCACCCCTTCCTCTAGAGATCAAGTTCCAGACTGTGCACTTGACTTATACATTATACATATGTTACATAATACTGCACAGGACTATGATGTATTTTCTATAGTGCATATATATATATATATATATATATATATATATATATATATAAAAATAATATTGCCATAGGTCCGCAGAATGACTTGTTAAAATAAGTAAAATTATTATTTTTGTTACGTTTTACTTTAAAGGCACCACAATACAGCAAGAGTAGGACAGTACAGGGTACACAGAACGGGTTGGTATAGATATTGTCAAAGTCAGAAAAATATCTCTATGCACACTACCATATTTGCACCTCACACAGGTCCGTGCTGCGCATGCGTACGCTCTCCCGTACGTGCGCATACTCACAGTCGCGGGCACCCGCAGGCGCATGGTATGCGTATTTACGGTAGAGTTTATGCGATCGTAGCGTGCGACTCAATCATTACATATTTTCACTAATAATGTATTTTGTAGATCATGGTCCCTTTGATAGATTCTGAAAGTTTGGTTAATATAGAATGTTTATGAACAGAGGAATCCCTCTTTGTTTGATACGAAGGGTCAGACAGGAGTAATACAGTGGTGTTTAGTATCCATCGGAAGAATATTTAATTAGAAATATTCCGGTGTTGGTTTGAAGCAGATCAATCGCTCGTGCGAATAGTTATGGACATAAGAAGTTTATGAACATTTACTTTATTTGCACTTTATTACCCATGCGGCGGGAAACCCAGTTTCCCTCCCACCTGAGCAGTTGGAAATAGTCACAGCCCACCTGTATGAATCAACCTATGACCTTTTGTTATAATACGAAGCCGAATTCCTGTGTCCAATGAACAATGAGATTGTAGGGACCATTGAATTGTATTGTGTGTGGGGCATAAATAGGCAGGCCGACCGTATCCAGTTCACTCTCTTCAACGGTTCTCATTGCTGATAATCGGGAGCTGGATATCGAGGCGCATGCGATCGTTTCCCTTTGTGCGTAAGTTTTCTCCGTAATCATATTGTCTTACTGTGAGCCATCTCTCTCTCTCCATCTCTATCTCTCTCTCTCTCTACTCTTTCTCTCGTATTTTCCTTAAATTGTATTGTATTGTATTTCCTGTGTAGTTATCTGGTTAGTTGGTTTATGTTATATTGTAGTGTATCATTTGTACTGTGATTCCTTTTGCAAGTATAATAGTTATAATACATATAATAGGTTTTGGACCCTAAGCCCAGGTATCTGTGTATTCTTTATAGTGTTAAGTATTCTCTGAGCGTCGGTGACGCTCAAGCAGCTTTGTAGTTAATCAGGTTACACCAGGTTGCACTTACACTCTGTCTCTACACTAAGGTATACTGTGTATCTCATCGTTAAAGGTATAGAGATAAAGGTTTTAACGTTGTAAGCGTCTCCACCGCTGGTGATCTCCTCGTGGTCCCGAGCGTACGCTACGCTATAGCGAATCATTACGTTAGTCGGCAGCCAATAGCGTGCCTGCCTGTGATCACTGGGCCGTAAGCGAACGTGACGCTTGAGCGTCTCGACTACGGTTGAGCGATCGCTACACAACTTGCGTACCCTTACGGTACCTCTTACGTAGATAGCGTACAGTGTTCTTAGACCTCTTAAAGTGTTTATATACGATAAATATTTAGCTTTATCAATTGGCGGCTCGCCCGTCCTTCACATATCTGCACTAAGTAGATCAGCAGACATTATCCCTCAGCAAAGGGCGGGAGGTTGTATCCCTCGTAGTGCTGACAGGATAAGCGTCTGCTTCGCTTAGGTATAGAGTGCTGAAGGAATCCGGGAACCGGAGGTAAGAACAAAACGCTAGTGCCTTTTAAAACTGTTTATTTTTCTGTCTTGCGTACACACGCACGCACACATATATATCTGCATTTCTTTTTTCTTTTTCATTTTCGTATATCACTCTCCTGTCTGCCAGTTTTATAGTTGATAGAAGTGCTAAAAGAGATTTGCCGTTATTTCATAGTTTAAGAGTAAAGGTAAAATAGTTAAAAGATAGACAAACACACAGTTTTGCCTGGGAGATAAGGCGAAGTCAGTGTGTTGTGTGGTAGATGATCAAGGATCATCTACATTGATAAAAGTATAAATTGTGTTACGGTGGATCTTTGCTTTGCGTATACGTGTCTCTAACAAAGACTTGCGTACGCAATCCAAAGGCCGACGCACGCAGCGTACGTTACGCAACGGAGCGTCCGGTTACGCCCACGTAGCTCAAGTCACGATAAGTTGATTTTTAACGCAAAGCGATAAATAACGCAAAGCGATAAATAACGCGAGGCGAGAAATAACGCAAGTCTATTTTTGGGTGTCCGAAATTTTAATTAACAGATCCTGCTCCTAATTGGTAACACACCTGATCTGAAGAAAAATTTCTGCGCAGAAATAGAAATAGAAACAAAAGTGTACATGTGATGAGTGAGTGTTTTTACAATTTTTAAAGGTTGAACCACAAGAAAAGTCGAGTACTCGTGAGGTACATGCGTGTAAGTGACGTGCACGGTGGCTAGGGAGGCATCTCTGGTTAAATATACAATTTTGAGCATTAGAGTATAGCAGACCAGGAGGTCATACTGTAACAAGACCAGGAGGTCATAGCAGACCAGGAGGTCCAGGTACTGCCGACAAGGAAGTCCGCTATACAGTTCACAGGCACAACACCGAAAAGGGTTGGTGCAACACCCATATAGGCCATATAAGCTCTGGCTGAAGGAATTCGCAGTCGTAAGTTTCGATTCCATTGGTCTTTCCGTACATAAGCTTAGTTGTTTGTGTACTGAACGACTGGACCGCACGTAAGTGTGTGCAGTAGTTAGTAATCTGACCTAATACCATTAGAGTAAAGGGGTCACAAACGCTATCTGTACACTCTAACGTGATTTGTGTAATTTTTTTATTTTAAGGGAAGTTTGCTGCTCACTCAGGAACTATCCAGCAACCAATAGTTACTGGAAAGAGTAAGTGTTCTTCGGATAACCCTCGCAGGTTCCAGTAAATAGAGGTTCAGGTCGCAGGGGCCCTAGGTCGAGTACGCCAGCACCATATCGATGTGATCAGGTCGTATTGGTCGGCGTGGGCGAGTGAGTGGGGTACTCGGTAAACCGCCACCGTCAGCCTATTGTTGACATTTGGTTTTTCGTAAGGGTTGGCTAAATAAAGCAACACTTTCGAACTATGGGGGCCACTTGTCCAGGTAGGGGGCGATCAACCTCGGTTCGGGTTGATTCAGTGGTCCGACCAATTGGGTCGGCCAGGTACATAATGTGTGAGAAATATGGAAGTCACACAGAAACTTTATGTGATGAATGGGAGAGAATGACTGTACATGACGGGGAGAAATTCCCAAGAGTAGGGAGCTTCAGCTCAGAAGTGTTACAAAATTTAAGGAGGAGGATATGTCTCATAAAATCAACAAAGAGACGAATCCAGCATTATGATTATTTACAGTTGTGGCAACAGGAAGGTGAGATACAGAGAGGTTTGGCTCAGGCGGCGGGATCTGGCTCTAGCAGAAAACTGATTGCCACGGCCCCACCGCCACCATATATATCAGGAGAGAAGCTGATTGCGGAGAAAGACGCACTAAGGTGTAACACAAAATCACTTAGTAACTGTGTAAATGTTAATGATAATGTTAACCCATTAACCCATGCAAGTATTAACCCGTGCAAGTTGTACCCTGTTTTGAACTTTCCTCAGGAGTGTGATCAAGAGGACGAATCGGCAACGATTTCAGCGCTCTCTCTAGCAGCCACCATAGCAGAGACCACAGTAGGCACAGCTCCACCCACGAGATTAGTAAAGGCCCCTAGCGGAGGGATAGGTGAGGTCGTATCAACTGGTAAGTACGGCACCATGCATTATGCTGAGACTATTTCACCACAGCCTGTAGAATCTACACAGAATGAGGTTGTTAGAATTACACCTGTTAGAGTAATAGCAGTGCCAAATGGGAAAACAGACGCATCAGGAGCCACTCCCATTAGGAACATTGCCATGTACACTCCATTTTCCCGAATGGAATTAAGGACCATAGTGTCTGAATTTCCTGACCCTAGAAAAGACTTAGTTGCCAGTCAAAAATACATCAGAGACTTAGGTAACACAGAGCCCAACAATAAAGACTGGCAGATATTGCTGAGAGCATGTTTACCCTCAAATGTCGACGCAACTCAATTTTTAGCTGATTGCGGACTAGATCATGATGTACCTCTTACAGATGTGTACAACCAAGATAATGTGAAAAGAATAAACTTGCAGTTAAAAGAGTATTTCCCAGCAGTAGCTAAATGGAATAAGATATTCTCCATTAAACAGAAGGAGTCAGAGACAGCTGCAGAGTATTTTCACAGAGCATTATTAGAAATGGCAAAATACACAGGCATAGAGGACATTAAAACAGACACAAACCATCGGGAAGTAGCAGTATCGGTACTGATGGATGGTTTAAAAGAGTCATTGAAGACTAGGGTACAGACCACACAACCATGTTGGCGAGGTCTGTCTGTGGCTACTTTGAGAGAGGCTGCTATTGATCACGATAGAAACATCACCAGACACAGGGAGCAACAAGGTGATAAATTAATGTCAGTAAGTATACAGGCTCTGACCACAAGGCAGCCTTTGTTTGTATCACCAAATCCTGTGGGTAAGTCAAGTATGGTTACTTGTTATTCTTGTCACAAACAGGGACACATGGCACGAGATTGTAGAGTAAAGAATCCACGAAACTCATACCAACCCCCTAGACAACGACACGACACACGACATTGGGAGCAAGGTCCGCAGAAACGGAGTTATGAGCCACATACAGGGGAAACAAAAAGATATCCCCCAAACAGAGACTGGCATGCCTCTGGTAGTTCCCAACTATCTCCCTCACAAGTAGTTGCTGCCAGCGGGATTCAGGGAGGTCACCATACCCAATAGGGGTGTGGCCATACCTGTAATCTGCAGCCAGTAAAATTAATTGCCAACCTTGGAAGTGAACCCGAGATCGCAATTAATGTAGCTGGTAAAACTTTAAACTTTCTTGTAGACACAGGGGCGGCCAAGTCAGTGATAAATTCGACAGTGGGCATGAGAACCACTGGTAGGACAATTCCAGCCATGGGAGTAACAGGAGTAGTCCAGCACTACCCTGTTAGCAAACCAGCCGAGATTACAATAGGGCCTTTGCATACCAAGCATTCCTTTTTGCTGGCTGCATCGGCACCAACCAATCTCCTTGGAAGAGACTTACTGTGTAAAATGGGGTGCGTCATTTATTGTACTCCTGAAGGTGTATTCTTGGACATACCTGAGAATCACGCTCAGGAAGTGCGAGACATGTTAGACTCCCCATCAAAATTAATGTCACATACCATTATGACAAATAGGACTCCCTCCCAAATAGAAGAGATGACATCTCAGATACCAGAGTCACTTTGGACAAAAGACGGACAAGACACTGGATTAATGGCAAACGTAGCTCCAGTAGTTGTACAAGTAAAAGATGGTAGGATAGCTCCAAAAATCCCACAGTACCCTCTGAAGCCAGAGGTGGAGTTAGGAGTTTACCCAGTAATAGAGCGCTTGCTACAACAGGGCATTCTGGTAAGAACGTCCAGCACTGCTAATAGTCCCATCTTCCCTGTGAAAAAGAGTGGGGGGAGGGGTTACAGACTAGTGCAGGATCTAAGGGGGATTAACAAAATAGTTGAGAGTCAGTTCCCCGTAGTGCCAAATCCAGCTGTCATCCTAATGCAAATCCCTCCCACTGCCAAATTTTTCACTGTTATTGACCTCTGCTCCGCTTTCTTTTCGGTACCTCTGCACCCTGACAGCCAATATTTGTTTGCATTTACATACAGAGGAGTCCAATACACGTGGACTCGATTACCCCAAGGTTTCATAGATAGTCCAAGTATATTTTCTCAGGCTTTGCATGATTGTTTACAGTCTTTCCAACCAGACAGTGGATCAGTATTGATACAGTATGTGGACGATTTACTACTGTGTTCAGATTCACTGGAAGCATCTCTGAAGGATACGAAACAGCTCCTGTTTCATCTTTCAGACACAGGACACAAGGTTTCCAAAGACAAGTTACAATTATGCCAAACTAAGGTAAAATATTTGGGACACTGTCTAACACAAGGACTGAGACACCTGACCGCTGATAGAATCCAAGCAATTAGAGACATGACTCTGCCACAAACCCAGCAACAGATCAGAACGTTTTTAGGAATGTGTGGGTATTGCCGTAATTGGATCCCAGGGTTTTCCATTTTGGCGTTACCTTTGCAGGAAATGGTCTCCTCAAACAAACCTGATAGGATTTCGCATACAGACGAGTCCGAAACAGCATTTGAGAGACTCAAACAGTGCCTAACGCAGGCACCAGCACTAGGTATGCCAGACTATGGGAAACCCTTTGAACTATACGGAACAGAAAGTGCTGGTTGCGCGGCAGGTGTACTAACCCAAAAACACGGTGATGCCAGCAAGCCAGTTGCATACTACAGCGCTCAGCTAGACACGGTAGCGCGATCCCTCCCCACATGCTTGCGAAGCGTTGCTGCGATAGCATTGCTAGTGACAAAAAGCGAAGATGTCGTGCTAGGCCACAACCTCACAATCCATACGCCACATGCAGTATCAGCCTTATTGAATTCTGCCCAAACCAGACACGTCTCATCAGCGAGGTTTACAAGATGGGAATTGGCACTAATGGCCCCCGTAAACATCACCATAAGGAGATGCAGTGCATTAAATCCTGCAACGTATCTCCCAGGTGTGCCTGGTCAGGCACAAAGGGTGGAAGGTGAGAGTGATGGGGAAGGAGGATTTAATATAAAGGAAGATACACATGATTGTATGGAATATTTGACCCAAAATTTTACCGCAAGGCCTGACATCAGTGACAACCCACTGGAAGATGCAGAACTCACGTTCTACACGGACGGTAGTTGTCATAGACAGTCAGACTCGGGAGACTTGTGTACTGGATACGCAGTCGTAGATGACCAAGACACCATAGAAGCGGAACCGCTAGGCCCACCTCACTCAGCCCAGGTTGCTGAACTGGTCGCCCTAACCAGAGCATGTGAATTGGCTAAGGGTAAGTCAGCCAATATCTACACCGATTCTAGATACGCATTCGGAGTAGTCCATGATTTCGGAGCCCTATGGCGCCTCAGAAATTTCATGACGGCAGCTGGTACACCGGTAGCGCATGCAGCTCACATAAAAAGGCTTCTAACAGCGATACAGGAACCCGACAGAGTGGCTGTTATCAAATGTAAAGCACACACTTATAGCCAAGACCCGGTATCACTTGGTAACAGCCGAGCAGACGAAGCTGCTAAGTTAGCAGCTGCTACCCCCATACAGACAGACACCACACAATTGATGGTATTTAATACCATTAACACACAGAAGTTGTGTGAAATGCAAAATTTGTGTTCCACACAGGAAAAGGCAGTCTGGAAGGCAAAGGGATGTGGCCAGGAGTCCTCAGGACTCTGGACGGATGGACATGGTAAACCAGTGGCCCCCAGAGCATATCTTCCATGTCTGGCTGAAGCAGCTCACGGGCTGACTCATCTAGGCAAGGAAGGGATGTGCAAATTGGTGAGAGCATATTGGTGCGCCCCAGGATTCTCCTCTCATGCGAGTAAAAGAGCAATGTCATGCCTTACCTGTTTGAGAAAGAATATTGGAAAGGCAATACCTACAGAACCATCCCATATCCCACCTGCCGGCGGCCCTTTCCAGGTAATACAAATTGACTTTATACAATTACCCCCTTGTCGGAATTTGAAATATGTACTTGTTTGTATAGATGTTTTCTCAAATTGGGTTGAAGCATTTCCTGCGGCTACAAATACCGCTATGTTTACTGCTAAGAAAATTGTGCAGGAATTTGTATGTAGATATGGTATCCCTAGAATAATCGAAAGTGATAGGGGTACCCATTTTACAGGTGATGTCTTTCAAGGAATGTGTAAGTTGATGGGAATTGATAGCAAGCTGCACACTCCGTACCGTCCACAGGCGAGTGCGAAGGTCGAAAGAGTGAACAGCACTATTAAAAATAAATTGAGTAAAGTGATGGCAGAGACAGGATTGACATGGCCAGAAGCTTTACCCATTGTATTGTACAGTATCAGAACCACTCCCAGGTCCCCTCTTAATCTGTCTCCCTTTGAAATCTTGTTTGGTCGACAACCGCATGTTATGATTAACCCTCAGGATGATTTGAAATGTAACAATGAAGTAACTGTAAAGTACTTGATTAACATGAGTAAACAGTTAAGGAATCAAAATGATAATCTGAAGTTGGTGATTCCTGATCTACCTGATAGTAATTGTCATGACATTGAACCTGGGGATTATGTAATGATACGGAATTTTCTACGCTCAGGTTGCCTTATTGACAGATGGGAAGGACCATACCAGGTCTTATTGACTAGCACTACAGCATTAAAGGTTGCTGAGAGAGAGACTTGGGTCCATTCATCCCACTGCAAGAAGGTTGCTGATCCAGAGAAGTCCCGTGATAAGGAACAGACGGTAGAGGTTGTATCACTAGAGTGTCTGTTCCAGGAGGACTGAGGCGGCACCTGAGCCTTGAAGACCGAGAGCTGTTGTCGACTCCCCACTCCCTTTTATTATTTTTCTCCACTTCCCATCCCCTCTCCCTCAAATTTCTTTTTCCTCCTTCTCATTTTTCTCCGTTTCCTCCTATAAGATGGACTTGCCCCAAGAGACTGTGATCCGGATTTTCCTGTTGATCATGATGTTGACCAGAGCAGTCTGTTCCGGCGAGAGTACCATGGAGGTCGATAGAGGTTCTGGAATGGGTTCTGATGATAAAGATGGAGGCGTAGTTTTCCAAGATCAACCTAACCAACAAGCAAAGGCGAGTATCAGAAAACGATCCGATAGCATTGACCATAGAAGGAATTGTGACGGATTGTTAGCTGAGGAAAACTGTATCTGTAGGCTCTGTAACAATGTCATTGAAGATGGGTGCATTAAGAAATGCCAATCCAGTTTTAATATCCATATGGACCGGCATCCATTGAGTGACTATCACTCCTTAGTGGGTAATGTGTTAAACAAAACAGATTGTTGGGTATGCTCTCAAGTACCTCAAGGTCATAGCAAATCAGGGCTAGTACCATTTCCTTTAACGATAGGGGAGGTACTTGAGTTAAATGGTGGGAGACCGGTGGACAGGAGGTTTAATATCTCCAGCCCTCCTAGTTTGAAGCTCCACCAATACCATGTGGATAGGTCCCTATTATGTTTCAACATCTCCAATCCCAGAAAGCCGGGAAATTGGGAAGTGTCATGGAGTAACCACACCATGACCTTTTCGCATAGAGCAGATAGAATGCCTACAGATACAGAGCTTGTACGCCACATAGCCAGTAGAGGAAAATCTTTCCGGTATAGGTACACCTTAGGAAATAGGATTACGAGAGTTGGAGAAGTATCACCAGGATACTGTGCACATATCGTACAACCTGATACGTGTATTAAGCAGATGGAAGAATTAGGGTTAGGAGATTTCACCTGGAAGGTGTGTAATATGGTTATGTCCTTCTCCGTCCCATATGTTCTCCCCGATGATGCATATTTCATATGCGGGAGAAAGGCGTACAAGTGGCTTGCCCCAAACTCTGAAGGATTGTGTTATATTGGAAAAGTATTGCCTGAAGTGATGACTGTAACACATGATAAAATGAAAGACATACATCGTAGTGCCCAAGCTCCTTATACTCACACCCATTACGAGCACGTCGTTAAAAGGCACCTGATAGAGAAGACAGAGCATCCGGCCTCTGATCTGATAAATGAATCCACCGGGATTCAATTCTTAATCGCGTTAGATTTCACCCGCACCGCTAGAGGAGTGCTAAATTATAAATACATATCGGCGCTCGCAAATTTGTTAGATAATATCACTGAAATGTATGATGACACGTTTAGATATACTGGAAGGGAACTTCAAGCTTATAAAACAGAACTGGTGCAGCATAGAATGGTTCTCAATTACCTCACAGCAGTGACAGGCGGATATTGTGTTACATTAGCAACACAGTACGGCGTGAAGTGTTGCACGTATATCACGAATAGCACCGAGGATCCGGTCGAGGTCATAGACCAAAAGATGGACGATATTCTCCAATTGAAGTGGGAATTTCGCCGAAAACACAATCTCACTCTTGCTGCTGTAGGTAATGAGCTGACTGGTTGGGTGTCATGGTTGAACCCGCGAAATTGGTTCTCCGGTTTGGGAGACTGGGCTCAAGGAGTCATAATGGATGTTGGGAAGTTTCTCCTATGTATCTTAGGTGTTGTCATATCGATTGGATTGATATTTAGATGCGGTCAGGCTTTAATGAAGTGCAAACATCGTACCAGGGTAATGAGTTTGAGGAGTGAGGAAACTGTAATTAACCTGGATTTGATTTATGACCCAATGATAGAAATAATGATGTAATGAAAATGCGATTATACGGTCCGTTTCTTTCCCCTGTTTTTCTGGTTTTTCTCCAAGATAAAAAGACCCACTTGGACGAGGAAGTTGACGCGACGCTATACAGACAACGGATAGACCAAAGAAGAAGTTTTGACCACTTGAGATATGGACATTTGATGAACTTTGCCATGGATCCCCAGTTTCCCTAGAATTCTTAAACTTACGCTAGCCCAACATTTTTTGTAAATCTAATGGCATTGACAAAGCTTTTTGCTCACACCTAATGGGCAACACAGCGCAAAGAAGACGACTTTCAACTGATACCGAACAAAACTTCAACCGACAGATGTACATTAACCTGACATAGAATACCACCGCATTTACCGTAATTATGTCTTTTCTTCATTTCTACAACCCTCAGGTAATGACACACATAGTATAAGGAATACAGGCACAGATATCAGCAATCACATATTCCCCCATTCATGTATCATCAACTAAAATGTGCTCCCCATTTTGTTCAAAATCCGAAAAGAGCTCGGTAAAGTTTGACAGCCCATCCACAGACCCGTACCACGGGATAAGAAGGAATTCAAATGTATACTTCGCAATACCTCGAAGCTTGATTTACAACACGTACGGCACGATGATACATGACCCCCCAAACATGGACTCATACACACATGCTTCTGCTATCTCACTAGGTCATACCCTCTTCCCACCTACTCCTCTCTCCTCCCTTACCCAACCATGGAAATGAATTAACCCCTGACATATATTTTTCTCCTTTTGAAATGTTTTAGAAGGTGGCAGTTATTATTGACTGCCAAAGGGTGGACTGTCAAAGTCAGAAAAATATCTCTATGCACACTACCATATTTGCACCTCACACAGGTCCGTGCTGCGCATGCGTACGCTCTCCCGTACGTGCGCATACTCACAGTCGCGGGCACCCGCAGGCGCATGGTATGCGTATTTACGGTAGAGTTTATGCGATCGTAGCGTGCGACTCAATCATTACATATTTTCACTAATAATGTATTTTGTAGATCATGGTCCCTTTGATAGATTCTGAAAGTTTGGTTAATATAGAATGTTTATGAACAGAGGAATCCCTCTTTGTTTGATACGAAGGGTCAGACAGGAGTAATACAGTGGTGTTTAGTATCCATCGGAAGAATATTTAATTAGAAATATTCCGGTGTTGGTTTGAAGCAGATCAATCGCTCGTGCGAATAGTTATGGACATAAGAAGTTTATGAACATTTACTTTATTTGCACTTTATTACCCATGCGGCGGGAAACCCAGTTTCCCTCCCACCTGAGCAGTTGGAAATAGTCACAGCCCACCTGTATGAATCAACCTATGACCTTTTGTTATAATACGAAGCCGAATTCCTGTGTCCAATGAACAATGAGATTGTAGGGACCATTGAATTGTATTGTGTGTGGGGCATAAATAGGCAGGCCGACCGTATCCAGTTCACTCTCTTCAACGGTTCTCATTGCTGATAATCGGGAGCTGGATATCGAGGCGCATGCGATCGTTTCCCTTTGTGCGTAAGTTTTCTCCGTAATCATATTGTCTTACTGTGAGCCATCTCTCTCTCTCCATCTCTATCTCTCTCTCTCTCTACTCTTTCTCTCGTATTTTCCTTAAATTGTATTGTATTGTATTTCCTGTGTAGTTATCTGGTTAGTTGGTTTATGTTATATTGTAGTGTATCATTTGTACTGTGATTCCTTTTGCAAGTATAATAGTTATAATACATATAATAGGTTTTGGACCCTAAGCCCAGGTATCTGTGTATTCTTTATAGTGTTAAGTATTCTCTGAGCGTCGGTGACGCTCAAGCAGCTTTGTAGTTAATCAGGTTACACCAGGTTGCACTTACACTCTGTCTCTACACTAAGGTATACTGTGTATCTCATCGTTAAAGGTATAGAGATAAAGGTTTTAACGTTGTAAGCGTCTCCACCGCTGGTGATCTCCTCGTGGTCCCGAGCGTACGCTACGCTATAGCGAATCATTACGTTAGTCGGCAGCCAATAGCGTGCCTGCCTGTGATCACTGGGCCGTGGCCTGCCTGTGATCACTGGGCCGTAAGCGAACGTGACGCTTGAGCGTCTCGACTATGGTTGAGCGATCGCTACACAACTTGCGTACCCTTACGGTACTTCTTACGTAGATAGCGTACAGTGTTCTTAGACCTCTTAAAGTGTTTTATATACGATAAATATTTAGCTTTATCAATATACTGGCGCCCGTCATCCCGGCGGTCAGAATCTCAAATGCAGGATGCCGGGCGACGGAATACCGGCAGCGGGGTGAGCACAAAAGAGCCCCTTGGGGGCTTGCTGCACTTGCCACGCATGCAAGCACGGTAGCGCGCTAAGCGCACCATGCTATTTATTCTCCTTCCAGGGGTGTTGTGGACACCCCAAATGGGGGAATAGGTGTCGGTATCCTAGTGTCCTGGTGGTCGGGATCCCGGCGCCAGTATGCTGAGCACCAGGATCCCGAAAGCTAAGATATTGAATGCATCCCATACAATACATTGCATAACATTGCAGTAACCAAGACATAAACAGAGGACAAGTAACAATTAGTACCTCAATGTTTTTTTTTAAAATTATTATTATTATTATTATTATTATTATTCCTTAGCTGCAAATCTACAGTAATGTTAAAGTTGGTCACCAGATCATAGGAGACCCATCATTACTGTATATTACAGTATTGTGAATGCCTTTTAGAGGTCCTCTGATCTTTGCAAATAAATCAGTCCTCTTAGGAACAGGTCACATTGCTGGTCACCCCCTTCAGAGCTAGAGACATTCCACAGTAGATCAGTTCTATAACCCTCCTGTTATACATCAGCCCAAATGGTAACACTGTGTTATTTACAAGATACCCTGTGGCTTCTAAGATGTGACCTGGCCACATTGTATTGGTCCCAGCTGAAAAATAAACCTTGTTTAGACTTTATCAAAATGGAATGTTTCACAAGACACGTCTACTCAATTTATATTTCATTGAGGCCTTTTTACAGTAATTAAATGTTCACTTATTGAATTGTGGTCTTTAATGCTTCATCACAATTACAGACATTAAAAAAAATTATTAAATGTAGCTATAGAAAAGAAGCAATGGAAACATTACAATATTTGACATGAAAGGATAATTGTTCAGAACCAGATCAACATTCACATGTATTATATGCACTTTGTTGCCTCGGTGATAACTGTTTTTTTAGATTTAAAATGTTATTTTATTTTTGTGTGGGTGTATAGTGTTTAATAGAATGCATGTATTAATATAATTTTAATTTATGTGGGCACTTTATAAAAGAAAAAAAAAGATTAAGCAAAAAAGTATTATGTAAAATAAATTTTCATAGATTGTTTCCTTAGTTAATTTCACATAAAAAGGTTAAAGCACAAAAAAATACCCCTTGCATTATTCTGCAAAAAGTAACATATACAGTATATGAATACTAACTGTTCTACCCGTTCTTCACACGGGAGTTTCTGATTTTCACGGTTGTAAATATAAATGAGTGTTAAATATTTGGTAAATCTATAGAGATGTAAACATCTTAATGTAAGTAAATATTAATCCATGGTTCGTGGCATTACCCGAGGAGCATCCGTAGCAGATACAGTAAAAAGTGAAATGACCATTTTTGTAGTTAATGAAATTCTACACACTGGAGGTGCAATCCACATTTTGATCCGATTGTCTATTTGGGCATTATCGTTCAAGCAATGGTAATGATGTCATTATGTCAACCCCCTTTTCATCCCGTTAGGGGAGGTTTATTAAAATTCTAATTAGGTAGTTTTCCTATGTCCCACCCAGGGGTGTAGCGAGCGTGACTCCAGTGAAGCGCGAGCTCAGGGTGCTGAAAAAGTTAGAGGGCATACTGCCGCCCACCCCACACCCTTCCCACGGGCCACTGTACTGACAGCCGCAGAACAGGAGAAGCAGGGGGCACACACTGACTCGGATACTATGTAGGGAACAGGGCAGGCCAGAGGCGACAGCAGGAGACACTGACAGCCAGCACATGCCGGTCCTCTGCCCGCCCTCTTTATATGTCTCACTGCCTGCTTGTAGCTGTGCAGCAGGGTTACTTCTGTCCTGCCCAGGCTGCTGTGGCATCTGTCTGCCCCGGCTGCTGCAGCACTTCTCTCTCCACTGATTTTGCAGCACCTCTCTGCCCCTCAGGCTGCTGCAGAACCTCTCTCTGCCCCTCAGGCTGCTGCAGCACCTCTGGGACATTATTTTCATTGAAGCATAGTGGGATTATCAGGTCTGGGATATCAGTTCTAGGGTTTAAGCATTGGGGACTATGAAATAGTGTGTGTGTGTGTGTGTGTGGGGGGGGGGGGGGACAATTTTGATGCAGTATTTTCATTGAGAGTTTAGCGGGGTTTGGGTCTGTGGGGGCCACATTTTGGGCAATATTTTAATTGAGGCATTGGAAGATTATCAGATTGCCATGAGCTCCACAAGGTCTACAACCCCCCTTGTCACCAATTTAGTATATAAATATTGTTTCTTTTCAAATGTAACATGCCACCACATGTTGGCTAGGCCCCCAATTCAGTATATGGGAGGGGGGCACCAAAACATGCCCTTGCTCCGGGCACCATGGCACCTAGCTACACATCCTGTCCCATCTTAAGAATACCTATGTTAAGTTTTAGCTTTCTAACATATCGGGAAGTAAGAGAATTAGTGATGAGTGAGTGAGTCAGTGAGTGGGTGAGGGCTTTCACAGTTTTGTAGATTATTAAATTCTACCCACCAGAGGTGCAATCCAAATTTTGATCAGATTGTCCATTTGGGTGTTTTCGTTCACACATTGCAAGCCATGCATCGGTAATGACGTCATTATGTTAACCCCCTTTTCATTTATTTATTTAAATTCTAATTACGTTGTTTTCCAATTTCCCACCTGAAGAATACCTGTGTTAAATCTCAACTTCCTAACATATCAGGAAGCAGGGGCGGATTGGCCCACCGGGACTCCAGGACGGATTGCCGGTGGGCTGGTCACGTTGCCCCCTCAGCTGCCGTTTATCCCCACCACCACTGGCCAGCTGGCTGCCGCAAGCAGCGTTAATGCACTGAAGCAAAGAAAAGATGGCCAACGGGGATCTACTGCACATACCCAGCCACCCATAATCCTTCGCGAAGCCCGTTAGTCACCACTGATGGGTCCGCCACAGAGCCGGATTACGGGGGGTGGGGGGCACAGGGGGTAAGTTCTCCCGGGCCCCCGCTCTGCAAGGGCCACCCACCGCAGATCGGATCTTAATGACCGTTCCTCAGCGCTGCAGCCACTAACAGCCGTCATACCATGACAGCATCACAGCGCAAGCGCTGGCGGCTGGACGCATACAAAGTGAAAGCCTGCACCTCCACTGACTGTCCGCAGGCCCGGCGCCGTGTGAGCTGCAGGGAAGGAAGCGGGGTTGGCCTCGGGGTCATAACGTCGGGAGAGGAGTGCGCTATGGCAGGCAAGTACTTCAAAGTGTGCACAGTGCAGCCAGGCAGCTCAGCTGAGCATCATCACAGAACAAAAAGTAAGACAGCAGTGATTTTATTTTTTTATCAATTAAAAGTAAATGCAGTATCTACCATAATATATATATATATATATATATATATATATATATATGCAAGCAAATTGGGTAAATTAGTGGGGTAGACTTTACGGCCCCCTGTCATAAGTAACCCGGCCCCTCCCCTTCCCCCAAGAAGCCTTAATTTGGCTCTGGGCCGCCTTCAGGTTTGCCTCCAGCGCCGTCTATGTGTATAACGTGCGCTACCTGGTGAAACGTGTATAACGTGCTCTACCTGGCGCATAGTGTATAATGTGCTCTACCTGGTGCATAGTGTATAGCGTGCTCTACCTGGCGCATAGTGTATAATGTGCTCTACCTGGTGCATAGTGTATAACGTGCTCTACCTGGCCCATAGTGTATAATGTGCTCTACCTGGTGCATAGGGTATAACGTGATCTACCTGGCGCATAGTGTATAACGTGCTCTACCTGGTGCAACGTGTATAATGTGCTTTACCTGGTGCAATGTGTATAACATGCTCTGCCTGGTGCAATATGTATAACATGCTTTACCTGGTGCAATGTGTATAATGTGCTTTACCTGGTGCAATGTGTATAATGTACACTGCTCAAAAAAATAAAGGGAACACTAAAATAACACATCCTAGATCTGAATAAATGAAATATTCTTATTAAATACTTTGTTCTTTACATAGTTGAATGTGCTGACAACAAAATCACACAAAAATTATCAATGGAAATCAAATTTTTTAACCCATGGAGGTCTGGATTTGGAGTCACACTCAAAATTAAAGTGGAAAAACACACTACAGGCTGATCCAACTTTGATGTAATGTCCTTGAAACAAGTTAAAATGAGGCTCAGTAGTGTGTGTGGCCTCCACGTGCCTGTATGACCTCCCTACAACACCTGGGCATGCTCCTGATGAGGTGGCGGATGGTCTTCTGAGGGATCTCCTCCCAGACCTGGACTAAAGCATCCGCCAACTCCTGGACAGTCTGTGGTGCAACGTGGCGTTGGTGGATGGAGCAAGACATGATGTCCCAGATGTGCTCAATTGGATTCAGGTCTGGGGAACAGGCAGGCCAGTCCATAGCATCAATGCCTTCGTCTTGCAGGAACTGCTGACACACCTCAGCCACATGAGGTCTAGCATTGTCTTGCATTAGGAGGAACCCAGGGCCAACCGCACCAGCATATGGTCTCACAAGGGGTCTGAGGATCTCATCTGGGTACCTAATGGCAGTCAGGCTACCTCTGGCGAGCACATGGAGGGCTGTGCGGCCCCCCAAAGAAATGCCACCCCACACCATTACTGACCCACTGCCAAACCGGTCATGCTGGAGGATGTTGCAGGCAGCAGAACGTTCTCCTTGGCGTCTCCAGACTCTGTCACGTCTGTCACATGTGCTCAGTGAGAACATGATTTCATCTGTGAAGAGCACAGGGCGCCAGTGACGAATTTGCCAATATTGGAGTTCTCTGGCAAATGCCTAACGTCCTGCACGGTGTTGGGCTGTAAGCACAACCCCCACCTGTGGACGTCTGGCCCTCATACCACCCTCATGGAGTCTGTTTCTGATCATTTGAGTAGACAAATGCACATTTGTGGCTTGCTGGAGGTCATTTTGCAGGGCTCTGGCAGTGCTCCTCCTGTTCCTCCTTGCACAAAGGCGGAGGTAGCGGTCCTGCTGGGTTGTTGCCCTCCTACGGCCTCCTCCACGTCTCCTGATGTACTGGTCTGTCTCCTGGTAGTGCCTCCATGCTCTGGACACTACGCTGACAGACACTGCAAACCTTCTTGCCACAGCTCGCATTGATGTGCCATCCTGGATGAGCTGCACTACCTGAGCCACTTGTGTGGGTTGTAGACTCCGTCTCATGCTACCACTAGAGTGAAAGCAATGCCAGCTTTCAAAAGTGACCAAAACATCAGCCAGAAAGCATAGGAGCTGAGATGTGGTCTGTGGTCACCACCTGCAGAACAACGCCTTTATTGGGGGTGTCTTGATAATTGCCTATAATTTCCACCTGTTGTCTATTCCATTTGCACAACAGCATGTGAAATTGATTGTCAATCAGTGTTGCTTCCTAAGTGGACAGTTTGATTTCACAGAAGTGTGATTGACTTGGAGTTACATTGTGTTGTTTAAGTGTTCCCTTTATTTTTTTTGAGCAGTGTACTTTACCTGGTCCAATGTGTATAATGTGCTCTGCCTAGTGCAAAGTGTAAAACGTGCTCTACCTAGTGCAGTGTGTATAATGTGCTTTACCTGGTGCAATGTGTATAATGTGCTCTGCCTGGTGCAAAGTGTATAATGTGCTTTACCTGGTGCAATGTATATAATGTTCTCTGCCTGGCGCAAAGTGTATACCATGCTCTACCTGTCGCAAACTGTAGAATGTGCTCTATCTGGCGCAATATGTATAACATGCTCTACCTGGCGCAGTGTGTATAGGAGGTTCTACCTGGTGCAGTGTGTATAAGCGGCACTACTGTGTGGTGTAATGTGAATTGGCACAATTATGTGGCCATGAGCCTTCCCCCTGAAGCCACGACCCTAAAATTTTGCAGCGCACCTGCGGTGTGCACTTTACATGCCTACTTGTGATCAGGCCTTCTGAGCAGTAATCCTGCCCACTTGACAGACTCCACCCCCCTCAACAGACTCCACCCCTAGTAGGGCTGCTTGTTAGGATCTCCTGCTCTGTGCTGCCACGTCGCCATGGCAACTGGGAGGCAAGTGTTAGCGAAGTAACCTGAGCGCAGCTGATACTCCGGTCCGGGTTTTTACTGTGTAGTGGTTACAGGCTCTGTGCACGGCAGGGAATCCGGCGCTGGTTTTGTGCTCACAGTCTGTGAGGTCTGAGTGGGGCGTGGACAGCACCTGCTATATAAACCATCCTCTCAGGCTAGGCAAATGCTGCTGAATCTTTGTTTGTTAGTCAGTTCCAGAGAGTTAGCTAGTACTGTGTGACTTTGTATTTACTTGTTGCTTACTGCGAATAGGCCTTGGGATTCGGTACTTCATTCTGCCAATCCGGACCTAGCAGTAAGACTGGAGTCAGTTGTTTGACCTGCTGGGGTTCTTTTGCTATTCTGTGAACCCAGCAGGTTTGCGGCTGTACTCTCAGACCTGCTTGCTTAATCCTCCCTCACTGTGCAGGGCGTCCAGGTGTCAGTTTAGTGGCAGTAAGCTGAACCTGTGCCCTGCAAGTGGGGGTTAGGATTGTGGATACTCTCCTTGTGTCTATATTTCTATCTCTGACCAAGGAGTTTATTCCCACACCCGTTGGTAACCCTTTGGGGTTTTTTCTGTTGCTCTTAGCAACATCATTTCAGGTGCTCCACATGTTAAATCACTACACCTCGCTTCATTGTCCGCTCTATTCCATCTGAGCATTCCTGACACTAGGGAGACACCCAATTCCTGAGCCTTTGGGCTTCTCCGTTCACTTTGTGTTTATTAGTTATTCCATCACCTCCTGTGTATGTTATGTTATACTGTCTGTGAGTTCGTTTGCTTCGCTTCCCTCTCTGTTCATACACCGGTATACTCCTGTTAGCACTGGTGTGTGTAACACTGCTTCCATAAATTGCCCGGTCTGGTTTTCAATCCCAATCCACCCCTGTCAGGAAGTAAGAGAATTAGTGATGATTCAGTGAGTGAGTGAGGGCTTTTGCATTTTTGTAGTTAATTAAACACTACACACTGAATGTGCATTCCAAATTTTGATCAGATTGTCTGGGTGTTATTGTTCATGCAATGTGAGACACACATCGGTAATGTTGTCATTATGTCAACCCCCTTTTCATCCCCTTAGTGGAAGGTTATTAAAATTCGAATTACGTAGTTTTCCTATTTCCCACCTGAAGAATACTTATGTTAAATTTCAGCTTCCTAACATATCGGGAAGTAAGAGAATTAGTGAGTGAGTGAGTGAGTGAGTGAGTGAGTGAGTGTTTTTGCATTTATATATCTGGATTACATGTGTGTACATTTTTGAAGATACTGTATTTGTGTCAAATTAATTTTAATCTTTTCTGCCAAATCTTTGCTGCTACAGGTGAAACTCAGAAAATTAGATTATCGTGCAAAAATTCATTTATTTCAGTAATTCAACTTAAAAGGTGAAACTAATATATTATATAGACTCATTACATGCAAAGTGAGATATTTCAAGCCTTTCTTTGTTATAATTTTGATGATAGTGGCTTACAGCCTAAAATAAACCCAAATCCAAAATCTCAGAAAATTACAATACTGTGAAAAGGTTCAAAATTGTAGTGTCACACCTTAATCAGCTGATTAATCCAAACCACATGCAAAGGGTTCCTGAGCCTTTAAATGGTCTCTCGGTCTGGTTCAGTACAATTCACAATCATGGGGAAGACTGCTGATCTGACAGTTGTGCAGAAAACCATCATTGACACCCTCCACAAGGAGGGAAAGCCTCAAAAGGAAATTGCAAAAGCAGTTGGATGTTCTCAAAGTGCTGTATCAAAGCACATTAATAGAAAGTTAAGTAGAAGGGAATAGTGTGGAAGAAAAAGGTGCACAAGCAGCAGGGATGACCACAGCCTGGAGAGGATTGTCAGGAAAAGGCCATTCAAAAGTGTGGGGGAGCTTCACAAGGAATGGACTGAGGCTGGAGATAGTGCATCAAGAGCCACCACACACATACGGATCCTGGACCTGGGCTAAAGAAAAAAAGAACTGGTCTGTTGCTCAGTGGTCCAAAGTCTCTTTTCTGATGAGAGCAAATTTTGCATCTCATTTAGAAACCAAGGTCCCAGAGTATGGAGGAAGAATAGAAAGGCACACAATCCAAGATGCTTGAAGTCCAGTGTGAAGTTTCCACAGTCTGTGTTGATTTGGGGAGTCATGTCATCTGCTGATGTTGGTCCACTGTGCTTCATTAAGTCCAGAGTCAACACAGCCGTCTACCAGGACATTTTAGAGCACTTCATGCTTCCTTCAGACAACAAGCTTTATTGAGATGCTGACTTCATTTTTCAGCAGGATTGACACCTGCCCACATTGCCAAAAGTACCAAAACCTGGTTGAATGACGGTGGGATGAAGACTGCTATTAAAGCATCATTGTATTCCATAACACCTCAGCAGTGCCACAGGTTGATAGAATCCATGCCATGCTGCATTGAGGCAGTAATTCATGCAAAAGGGGCCCAAACCAAGTACTGAATACATACGTACATACTCCACAAATACTAAATATAATAAACATACTGTATATCTTATTGTCAAAAAGTATAAAAAAAACCTTGCTGACCTGAAAAGCCAGTATAAATGCTTTTGCTGTAAAACAGCTTTTCTTTATATATTAAAACATATTTCTGGCCTAGAGACAGGATTCCAGGACCTATAAGAAAAATTACCTAGCGCTGGAAACTGGACATCATTATTCACATATATTAAACAGAACAAACATCTTTCCCACAGTTACTTCAAAAACAAAATTCAGAACATGGATGCAGCAATCAACAATAATCACATTGTGTTTTATTAAATCTTGCCAAGAGTAGAAATTACAGTGCATCCCCCTTTGCTGGATTCCATAACAGACATGTTTTCTAATCCACTATCTGAAATGTCATGTAATAATCTTTGTTATAGAGGATTGAAGATTACAGGGGATTTCACCATGTAGAACTAGCTGTTTCAAGCAATCTTTATTATCACTTTATTATCATCAGAACTGGAGTTCATATTTATCCTTATTTTTACCTCAAAAATCCATTACATATACCAGACATGTATTGCACATTAGCGTACAACAAAAGTAACTATCTCTAAATTATTTACACATCTTCCAATCATCTAATGTTGATCTAAAGTATAATCTAGTAGGTGAGTTCTTTTGACTGTGAAACTCAGATCTACAGTACATTTGAGAGTCACCATCATCGTACATCCTTTCTACTTGGCTGCAGTGGACTGAGCAATTCAGGTAACAGTATGTAGACTGCAGCATCTGCCTATCACCTTCAGCACTGTTTAGCACTCTTCATACAGGTGAAACTCCGAAAATTAGAATATAGTGCAAAAGTTCATTTATTTCAGTAATTCAACTTAAAAGGTGAAACTAATATATTATATAGACTCATTACATGCAAAGTGAGATATTTCAAGCATTTATTTGTTATAATTTTGATGACTGTGCCTTACAGCTTAAGATAACCCCAAATCCAAAATCTCAGAAAATTAGAATATTACATAAAAGCAATAAAAAAAGGTTTTTAAATACAGAAATGTCGTCCCTCTGAAAAGTATAATCATGCATACTCGTACACCTGTTGATCAATAAAAAATGTCTTTGGTGGTGTGTTTGTCAACCTTGATTGACTAACTCAGCGACAATGATGCAAAAAACATGCATAAAACATGGAATTATGAATGGTCAGTGTGTCAGCAGATGATAATGCTTGCCTTATGTATTTAGTATAATAGGTACGAGTTAGTCAACCTTGGACTCTCCTGCTACTGTGGAATTACCTCTGCAAACATGTCCTTCCTTGAGAACATCTGAGGATTTATAGGTAACCAACATTTGTAGAGTTCCAAACAGCTGTATAAGCAACTGTGAGCTGTCATTAGCATGACGTTTCTATAGAACTCCTCATGCAGAGCTCTGTATATAATACCATAGGTAAAATATAAATATACATATTTATTTATTTATTTATTTATTTATTAACAGTTTCTTATATACTGTAGTGCAGCAAATTCCATTGCCCTTTACAATTGGAAACAGTGATAACATAAAACAAAACAATTGGAAACAACAGTGAAAAAAACAAGACTGGGTAATAACAGACAGTCACAGAGGTAGAAAGGCCCTGGTCGTAGGCTTACAATCTATAGGGAGGTAGGCATTTATACACAATGATAGGTGTTATCTTTTGCATAAAGGTCCACCAGATTGCAAAGGTTCTTGGTGGACTGTATGATATGTCCACACAGCAATGTTGGTCTGGGGTCAGGAGAATGGATTGGATTGTAGTGTTGAAACTCTCTTTTTGGTAAGACCAGTAAGAAGACCATTGTAATAATCAATGCGGGAGATAATGAGAGTAACATAGTAACATAGTATCTGAGGTTGAAAAAAGACAATTGTCCATCGAGTTCAACCTATTTGTGGTCTCCTATGCATGATGATTTGTCTAAAATTTCTGACTGATGCTGCTGTTAGCCGTTGCATTTTATCCCTATTTATAGTAACTATAATGCATGACTATGCACCATACCCCTGGATATCCTTATCCATTAGGAATTTATCTAACCCATTCTAAAAGGTGTTGACAGATTCCGCCATTACAACTCCATTGAGAGCATTGGTTAGAGATTTTGCAGTGTCTTGTGTAAGGTATGGCCTTATTTTGGATATATTTTTTAGATGCATGTAGCAAGATTTAGAGACAGATTGAATGTGGGGAACAAAGGACAGTTCAGAGTAGAGGATGACATCTAGGCAGTGAGCTTGTGTGGTATGATTGATTGTTGAGTTCCCACCAGTGACAGAGATATCAGGTTGATAACTACTATTGGTCGGTGGAAATTTTATTAATTCTATGTTGGAAATATTTGAGGTGGCGAGATGACATCCACAAGGAAACGGCAGAAAGGCATTCAGTGACACTGACCAATACAGATGGTGACAAATCTGGGGAGGATAGGTAGATTTGAGTAACATCCACATACAGGTGATACTGAAATCCAAAAGAGACAGAGCTGATTAGTTTTCCTAGAGATCTGGTATAGATTAAGAAAAGCAGACAGAGGCCCTAAGACTGAGCCTTGCGGTACTCCAACTGATGTAGCGAAGAGGAGGTGGAATCAGAGAAGCAGACACTGGAAAAGCGATTAGATGAGAATAAAGAATAGGGCTGTGTCTGGAAGACCTAGGGATTGTAGTGTTTGTATGTAAGAGAGTGGTGAATGGTGCCAAAAGCAGCAGAGAGATCTAGAAGAATAAGTAGTGAGTAGTGGCCTTTGGATTTAGCAGTGGCTAAATCATTCACTACTTTAGTCAGCGCTGTCTCTGTGAAATGTTGCGAATGAAACCCTTACTGGAGTGTGTCCAATAAGTTGTGTGAGATAAGAAAGTGTGTGAGGCGAGTGTAGGCAAGTCTCTCAAGTATGGGGGCTAGATGCATCAACGCTTGGAGAGTGATAAAATGGAGAGAGAAAAAGCACCAGCCAACCAGCCTTTAACTGTCATTTTTTAAATGGGGTCTGTGACATGTCAGGAGCTGATTGGCTGATGCTTTTTCTCTCTCCATTTTATTACTCTCCAAGCAATGATGCATCTAGCCCTACATCTCTTCCTATATAGGTCTCTTCCTATATCACATATGGATCTATTCCTATACCACGCCTCCTGCGATAATTAGACATTTAATAAAATGAGGTTACAATATATATAAGAAAAATTACTCATAATTCAGAATCGTATATGATACACAAAAAAACTGCATTCGGGAAGCACTTAGCATCCCGGTGGACGGGATACTGGCAGTCATGTGACTGAAGCCGGAATCCTGACACAACTCGGGAGAACGGTGCCAGAACACTGACATCCCAAAGGTAAATATCAGGGTACCTGGTAGGCTTAGGGCCCGGGAGTAGGGTGTTAAGGCACTAGGAAGGGGGGGGGGGGGTGGTAAGGTTAGGCACTAGAGGGGGTTAACCCTAGCCACCACCCCCGGGGGGTCAGGGTTAGTGTAGGAGGTAAAAAGCCTTACCCCCTCTGACGTCAGGATCTTCATTGTTGGTTGCCACTGCCGGTCATGTGACCGCAGGCATCCTAACCAGCGGCATTTCATACTGAACACCTACATTTATATAAATAAATCAATGTGGGCTGTACAGTATGGAAAGATTATTGAAAAATTATTAAAATTAGGGAAGTTGGGAGACCAGGATATAAGTATAGAGCTGCATGCAGCATTAGGGTCTTTTATTAATGGCCACACTCTATCCAAGGGATGATCATGGCCTCTCTGCAGCAAGTGTTTGAAAACTCTACAAATCCTGACTTTGTCTCTGGACGGAAGCCAAAGACATAGCCTGTCAAAATTCTATGCTTGCACCTGTACCAGCTGTTAGGAAAACCACTCTGCTTCATTTCAAATACTTTTTATTTTATTTCAATACATGCAAAAAAGAAAGAAAGTGAATATTATCATAATTATTATTACAGGTTGAGTATCCCTTATCCAAAACGCTTGGGACCAGAGGTATTTTGGATATCGGATTTTTCCGTATATTGGAATAATTAGATACCATAATGAGATATCATGGTGATGGGACCTAAGTCTAAGCACAGAATACATTTATCTTTCATATACACCTTATACACACACAGCCTGAAGGTAATTTTAGCCAATATTTTTTATAACTTTGTGCATTAAACAAAGTATGTGTACATTCACACAATTCATTTATGTTTCATATACACCTTATACACACAGCCTGAGGGTCATTTAATACAATATTTTTAATAACTTTGTGTATTAAACAAAGTTTGTGTACATTGAGCCATCAAAAAACAAAGGTTTCACTATCTCACTCAAAAAAGTCCGTATTTCGGAATATTCCATATTTCAGAATATTTGGATATGGGATACTCAACCTGTACTACTAGTTATTTATATAGTGCACACATATTCCTCAGCGCTTTACAGAAATATTTGCCCATTCACATCAGTCCCTGCCCCAGTGGAGCTTACAATCTATATTCAGTACCACATGTACACAAACACACATTCATACTAGGGTTAATATTTGTTGGGATCCAATTAACCTACCAGTATATTTTTGGATTGTGAGAGGAAACCGGAGTACCCAGAGGAAACCCATGCAAGTACGGGGAGAATATACAAACTCCACACAGTTAGGGCCATGGTGGGAATCAAACCAATGACCTCATTGCTGTGAGGCAGTAATGCTAACCATTACACTGGCCATGCTGCAAGAAAATATAATTGTTGATGTAAGACTGACCTGCTACATCGCAGGTGGTGATATAGTGAGTCTGGGTGTGAGGACAAGTTAGCGATGTTGCTGCACACTATGTGCCCCTGTACTTTTAACATGATACTATGTCAATGTAGCACATACAGTATGTGTAGGGCCAGATTAAGGGTCTCATTCGCCTGGGGCTGAAAATATTCAAAGGCCTATACTAAAAGGGGATGTGACTAATAATGTGTGGGTGTGAACAGTGCTCTGTGGGTGTGACTAGTGATATGTGGGTGTGGCAAATTTACACCACCTACAGTATCAGCCTGTCTCCCTAAATACATAAAAATGTCAAAAATGTTACATTTTGTGAAAAAAATAATAATACAGTTTTAATACCTATGATTTATGGCCGACTGTGTGTCAGCTGGTCTTTATCATGCTGACATAATGATGGGCCTATTTTTATATAGGTCTGGAGCCTGGAGCACCATCTGCCCCATTATTAATCTGGCCCTGCGACAGGTGCACATAATGGCTCAACATTTACTTGATTGGGAGCAGTTTTCACCACAGGATTTAAAACCACAATAATATTAAATTCAAAACTAGTCATGTCTTCCTTTAGGCTAGGGGTTTCAAGCACTGCATGAAATAACAAAAGCTTGTAAAGAGAAACAAAGAGATAAAGATAAAAGGGTCTATTCATTTCAAGTAGGAATTCCCGACTTGTCGGAAAAACTGTAGTTTCCGACATTTTAAGGTTGAAATCGAATTCGACCTATTCAATCAAACTGCCATTTATCCGACAAGTCACAAATTCCGACTTGTCAGAAAACACATGAATCGGCGGATTAGCCGCCGATCCACGTGTTTTGTCGGATTAGCGGCCAAATCTGACAGTTTTTAGCCCTGTTTCCGACAATCTCAATCCAACTTTAAAAAAAGTTGGATTGGCATTGTCAGAAACAGCCAAAACCTGTCGGATTTGGAAAATTGAATACTGAAATGTTGGATCCTTTACGTCGGAATGGATCTGACATCAATTGAATAGACCCCAAAATGTGAATTAAACACTAGATGGTTAACAACACTGCAATTAAGCCTTTCAATAAATCTGTCCCATGTAAATGAACACCAAAGATCATTCCATGAAACACCAATGTTTTTTTAGGCAAGGTGGAAATTTGGTTGTCAGATAATTACTGGCAATTAAATTGTATAGGATTCTGTAAGCATCAGCCCACACTTACCAATTCTATCAAGCTTGCCACAGATCTGTTTTTTTGTCGATTGAGTAGAAATAGTGCATTTAGTTTCAATAATAAGAGGTGGAAATGGAATTAGACAGTATAACAAAGAAATGTTTAACATACTGTAAATATGAACAACACATGTTTTTAATTTATGGATGACATAAAAAGCAACACAACTCTCCAGGCTATCTGATTAAATTATTGTAGCATGGTGGATAGAGTCCAGATCTAATTGCAATAATAATTACAGATGATTAGGGTATATTTTAGTTAGAAATGACTCATGATACAATGAGAAACCGGAACCAAGTATTACTGCACAAAGCTCATTTTGTACATATATTATTTAAGAGACCAAGGAATTTGTCACTGACCTACAGATAACTACCAAAGTGGACATGAAATCAAATATCAAAAACCTGAAATATTATGCATCTGGTGTTATATTAATGTGACATTTATTACCATTATTCTTACTGTAATTAACATTGCATTTGTTTAAACTGTGGGCCTAATTCAGAGTTGATCGCAGCAGCAAATTTGTTAACAGTTGGGCAAAACCATGTGCACTGCAGGGGGGACAGATATAACATGTGCAGAGAGATTAAAGGCCCATACACACTGGGCGATTTTGAGCTGAAAGCAGCTCACTTTTGGTGTGTTGAGCTGCTTTCAGCTCAAAGCCGCCCAGTGTGTATGGACAAGCTATGAGCGGTTAGCGCTGATGCGCATTCCCGCTTCATCACTGGCGGCCGCCATTCATCTACTGGTATTACCAGTAGATGAACGGCGGGGTGAGCGGCTTTCCATAGCGTCCTGCTATGGAAAGCCGCTCACCCCCACTGACATCGCTGGGCAGGGGGGAAAAGCGCTCAGTGTATATGCACTGAGCGCTTTTCAGCCCAGCGATGTCAGCGATCATCGCTGTGCATACAAGCTGGGCAAAAACGCCCACTGTGTATGCACCTTCAGATTTGGGTGTGGTGTGTTCAAACCGAAATCTAAATTGCAGTGTAAAAATAAAGCAGCCAGTATTTACCCTGCACAGAAACAAAAAAACCCACACAAATATAACTCTCTCTGCACGTGTTATATCTGACCCCCTGCAGTGCACATGGTTTTGCCCAACTGCTAACAATTTTGCTTCTGCGATCAACTCTGATTTACCCCCTGTATACCTAAGGTCTGTAACTGAGCGCGTAGAAAATATTAATAAATAATGCTATCAATTATTTATAACCTACCATTAACGCAAACAAACTGGGGCTCAAATGAAAAATGATACAATGTCCTTGTAGCAACCAATATTAATCAAACATGTTTAATTACACAGTTAGGATGTAAGTCAAACGCCACTCACACTAAACTATACCCAATCCCATTGCTACAGCCATGTGTGATATCTGTACACTCAATTTAACCCCCAGAAACTGGGACTGTCCTGAGAAAACCAGGACTGTTTTTAGATACAGTACTTCATAGAGTTATATCCCTACCTAAGTAGGTACATTTTGGATAAGTTAGGCTGCCGGGATCCCGAATCTCGGAATCCTGACTGGATCCCTCATTAACTTCTGACAAAAATTTACTGTATTGTGTATGTGTGTGTCTTAGCAATTTTATACTGTAAGCTCCTATAGGGCAGGGGCTGATGTACATCACCTAAAATAGCAACTAACTTTGGGGTCTATTTACTAAGCCTTGGACGGAGATAAAGCACACGGAGACAAAGTCCCAACCAACCAGCTCCTAACTGTCATTTTTCAAATGCAGCCTGTGACATACCAGGTAGTTGCTGATTGGCTGGTACTTTATCTCTGTGCACTTTATCTCCAAAACCATGTGCACTGCAGGGGAGACAGATATAACATGTGCAGAGAGAGTTAGATTTGGGTGGGGTGTGTTCAATCTGCAATCCAAATTGCAGTGTAAAATAAAGCAGCCAGTATTTACCCTGCACAGAAACAAAATAACCCACCCAAATCTAACTCTCTCTGCAAATGTTATATCTGCCTCCCCTGCAGTGCACATGATTTTGCCCAACTGCTAACAAAAATCCTGCTGCGATCAACTCAGAATTACCCCCATTGTACTGTGCAACACACGATGCACCCGATCTGACCATCTAACGACCATCGGAATTGGATTGCGATAATTTGTCAATCGTTTGACACAAATGCACCGTTTTTAACAAATCGTGAGCCTGGGACTGCCCGGGAGCTCCTGGGAAATTCAAGGGAAATCGTTTCACGATCGTCGCACGATCATGGTCGTTCTGGTGTGTACCCACCCTCCAATTGTAAAGCGCAACGAAATTTGCTGCGCTATATAAGAAACTGTTAATAATAATAATAATAATAATAATAATAATTTGGGTGGGATGTGTTCAAACTGAAATCTAAACTGCAGTGTAAAAATAAAGCAGCCAGTATTTACCCTGCACAGAAACAAAAGAACCCACCCAAATCTTACTCTCCCTGCACATATTATATTTCTGCCACACCAGCAGTGCACATAATTTTGCCCATTAGAGAAAGATTTTGCTGCTGCGATCAGGTCTGAATTAGACCCTAGGGCCACTAAGGCTGCATCACCTCTGCAAAATATGTAAAGTGCTTTAAGTACTATTAGGAGAAAGGTGACATTTAAATACAGAATGATGATGATGACGTTTGAACTGGAGCAGTGATGCATTTGTATTGCTCAACATTCCAGTGCTTGCATAATCAGATTCCCATCACATCTTACAAATGCTCACCGCTATTACATATGATTAAATGGGAGTTAATTACAGCATTGGCACTTTGCATGCTTTAGTAAATAAATAAAATGTAATAAATGAGCAGCAGATTTACACTAAAAACAAACTGTATAATATATTGTTTAACACAAAAGTAAATGCATTCATTTGAAATGAGTTTAGTTACTACAAAGTAGCATTACAACATATTCTATATGCATTTAGCCTTTAGTCTAGTACTCTCTGCACACCTATTGCAGGGCAGTCCAAATAACTGCTTGTTCTTAATGGTGGCCTGGCGACATCAGAGTGTTCTGTCTCACAGATTGACGAGCCCTCTGCTGCCGATTTACAGTTACATGGCAGCCACTCTGGAGCCGAGGCACATCTGGAGTAGAGTAAACTCAGGGATGCAGGGGCCAGTCTTGGCTGTAGTCTTAAATGAGAGCAGCTGATGAAAGCTAACACTACCTCCCAGAGTCCTTTCCGAATCCCTTGGCCCATTTGCTAATGTAAACATAGATGGTAGAAAAATACAATGACCTTTTGCTACAATGTTGACACTATTCCTATCACTCCAGGGGCAAAGCAGAAAGAACATTGGTAATTAATTTTATCTGATCACATCTCATGTTCCTCGTTATCTGTCATTTCAATATATTTGCAGGGTACATTATTGCTAAAATGTACAGGACTGGACAGTGTTTTGCAGCAAAGTGTCAAATTAAAAATGTGACTTTTGTCTTACCAAACAAAACTTATCTTTCCAATTATCCCACAAACTCATTCCAATCAGCTTCCCTTACAGTTGTCATTAATTCTGTTCTATGCCAATAAATGTTTAGTCCTAAATTGTATCACATTATCCACTTTTATTAATCGAAGTCCACTGTTATCTTCAGTTGAAGCTTTATTTTCTTAGTTTGAAAACCTTCCATTAGATTCTTTCTACAGACACTAAAGCAGTCCATGGTTTATTTCAGTACATTGTAAAAAATATAGGTATATAGGGATTTGTTTCGAGCACATGGAAATATCAGTTCATGAAAAGTTTAAAGGTGCATACACACTTGGCGATAAAGTAAACGACGTTACTCATTTTGCACTTCATGAGCGATGTCGTTTAGCAAATCGACGAGCAATGCACGGCCTGCGGGTCGTTAACGACCCTCACTATCAGCCGTGCACGCGGCTCAATTTGAACTGTCGTCCAAAAACTGAATGCACGGGCCTGCCACGGCGTGACATCACTGATCGATATCATTTGCATATTGCTCATTGTGTACACACTACCGATGACTGCCCCGGCAGGGAGGGGAACACACTAGGCGACATCGCTCATAGAGCACATTGCCTAGTGTGTACCCACCTTTAGTCTTTAAAAATATTAATTATAATTTATATTGGGTTAAAAAATAAATACATACTCTATATACAAATAAAAACAGAATAATTCAGCGCTGATAGCTAGATAGATAAAAATTCAAGCAATTTATTGTTTAAGAATATATGTCACTGATTCTTAATATAATTACATATATTTTACTGTTGCAACAGAAATTAAAAAATAGACAAAAAAAAATGAAAAATAATAAAAAGAAGGTACCAAAAAAATATGTTTTAAAAAATTCCAAAGAGTAGGGCTAGGATCAACACTGCTTAATTGAAATTGCTGGGTAAATGCAAGACGCCTTATCCTGGGGAAATGTATATATGGTGTTACCAGTTCATTAGGGTGAGTCCTCCAGTCGGTTAGCACTCCGTAAATGTTGAGGGGATTCTCTCACTTGTTTTGGTAGTCCCGTGTTGGAATTAGATTGGGAATAGAACCATGGCAGGTCCCAATGCAGATATCTTCCCTATATTTATTCCATGGGGTTCACCGTTCCCTAGTAGGATGGTCGGCAGCTCTTGCAATATGTAGGTCCCAGTCTGTATCACCAACGCGTTTCACCGCTAAATTGCAGCTTTTTCAAAAAAGCTGCATTTTAGCGGTGAAACGCGTTGGTGATACAGACTGGGACCTACATATTGCAAGAGCTGCCGACCATCCTACTAGGGAACGGTGAACCCCATGGAATAAATATAGGGAAGATATCTGCATTGGGACCTGCCATGGTTCTATTCCCAATCTAATTCCAACACGGGACTACCAAAACAAGTGAGAGAATCCCCTCAACATTTACGGAGTGCTAACCGACTGGAGGACTCACCCTAATGAACTGGTAACACCATATATACATTTCCCCAGGATAAGGCGTCTTGCATTTACCCAGCAATTTCAATTAAGCAGTGTTGATCCTAGCCCTACTCTTTGGAATTTTTTAAAACATATTTTTTTGGTACCTTCTTTTTATTATTTTTCATTTTTTTTTGTCTATTTTTTAATTTCTGTTGCAACAGTAAAATATATGTAATTATATTAAGAATCAGTGACATATATTCTTAAACAATAAATTGCTTGAATTTTTATCTATCTAGCTATCAGCGCTGAATTATTCTGTTTTTATTTGTCTTTAAAGGGTCTAACTAGCCCTTCCTATTCAGCAGCTTGGGGATCTAAAACACCTGTCAGCGCCATCTCTCTACCTCGGTAGTTCTATTTTTCATACTCTATATACAGTATGCTAATATTGGCTCTGTGGTTTTATGGTGCAATAAGATTACAAGTATCACAACTGCTAATATGGTAAATGATCATTTAATTAAATCTAAATATGTACCTGCTCACATTGTATTGTAATAAATATGGTATGATTGACTTACTAAGGCTCAAAAAGTAAAGAAACATTTTCATATATTGTATATTAAAAATCTCTACAATAATTACTGAGAAGTTGTTCACTGAATAATTACTGAGTTGTTTACTGCCTCATTTTTATAAAACTCTGTCCTACATTCGTCACTGACTTGAATCAATAAAAATATTGCTTTGTTATAGAGATGAGTAGGGATGAGCGGGTTCGGTTCTCAGAGACCCAAACCCTACCGAACTTCCCGCTCTGAGCCCGGTTCCGAGTCAGGCTCGGGTTTTTCTGCCTGACTCGGAAACCCGAACGAGGCAAAACATCATCATCCCGCTGTCGGATTCTCACAGGATTTGGATACCATATAAGGAGCCGCGCGTCGCAGCCATTTTCACTCCAGTCTTGGAGAGTGTAGTGAGAGGACGTGTCTCCGTCCTTAGTGTCTGTGTGGGGGCGTGAAAGTGGGGTGGTGAGTCTAGTGCTGTGTTGTACTGCTCAGTCCAGTCCAGTGTAGTCAGTGTCTTATGCTGCATCAGTCCAGCCAGTTACAGTGTTGGTGTCCTCTGCTGCTATATGTCCCCAGTGCTGCTGGCTGCTGTATAAGTCCCTTGCATTTTTGCTGTGTTGTCTTGCATCAGACTAGAAGTAGTGCAGGAACAGTCCAGTGACCAGTCACAGTGGTGGTGTCTTCTGCTGCCATATATCCAGTGTAGCTCTATAAGTCCCTTTCAGTGGTGCTGTGTTGTCCTGCATTTGACCAAAAGAAGTGTCTTGTGCAGCATCAGTCCAGTGACCAGTCACAGTGGTGGTGTCCTCTACTGCCATATATCCAGTGTTACTGCTGTATAATTCCCGTGATACTGGCGTATAATTCCCGTGATATTGCCGTATAATTCTCGGAATACTGGCGTATAATTCCTGTGATACTGCCATATAATACCCGTGATACTGGCGTATAATTCCTGTGATACTGCCATATAATTCCCGTGATACTGGCATATAATTCCTGTGATACTGACATATAATTCCCGTGATACTAGCGTATAATTCCTGTGATACTGCCATATAATTCCTGTGATACTGCCGTATAGTTCCAGTTATCCTGACGTATAATTCCATATAAATCCATATAATTCCGTATAAATCCAGTCCAGTGGTGCTGCCATATAAATTCAGTGGTGCTGTCCTGTGCTGTATATTATTTACTCCAAATAAAGGAGTTATTAAAATTTAATCCAAATAATTTTTAGTGTTTGCCCTGTGAGGTGTAGGGGTGCGCTCTCTTGTGCTGCATGTTGTGTTATATTACTCCAGAAAAATAATGGAGAACAAAAATTTGGAGGATAAAATAGGAAAGATCAAGAACCACTTCCTCCTAGTGCTGAAGCTGCTGCCACTAGCCATGACATAGATGATGAAATGCCATCAACGTCGTCTGCCAAGGCCGATGCCCTTTGTGATAGTAGGATCCAAAAAGCCAAAGTTCAGTAAAAAGACCAAAAAAAAGACATTTAAATGGTCTGAGGAGAAAAGTAAACTTGCCAATATGCCATTTACGACACGGAGTGGCAAGGGACGGCTGAGGCCCTGGCCTGTGTTCATAACTAGTACTTCAGCTTGACATGATGATGGAAGCCGTAATAACTGAGGCCTTGACACTTATGTTGGTGTTAGACGTGCGTCCGGTATCTACCATTAGTGCAGTGGGATTTAGACAATTGATGGAGGTATTCTGTTCCCTGTACCAAATCCCATCGAGATTCCACTTCAATAGGCAGGCGATAGCGAGATTTTGCCATTTAATTTTAGTGATTTGGATGTATAATTACAGTGATTTTGCCAATTAATTTCAGTGATTTTGACGTATAATTATTAATTACAGTGATTTTGCCAATTAATTCCAGTGATTTGGACGTATAATTATTAATTACAGTGATTTTGCCAATTAATTACAGTGATTTGGACATATAATTCCAGTGATTTTGCCAATGAATTCCAGTGATTTGGACGTGTAATTCCAGTGATTTTGCCAATTAATTCCAGTGATTTGTATGTATAATTATTAATTACAGTGATTTTGCTAAATAATTCCAGTGATTTGGATGTATAATTATTAATTCCAGTGATCTTGCCAATTAATTCCAGTGAATTGGACGTATAATTATTACAGTGATCTTGCCAATTAATTCCAGTGATTTGGACGTATAATTCCAGTGATTTTGCCAATTAATTCCAGTGATTTGGACGTATAATTATTAATTACAGTGATCTTGCCAATTAATTCCAGTGATTTGGACGTATAATTCCAGTGATTTTGCCAATTAATTTCAGTGATTTGGACGTATAATTCCAGTTGGAATTGTTTGTGTTGCTTGGTTTAGTCATACAGTTACCTCATTGCACCTCTTCGACATCTTTGCATGAGGTGCTGTTTGGGACCTAGTTTTTGAAAAGTGCCATCCTGTGTGACACTGCCGTATGAGTCCAGGGGTACTGCTGTATTAGTCCTGGGGTATTGCCGTATAAGTCCACCAATTGCAAAAAAAAATTTTAAATTACTGGAGAGTGCTGGAGATGCTGTCAGTGGAACAAACAATAGATGGGCTAGGTGGTTCTGTCGCTTAGCTTAGTCATACAGCAACCTCTGTGCACCTTTTTTTCTTCTTTGCATCATGTGCTGTTAGGGCCCTTTTTTTCTGCCCTCCTGTCTGCCACTGAAGTGCCACTCCTAGATGGGCCACGTGTTTGTGTTGTCCACTTGTGTCGCTTAGCTTAGTCATCCAGCAACCTCGGTGCAACCTTTTTGCCTAAAAACAATATTGTGAGGTGTGAGGTGTTCAGAATAGACTGGAAATGATTGTTATTGAGATTAATAATACCGTAGGAGCAAAATTACCCCCAAATTCTGTGATTTTAGCTGTTTTTATGTTTTTTATAAAAAATCATCCAGATCCAAAACCAAAACACGTAAGGGTGGTTTTGGCAAAACAAAGCCAAAACCAAAACACGAAAGTGGAATTAGAACCAAAACCAAAATACAAAATCCGAAAAGTGCCAGCCACACATCTCTAAAGATGAGCGGGTTCGGGTTTTACTTGGTTTTACTCGGGTTTACTCAGTCCTCAAAACAGCATCTTATTGGCTATCCAAAACAAGAGACATCCGTGAGCCAATAATATGCCGTTTTGAGAACCGAGTGAATAATTTTTTCATTTTACCGTACCCTTCCCGTCCCTGCACCATAATCCCTCTTCTAATGCCTAAACCTATCCCCCCCCCCCCCACTTCCCCCGTGGAAGAAGGTTCGGGATTCCGGGCGTCACTCCGGGTGGGATTTCGTCACCAGCATTATGCTGTCAGTCGGGATTCCGGCGTCAGGATTGCGACCGCCAGGATCCCGTCTGGCGGCATTTTAACTACATCCTATAAGAGCGACTATATGCAACACTTATGGTAGCTCCGAACTTTCAGCTTTTTGTTTGCAACCCCGCTGGGGGTGTATTCTATAACAGACTAAAAAATGAAAGTTAGAAGCTGATTCATTGCTACAGGCAACTTCTCTACTTTGATACATGAGTTGTGTGAGGGATAAAACAACTTTAAGTGGGTGAAATCATCAAGACATGTGAGGAGAACATACTGTATATAGAACATATGGAGGAGCGGGACCTTGGACTGCACACTCTAATTACAAATATCATGAGAGGTGCTATCAAGCTAAAGTTCCATACACACTAGCCGATTTTGAGCTCAAAGTAGCTCACGTTTGGCGTTTTAAGCTACTTCAAGCTCAAACTCGGCAAATGTGTATGACCGGGCGGTGAGCGCTGATGTGCACTCCCGCATCATTGCCAAACGCCGCTGTCTATCAGGTTGTTTTAACAGCAGAGTGAACCACTTTCCACAGTCTCCTACTTTGGAAAGTGGTTCACCCCCATGAACATCGCTGGGCCAGGTAAAAATTGCTCAGTGTGTATGCATTGAGCTATTTTCCTGCCAGCGATGTTCACATCATCGCTGTGCATACACGCTGGGCAAAAACGCCCAGTGTGTATGCACCTTAAGACTTGTAATTCCACAATGTCATACTGTATATAGACAAGGCCTTCATATTCCAGCCAATACAATTGAAGTACTTCTGTCCAATGAGATTACTGAGATATCATGAAATTTACAGTACTCTATGATTTCTTGTTGTGAAGCAGAAGTGGTACTACAGATTTGTAATGGGACCATGCTTTACTGCAGTGATGCAGACAAATTTAAATTGTTTGGTTTTATAAAATGACATAAGCATCTAAGCAGCAAATCAAGGGCTGTATTATCAATTTAGTCTGCAGCCCGCTGTACCTTTCATTTTGTAATTTTGCTTTGGGTACTTCTGGTATGTATCAGTTCTCACCTGCATAGCAATAACTACTGGTTCTGCCCTGCTTGGTGGATCTCCCTAATTCATCAAAAGGTTAACATGAAATAGTTGCTTAATCTATGGTCTATGGCAGGTCTTCAAGGCACACTTACAGTCCAGGTTTTAAGAATAGCCATAGATTGTAAGCTTGTGAGAAGGGCCTTCCTACCACTACAGTATGTCTGTCTGTTTTTACCCAGTTTTGTTCTATTACTGTTGTTCAGTGGTGCAAGTAGAAATTTTTTCTTAGTGGTACTGATAGTAAAAATGGACATGGTCACGTGTCATGAGGGTGTGTGATCACACAAAACTAGGGGAGTGTCTACATGACAATAGGGGCATGGCCACATTATGCCACATGCCATAATGCCCCTTACACATTATGCCAAACACTGTAATGCCCATTATATATTATGCCACACACCATAATGATTATTTATTACACATTATGCCACACACCATAATGCTTATTACACATTATGCCACACACCATAATGCCCATTATACATTATGCCAGGCACCGTAACACCCATTACACATTATGCCACACACCGTAATGCCCATTACCCATTATGCCAGACACCGTAACACCCATTACACATTATGCCACACACCGTAATGCCTATTACATATTATGCCACACACAGTTATGCCACTGACACCATTTTATGTCCTGAGGTATTAAACAGTGTAGTGTGATTCTTTTTGGTCAAATGCTGAAAAGAAAAAAGTAGGTTAGTAAAGTAATGTTTAAGCTCTTTTGGTGAAGGTTTTGAAAAGTCCAGATAAAATCAGAGTGCATCCACGTCCATCAACACAATTGTGAGAGCCCAGGTGGGTATTCTAACTTTCCCTACCCTACCTTCGGTCCTCTGGTTGCGGTAGCGGGTTTTCCTCCTCTGCCAAGGTCTCCCCCTTCCAGCCAGAAGTTCAGGGAGTGTTGCGGAACGTCATTTCCGGGTGACGTGACGGCGGGGCTTCAGGTGTTCAACGCGTTTCATACACTGCGACACTTCGTTTAGGGTGATTGGTGCTTCTACTGGAATCCTTATTTATAGGAATTCTTGAATCAACTTTATTGAAATCTTTTTTTAAAAAGCGGAAGTAGCAAAACAGGAACTTCCTTTAAAAAGGCGGCAAGCACCTGTTTATTCAGCATTTGACCTTTACATGTATGATCTGACAGTCCCAACTGCCTGGGCCTCAGTCAGGACTGTCAGATATTTCCTACTTTCAGCATTGCTGTTGTTACAATTGTAAAGCGCAACAGAATATGCTGAGCTATATAAGAAACTGTTAATAAATAAATAAGCATGAGCACAGGTGCTTGATTTACCTATTTGTTCTCATGCATACAGTAGATATCACTAAAACCTGGAATATTAGTGTGCCGTGAGGACCGAGGCTGGGAAACAGGGGTCTATGGGGACGGTAGTACAGTAAGCATCATTAAATAGGTTAAAGCAGTGGTTCCCAAACTTGGCTCTTTATGTATTCTAACAGTCTAACAGTTTAGATTTTTAGGATATCCATGTTTGAGCACAGATGGTTATATCAAATTGAGTGAAGTACTAATTAAGGCACCTGTGCTCAAGTATGGATATACCTAAAGCCTGGACTGTTAGTGTGCATTGAGGACCAAGTTTGGGAACCACTCAGTTAAGGCCAGGTAAGTATCTGATTTCTTCAGCATTGTCTCGTTGATAAATTGAATGAAGCAGTAAAGGAAACTGTTTTGCAGATGGCTTCATGGGACAATAGGCTCTTCAAAGTTTGATAAACAGAGACCCAAATATGGAGATTCAGTGAGCAGAGTGCTGTCATGTCCATAGCCTTCTGAGCATGCTTATTCTGTGTGGTACAGGCATTGGGTGGCCTATGAAATCAGACATGCAAAGAGTACAGGCTTGTACATTATTGCTTAGTGCAACTCCTGCAGTTAAATTAACAACATGTTTTTTTTTAGAGGACAACTGAGCATTGTATATAACATGTTTTATCTGTAATTGGTTTCACTTACCTGCAGTCTGCTGCCAGCAAATTTCCTGGCCATAAATATAAACATTGTAAAATTATTGGCAAAATTTTTAGTACTTTTGCAATTAGTGCAAACTGTTGTGCTATGGGACATGTAGTTGTTTAGTTTAAATCTTTACTCAAATGGAGCTTTGTTCTCTCCACGGGCTCAAATCAACAGCATAACAGCACAATTTTACGAGAACTGATATCTGAATGTGCTTTGCAAATACCATTGCTGGATAAAACCTGCTCTAACATTTTACCTGCCTTGAAATGTTTAACTATTTGTTGAATAATTTATGTAGCTAGACATTTAACAGAAAATATGTCTGAGTTATACTCAGGAGCAGTTCTAGGTGTGAACAAGCTGGGCTGCCGCCCGAGGTGCTACGGCCTGATTGTGTGGCCACAGTCACCACGCAGATACCTGACGCCCACCCGCACTCTGCACCACGGCTGCAGCAGGTTTCATGGGCTGCATGGGAGCCCGCTGCATCGATACCATTGATAGAAACACTTAGACACTAGAGGTCCTACTTGACCTCTAGCGTCTGCAGTAGATAAGGGAGGCAGACACTAGAGGTCGAGTAGGACCTCTAGTGTCAGAGTGTTTCCCTCAATAGTATCTGCAGCAGGTGCCCACACAGCCCATGGTGCCTGCTGCAGCAGGGGTGCAGGTGGGCGGGCGGTCAACCTCATTGGCAACCCGATGGCAATGAGCATGAAGCCCGTGGTAACGAGCATGAGACCCCTGGAAGTGAGCATGAAATCCCCCTGGAAACGAGCATGAAACCCCTGGAAACAAGCATTAAACCCTTGGCAACGAGCATGAGACCCCTGGCAACGAGCATGAGACCCATGACAGTGAGCATGAGACCCCTGGGAACAAGCATGAGACCTCTGGCATCGAGCATGAGACCCCTGGCATCGAGCATGAGACCCCTGGCAGCAAGCATTATACCCCAGGCAGTGAGAATGAAACTCCTGGCAATGAGCATTAGACCCCTGGCAGTGAGCAAGCAATTTAAAAATAATTAGAAGCCTTACTGTGGGGCAAAATTTGTAAGGGACATTAATGTGTGTGGGGCATAAAATGGTGTCAGGGGCATAACTGTATGTGGCATAATGTGTAATGGACAGTGTGTGGCATAACATGTAATAGGCATTACGGTGTATGGCATAACATGTAATAGGCATTACAGTGTATGGCATAACAAGTAGTGAGCATTACGGTGTGTGGCATAACGTGTAATGGGCATTACAGTGTGTGTCATAATGTATAATGGGCATTGTGGTGTCTGTCATAATGTGTAATGGGCATTACGGTGTGTGGCATAATGTGTAATAGGTATTATGGTGTGTGGCATAATTTGTAATGGGCATAATGGTATGTAGCATAAGTTGTAATGGACATTATGGTGTGTGTGTGGCATAATGTGGAATGGGCATTACGGTGTGTGGGATAATGTGTAATAGGCATTACGTTGTGTGGCATAATGTGTAAGGGGCATTATTATAAGGAGGAATAATGACAAATAATGTAATGGGCATGAATTAAGTTTTTTTTCCCCTTGGGTTTTTGTTCTTCCTGTGTTGTATAAGGGGCTCTACCTGGCATTCTGTGTATAAGGGGTAATGTGACTGACGGACACAGACACTACTGTGCGGTGTAATTTAAATTGGTACTATTCTGTGGCCATACCACTTTCCCATGAAGCTAACCCTATTTTGCATGGACTGGGGGGGGGGGGGGGGGGGGGGGGGGGGCGCCAATGGAAACTATCGCCCTGGGTGCCACAAGATCTAGAACCAGCCCTGGTTATACTGTACAAATGAATACCACTGAGATATAACAATAAAATTAATTTGAAAAGGAATCACAGTTGTGTCCTTTTAGATCTTTGCTCGTGCTGCAGCATGTATGCCATGAAAAAGGGTCCTGACAGCGACTACGTGTGCGGCATTTGCACCCACAATCCCATAGGATTGCATTGTGCGAACAGTGCTGCAGCTTGGTGTATTGTGTAAGGCACATACACGAAAATAGACATGCTACTACACATATTGAAAATGAAAGGAATCATAATTTGTGTTTCCTTAGTACCCACAGGGGGCCGTGATTCAGAAGATAAAGGTTTCCCCTCTAATAACAGCTATACTTACAAAACTATTCCCACAGCGCCATCTTAACAGCACTGTGGGCCCTGGGGAAGTGATGCACTAGTGTCCCTACCAAAGCATTTAAAAAAAATAAATCATATCTGACGCCTTCTCTCCACCTGCTCCCATACAGTGAATGTCAGTCAGCACTCTGTTAAATTGCTCCATCATCCAATCTGCCTGCTGACAGCTATTGGGGCAGTAGTGTAATGGTTAGCATTACTGGCTCACAGCACTGAGGTCATGGGTTTGATTCCCACCATGGCTCTACCTGTGCAGAGTTTGTATATTTTCCCCGTTCTTGCGTGGGATTCCTCTGGTTTCCTCCCACAATCCAAAAATATAGTGGTAGGTCAATTGGATCCCAAAAAAATAAAATAAAATTATCCCTAGTATGAATGTGTGCGCGTGTACATGTGGAAGGGAATATAGATTGTAAGCTCCACTGGGGCAGGGACCGATGTGAATGGCCAAATATTCTCTGTGAAGCGATACGGAATGTGTGCGCTATATAAATATCTGGTAATAATAATATTCACTGTCTGTCTGCAGGCAGTGAGGCATGTAGAAAATGATGTCTGGCTCCTCTGACTGTGTGTAATTCACAATTAGAGCGACTGGGCAGCATTCTCTACCTGCCTCTGAAGACACTCTGGAGGTCCCTGGAATTGTGAATTCTGTGTCCATACATTAGCTGCAAGTGTGTCCATACATTAAGATGGCCATGCATCCCCATAATGACTTATTGGAAATTAAATTAATTTAGATTTCTTGAGAATCTTAAACTAAATAACCAAACTTGGAACAATACAAAGATGTGAATCCAATTAGCCCCCCGGCTAATTACTTGTGTCTGACAATTAGTGTTAAGTCCATATATGCACTTTGCCTTGCAGAAAAAAGTTACAGAGATAAGGCACTTAATAAGGGTTAATGCACTGTTAACCCCATTGATTTCACATTTTATGCAGAATCAGTGGGTAGGTGCGTGTAAACCCCTGGATTACCACCCGAGGAAAAGTCTATTTTATTGAATAGCTCCAGACATGAAACCCGGAGCATTCCCCACACAGCAACCCCCACTCACAATTGAATTCCTCCCAGAGTGTTTTCCTGTTCATGGTTGGGATCGGTTGTCTGTCTGCTACTTATTGCAACACTGCAACATACATACAGTATACAGAAACTGCACAAAGGTGATACATAAAAAATAATTCAGAGACATTCAAGAAGTCATTTAGAAAAGTTTTAGAGAAACACGTCTAGCCTTATTTAAAATCACATATTTTCTATACACAGTATGCAGAGAAATTCTGTATATTAACTATTCACTTTTTCTGTTTATCTCGCTATTCATTTTTCACTGATTCTTTTTTATTAAAAGCATCTACATAGATAAAAAATTGGTTTTAAATATTTTATATATATATATATATATATATGAAACAAGTATATACAGGTGCGCTGGTGACTCTATGTTAGGTAGTCCACAGACCAACAATCCGGGCTTCAGGCACAGGTAAGTTTAATTACCGCAGCACTTTACTCCTATATTCACTCCGAACTCCAGGAGATAAGTTTTTCTAAAGATACAAATGAGGAGAAAGTGCGCTCATAGTGCAGATAAGTATTTTAATGGATAAAACAACACTGTGTACAATCCAGGACAGGTAATTTAAAGACTCGTACCCTGATTACCCACTCTGTGGGCTGATTACCACATGATATAAATGTTTCCACAAGGCTGTCTCAATGATCGCCTACCACAGTCCGGGACACAGCACCGTCTCCAGCCGTAAACACGTCAGGATCCGTCCAGCCACCGTGCCGTGCAATCGACCAGATCAACCAGTATACTTGTGGAGAGAAGACGTCAGACAGACCACGCCCCAACGCGTTTCGTATACCACTTCGTCAGGAGGCTGGTCTGTCAATTGTCAAAAAGGATTTTATAGGGAAACGAAGCCGCTCCCATGCAGCATCATCATACTACATTTCACAGAGCCGCTAATTGTCACAGCTTGCCGTAATTACATCTTTATACACAAATTAACAAAATATATTTAGCGGCTCTGTGAAATGTAGTATGATGATGCTGCATGGGAGCGGCTTCGTTTCCCTATAAAATCCTTTTTGACAATTGACAGACCAGCCTCCTGACGAAGTGGTATACGAAACGCGTTGGGGCGTGGTCTGTCTGACGTCTTCTCTCCACAAGTATACTGGTTGATCTGGTCGATTGCACGGCACGGTGGCTGGACGGATCCTGACGTGTTTACGGCTGGAGACGGTGCTGTGTCCCGGACTGTGGTAGGCGATCATTGAGACAGCCTTGTGGAAACATTTATATCATGTGGTAATCAGCCCACAGAGTGGGTAATCAGGGTACGAGTCTTTAAATTACCTGTCCTGGATTGTACACAGTGTTGTTTTATCCATTAAAATACTTATCTGCACTATGAGCGCACTTTCTCCTCATTTGTATCTTTAGAAAAACTTATCTCCTGGAGTTCGGAGTGAATATAGGAGTAAAGTGCTGCGGTAATTAAACTTACCTGTGCCTGAAGCCCGGATTGTTGGTCTGTGGACTACCTAACATAGAGTCACCAGCGCACCTGTATATACTTGTTTCAAAATTCCTACCTTGAGGACTCCAAATACAGGACTGCTGCAGGTTTAAAAGAGAACTCATTGTTTTTAATTATTGTTTTGAAACTTTTAATCTGTTTTATTTTTATTTTTGTTATATATATATATTTGTTGATATACCCATATATACATATCTGGAAATATGTTTAGAAATAGTGATCTACAAACCCAGAGATCAATGAATTGTGATAAAATCTTTTCAGAAAATGGTACACATATACACACACAGGGGGTACCTGAGACTAAAGATGAGGTGTATTTCTCCTTAGAAAAACTACTTATTAAAGAAACAAAAATGTGGTGGGAGATTGTGTGTTTGGAGAATTATATTAAATGTAAGAGAGTTCCAAGGGGACTTAGAATTAATAAAAGTCCAATTTCTGATACAGATAACACCAAATTTTTGAAAGAATGGTTTAGGATCCAGGATGAATGCTCACTGGAACTAATGAGACTCCTGGTTTATGAAAAGAAAAAGGGACTAAAAGAGATAGAAAAAGAATTGGAACAGCTAGAACTTAGAACAGCACCAATCAAGGACACAGAGAGATTTATTCGTTTAAGAAAGGAAATTGAGATTAAGGTAGCAACGATAGAAGAGAAAGTTATAGACACAAAGGCAAAGAAATTTCAGAGGGATAAATTAGATTATCAAAGGGATCAAGTAAGAACATGGAATGTGGAGAGAAATAAAAACAGAAATGAAAAGTCCACTATTCCTTATACACCGAAAAGAAAAAAATATATCCCCAGTAATTCAGAATCGAGATCCAGAAATAACAAGGGTCAGTACCAAAATCCTAACATACAAAGATATTCACAATGGGAATCCAAATGGGAGGTCCCAAAACGATCGGCTCGTCCTAGAAATTATTCCTATAGACGAAATGATTATACTGAGTTTACACATAATAATAGATTTGAAAATCTGAGGCACAATAATGAAAAAGAACAGCATTTTTTAGAGCCAAGATGGCGACGCACCCTCCTCCCACAGGGAATAGAAAGGCCTCTAGAATCACAGAGATCCCCGGGAGGGGTAAAAAGAAGACTAGGGGAAAAAGGGGAAAACGAACTGCCGGGAAGGGAATCAAAAATAAGGAGCTTACACTAGAAAATCCTGACATGGGAATTTTTAATTTATCAAAAGTAAATTTAAGTACGATTGAGAAAAACGTTTTGAAGAAGGGATTGTCTTATGCACCCACATCAGGTTTAAATAAAGTTGAAACGTATATTGACTTGAATCTATATGTGAGAAATTTAACATTAAAACGGCATTTCCTTAAAAAGAGTGATGCTATAGTTAAGAATTGGGATGGGAATGAACAACATTCTCATTAAAAATTAAAATCAACTTTTTATCCTCTTGAGTCAAGGGGCCCTTATATTGAATTATTCAGTAAAATGATGAAAAAGGACATAGAAGCCTTAGAAGTTAAAAATAAAAATACTAATTTAACTAAGGCAGAATGGGCGGCCCTTAAGAAATTGTCATCTAATACTGAGGTGGTGATAAAGAATGCTGATAAGGGGGGTGGGATAGTTCTTATGGATAGGGAGTATTATATAGAGGAAGCACATAGGCTCCTCCATAATAGTGAATCATATGTAAAACTAAAAGATGATCCCACCAAAGAGTTTGAAAAAACTCTAGAGGTCATATTAAAAGAAGGTTTACTTTCTAAATGTATTACACTATCTGAATACAATTATCTCTTAAATAAACACTCTCTTGTAGCTACGTTCTATCATCTTCCCAAAATCCATAAGAGTCTATCCCACCCCCCGGGCAGACCAATCATCAGTGGGATTGGTTCATTAACGTCCCGTATTTCTGAATATGTGGATACTTGTATTAAACATTATGTTCCAGAATTAGAGTCCTATATACAGGACTCCACAGCTGTGCTTCAACTTATTAACAATTTACATTGGCATGAGTCGTATAGTTGGTGTTCTATAGATGTACAATCTCTGTATACTTCAATCCCACATGATAGAGGTATTGAAGCTGTTGACAAGAAACTGAGGGAAGACCCGGTGGTCAGCAATGAAAAGAGGTCCTTCATTTGCTCATGTCTAGGATTTGTTTTAAAGTATAATTATTTCACATTCCTAGATGATTGGTACAAACAAGTGTGTGGCTCAGCCATGGGCAGTATTTGTGCCCCGAGTGTGGCCAACATTTATATGGGCCAATGGGAACTAGAAACTATTATTGATGATTTGAAGGAAAACATCATAATGTACAAGAGGTACATAGATGATGTACTGATTGTATGGAAGGGTACTGAAAAAGATTGGGAAGAGTTTCTGATAAGAATAAATGTGAACACTTACAATCTCAAGTTCACAGGAACTTTTAGTCCCAATAGACTTGAGTTTTTAGATCTGGTATTGTCTACTGAAAATTTCTGCTCTACAGGAAAGATAGAAACTTACACACACTTTAAAAGTGTAGATAGTAATAGTTACCTACAGTTTGGCAGCTGTCACCTCCCACAGTGGAAGCAAAATATCCCCTATTCGCAATATACAAGGCTCAGGCGAAACTGTACTGATCTAACAAAATTTGATGAACAGTCAGATACATATACAGAGAGATTTAAAGCAAGAGGCTACCCCTTAAAATTGTTGGACTCAGCACGTGAAAAGGCAAAAGTAAAAGATCGTGAATCCTTATTGACCTATAAAAATAAAAATAAGATCACTAATGAGAGGAAAAAAACTTTTTGCCCGATGGTCACTCAGTTCAGTACAGGTTTTAGGGATTTAGAAAGAATAGCCAAGAAGAACTGGCATGTGCTACAAATGGACCCTATTTTAGGTCCAGAACTAGCAAAAAAACCAGATATTATATATAAAAAGGCAAAAACGCTTAAATCCATGTTATCTAAAAGTACGTTACCTTTAATTGTAACTGAGAAGAGTAATTACAAGTTTTTGGGGACAACAAAAGGTTTTTTCAGTTGTGGGAGCTGCAAAGTATGCATTCTAGCAGAAAAGAAAAAAACGTTTCAAGGTAATTACAAGAGAAAGGAGCCTCTAATTATTAGATCATTTATGAATTGTAACTCTTCATTCTGTATTTACCTGTTGACTTGCCCTTGTGGGCTAAGATATGTGGGGAAAACGAAAAGGGTCCTTAAGATCAGGATTCTGGAGCATTGTAGGAATATAAAAAACAGAGTGTTAAATCATAGTATTCCACGTCACTTTGCTGAATTCCATAATGCTGACTCCAGTGTACTAAAGTTCATGGGGATAGAACATGTGGCATGTAGTAAGAAAGGAGGTAATAGGGAAGAACAACTATTAAGGAGAGAAACCTTTTGGATCTTGTCCCTGGATACGCTAATACCCAGGGGGTTGAACGAAAATTACGAGATTACCCCCTTTATTAGAAAACGGTAATTCAGTATATGTGAATGTACCATATCTCCTGAATCATTAACCCTTGAGTGCTAGAGCACCATTCCCTTTTTAGAATTAATCTAATTGAATTGAGTAAGGTATCAATTTATTAATATAACTAGAGCCTTTACCAATATTCCTTTTTGTTGCCTCTCTTGTTGTTGATTATTTTTCTTTACGTTTTTAGGTACTTTGTGTCTAGAGTATATATGCCGGGAACTAGTGATTTGATTAGAGCATGATTCAAATAAGTTGCTGTCCGACGTTGATAAAATGTCCTTCTCTTTTGTTTAAAGGTAGATGCATCATCTCCGGGATAATAAGATACCCTGAGAGAAAAAAAGTCTTTTATAAATGTATTTCTTATAATCATTGGTGAAAAATATCTAACACAAATAATTGATGGATACGTCCAAACAGAACGAGCGAGCATTTACTAAGAGAGCTGATGTGTGTATTTTTATTCTGATGTTTAATGATATGTGTATCAATGATGTGTTATATACATATGGGTGTACGTATTTGTATTTTTATATGTATTTATATATGTATTTTTATATGTATTTTGAATATACGTTTTTATATGTAGAAATCCAAAATATATTTTGTTAATTTGTGTATAAAGATGTAATTACGGCAAGCTGTGACAATTAGCGGCTCTGTGAAATGTAGTATGATGATGCTGCATGGGAGCGGCTTCGTTTCCCTATAAAATCCTTTTTGACAATTGACAGACCAGCCTCCTGACGAAGTGGTATACGAAACGCGTTGGGGCGTGGTCTGTCTGACGTCTTCTCTCCACAAGTATACTGGTTGATCTGGTCGATTGCACGGCACGGTGGCTGGACGGATCCTGACGTGTTTACGGCTGGAGACGGTGCTGTGTCCCGGACTGTGGTAGGCGATCATTGAGACAGCCTTGTGGAAACATTTATATCATGTGGTAATCAGCCCACAGAGTGGGTAATCAGGGTACGAGTCTTTAAATTACCTGTCCTGGATTGTACACAGTGTTGTTTTATCCATTAAAATACTTATCTGCACTATGAGCGCACTTTCTCCTCATTTGCATCTTTAGAAAATATATATATATATATATATATATATATATATATATATATATATATATATAGTATCCGGCCTCTAGGTCGACAGTACTTAGGTCGACATTGTCTAGGTCGACCACTATTGGTCGACAGTAAGTAGGTCGACATGGTTTCTAGATTGACAGGGACTCTACGTGGACATGGCAAAAGGTCGACATGAGTTTTTCACAGTTTTTTTTTTACTTTTTCATACTTTACAATCAGAATCAGCTTTATTGGCCAGGTATACTTATGTATACTAGGAACTAGCAATCCACATGGACTACAATTGGGAACGGTAACCTGTGCCGAGCGCAGCGGTAGCTGAGCAAGGCACCTTGCCCGAAGCATGGCAAGCAAAGCGAGCCGTGCAAGGGGACATGGGGCACTAATTGAGGATCTCGGCCACTGTACGGAGAAAACCCCCCAAAAAGTGCAAAAACTCATGCCGACCTTATGTCATGTCGATCTAGTACACGTTGACCTAGAGTCCCTGTCAACCTAGAAACCATGTCGACCTACTTACTGTAGTCCAATTGTGGTCAACCTAGACACTGTTGACCTAAGTGTGGTCAACTTTGCATACCACACCCATATATATATATATATATCTATATATATAGTTCGTTAAATAATAAGGCAAGTCAATTTAAATATATATTTTTGTGCAATGCTGGAGTGCACCCATGCCAGTGGTTGTTCTTCTTTTGTTCTTGATATTATATTACGAGGCTGCAATATTTACATAACTAATGAGCCAGGGGCATGTATTAATCAGCAGTGCCTAAGCCACACTGTATCTGTCAGCTTATTGTGCATTTTTGGGGAAATGTATCAAACCTACTGTAAAGACTAGAGAAGTAGCAAACATTTACAATAACATTCTTAAAAATTATAGGTATAAGCGGATTTGTTGCTATGTGCAACTTCTCCACTCTTTGGAAGATTTGATAAGCACCTCCCTATGGGGGCGATACAGTATGTCACACCACAGAGATAAAATGAAGTAGCTGTCCATCAACCAATAAGTTACTAATTGCAATTTGATATACTGTGCAAGACAAATGATAGCTAGAAGCTGGTTGCTATAGTCAACTTCTCTACTTTATCTCTATCTAATGTTGGCTATATCTGCCCCTATGTTCCCCCTATATTAATAGCGCAGCTGCAACGCTGCATTTGTGCCTCCTACTGTACATTACATACATTAACCTAAGACAGTTCTGGGGCCCTTTTGGGCTGGTGTAGGCCTTATGTTTATGATGCTGCCACACAGGTTGTGAATAGAACTCTAGTGATGAAGATTAGGAACAAGAACTTTGAATGTAGTACTTAATAAAATGATAACAAAGTAGGGGAGATAGTTATCAAAAAAGGGGAGAGAGATACAGTACCAATTAGCTCCTAACTGACACTTTTCAAATACAGCCTGTAACATGGCAGTTATATCCCTTTTCCACTAGAACAAAAAAAATGGGTAAATGCACGGGGGCGCGCATTTACCCATGTTTTTTTCAAGTGGAAAAGGGTCCCTCCGCAAAAACCCGGATCAAGTGACCCGTGAATCCTACCCGGGTATCTATCTGGGTAGGACACGGGAATGATCCGGGTAGTGTTGTGGTGTAAACAGGAGCCGTGGCGATGCGACATGGCTCCCGTTTACACTATATGGAAGGGCGGTGCTGGGATATCAAGTGATCTCCCAGCACCGCCCCTGCCGCGTCACTAGCAGCGTCACCAACCCGGCAATATGCCGGGTTGGTGACCGCTGATGGGAAAGGGGCTGAGCACGGGTCGCAGCCGGGCAGCACCCGTGTCAGGCTCCCGGCTACGAACCGTGCTCGTAGGTGGAAAAGGGGTATTAGTTGCTGATTAGCTGGTACTTCGTGGGGGAGAAGTATCAAAGCTTTGTGAGAGATAAAGTGGGGAGAAATGAAGTGCTAACCACTCAGTAAAAGAAAATATATACCTTTATTTCAGGATTCTTCCAGCCAATTGAAATGATAAGAATGCATACAGTATATGACAATGTGCTGTGAAAATATGACTTCTCAAATTTTTTTTTTAAAAAGTGGTCTCGTGGCTAAATTGGCCCAAAATTAGGGGGTACATTGATACAGGTAAAAAGGTAAATTGAGCCATCTGTGGATAAATTGGACAAATTACTTTTTCAAGTTTTAACCTGAGCATAACTTAAAAAAAACAAACAAACAAACTACTAATGCATTTTCTTTTTCCAAATAGTCTTATTTCTTTTCTTAAAGGTAACTAAACAATTTAAAACCAACCAAATAAAGTTTATCATTCAAACAATGAAACAATTTTCATATATCAACTATTCAACATTTCAACGATTATTCAACATTCCACCCATCAAGGTTGCAGGGAAACATGAAGTGTTGCTCCCCCTCCTTTCCGTTCCCCCAGCCTTTTGGGGATGAGGTACAATAGCTTCTTCAGCAAATCTCTTTGTGAGAAAAATATCACATCATTTTTCTTGAATGAGAAAGTGTGTTTCTCTTCTCTAGTACTCACCAGATTCTTCTGAGAAATCTTTCACTTGCTTCGTCAACATCAAGTTTTTCAACCAAGCCAATGTAATGGTTGCTCCTGCATTTGTTTCTTCTTGTGCTTTCCTTTTTCTTTTATGTTACTTTGCTTTTTCCCCAGCTGTTTATTTTTTCTCTCTTTGTGAGAACTTTCAATTGCCTGTTTTTATTAGGTGTATCAGTTATGATTCCTGATAACATTTTATACTTCAGAGACTTAACAACAGTGCTTCATGGCGGGGTAGGTTTAACCACTGCTCAATTTGCCCCACATCATTTTCCTCACTTTCCCCTACAGCCACCATTTTGGAAAAAAACTGCATCGTTTAGTAATTCAGACTAACATTTAGCTAAATAATTCACATGGTTCTATACATTTGCAAATCACAAACATGTATGATATATACTTTTAGACCTGTTACTTTAACATGACAGTTATTATACCTCACATGAAGAAAATTAATTTTGGCAAAAAAGTAAAAAATGATATGACAACAAATGTGTAAAATTGCCTAGATACAGCCTGGGGTGAGTCAACAAACTAAATGGAGACCCTCTTCAGTTATCCTCAGTGCATATTGTTGCCACAGCTACTATAAAAGGAAACATTTGACGTGCAATAAATGAAGAGACCACTGATTCTTCGGGAATGGGAAGATGGACGCTGCTCTGATTCACTGACAAAGGACAAAAGAGAACCCCTAGGATTTTTCTGGACTTCAATAGTCTTCTTGCAGGGGTAGGGCCCATACCCCTAGTTTCATCCCATGCTACAGAAGTACAGTGTAACAGTATTTTAAAGGGGGTGTAGATACTAGCTAGTGTCTTATACTATATAATCAGCCTATAATTACTTTGTAGGCATACCACTTATTGCAAGAGATTGCAATTTTCTAAATTGTTCCACATGTACAGTAGTCCATGAAAAAGTGCATGTGATGCTAGGTGGTGATACCAAGCAGCAATGATCTTTCCGCTGGCCCGCTGCACAGCCACTTTGGTCAATATCAGACTATAGGCCCGATGTTAGGAAAAGGGTGGGCCCCACTGACTGACAGACCTGCCCCTTACCTTATGGAGGTATGGCTGACATTATGTGTGTCCAGTCGCATCTGTTTGTCATGTGAACCGGACTGATTATCAGCACTGATGATCACTTCCGTGTACTGCCTCTAATTCACAGACAGCTGTTTGTGAATTAGAGGCAACTCATGGCTGGTGTAACTGGTGCTTCCAGAGCCTATCTAACCAAATGTTGATTTGAGGAAACCACAGACCCCCTCACAGACAGAGGAGAGGCTGCTGTGTTCTTTTCAATCCATGGTACACTACATTCATCCAGTTCTCCACATTGCACAGGACCTGTGGTTGAACCTGTCACCCACTGCCTCTTTTTCCCTCTGCCGTCTTGTCAACCACTACCTCTCCCTGTCACCCACTGTCTCTCCGTTTCCCAATACTCTCCATTATCCACTGTCTCTACCTGTTACTACCTATTACTATCTTCCTCTCTGTTAACCACTCCCTATCCCTGTTATCCACTGCCTCCCTGTCACCCATTGCCTCTCTCTGTTAACCATTTCCCTATCATCCTCTACGCCTCCCTGTCACCCACTGCCACTCCCTGTCACCCTCTGCCTCTCCCTATCAACCACAGCCTCTCTTCAAACTTAATATTTCCAAAACAGAGTTAATTATATTTCCACCTGCCAATAGTAGTTACCGACCTGATATCTCTATTAATGTTGATAACTCTACAATCAGTCCTACCCCACAAGCTCGCTGCCTAGGTGTCTGAACTGCCCTTTGTTCCCCACATTCAATGTGTCTCAAAAGGGGGTCATTCTGACCCGATCACACGCTGCACTTACTCGCAGCCATGCAATCGGGTCGGAACTGCACATGCGTGGCGGCCACATTGCGCAGGCGCGTCGTTGCGGCAGCGACGGCGTGAATGAAGAAAGCAGTCGCAGTGGCGACCGCAAAAAGATTTACAAGAGGAAGGTGGAACTGGGCGGCAACTCACCATTTTCGGGGTGTGGTAAGTCCAACACAGGCGTGTCCAGGCGTTTGGAGGGCGGATTTCTGATGTCAATTCCGGGACCTGCAACGCTGGATCGATTGCACAGGGTAAGTAACTCATATCCTGGTCTTCTTTTTCACAAAACATTTTTTGCATAGCAGGGCTGCACAAGCGATCGCAGCCCTGCTATGAAGAAATACACTCCCCCATAGGCGGCGTCTAGTTGATTGCACAGGCAGCAAAAAAGTTGCTATGTGTGATCAACTCGGAATGACCCCCAAAATCATGTTACATGCATCTGAAAACATATGCAAAATATGACCATACCTTACACAAGACACTGCAAAAATGTAATCCATGTTCTCATTATCTTCCACATTGATTATTGCAATAGTCTTCTTACTGGTCTTACCAAAAAGAGACTCTCACCATTTCAATCCATTCTGAATGCAGCTGCAGGGCTAATCTTCCTCGCTAGACATTCATCGTCTGCATATCAACTCTGTCAGTCCTTCCATTGGTTACGTGTATTCTACCGTATTCAATATAAAATACTTTTACTCACACACAATGCCATTAACCAAACAGCACCTTTGTTCATCTCTCCACTTATTTCAAAATATCTCCCAACCCAACCTCTTTGCTCTTCACAAGATCTACGTCTCTCATCTGTACTCATTACTCGCTCCAATGCACGATTGCAGGACTTTCTGCACCCACTCTGTGGAATGCCCTACCATGCACCATAAGACTCTCCTCTAGTCTCCAAACCTTCAAGCGTTCCCTGATATCTCACCTATTTAGACAAGCTTATCAAATTCCAGAACCACTCAAATAACCTTCATAAGCTTTCCTATCCTGTTATATCCCCACTGTCCAGTCCACACATATACTCACATATGTTCTCTTTCTTCACTTTTCCTTCCTCCTGACTCTGGTTCATCATTGCTGTGATGTGATATGCAGCCCACCGAGAACCTTTGCAATGTGGCGGACAACTATTCAGTAGATAGCACATATCCTTGAGTATCAATGTCTATTTTCCTATAGATTGTGAGCTTGCGAGCAGGGCTGTCCTACCTCTATGACTGTTCGTTATCACCCATTTTTTTTAATCATTGCGTCCAACAGAATTTGCTATGCTATATAAGAAACTGTTACTACAGAATATATAGATATATATATATATAACAAACAGTATCTCCACTATGTGGAAAGACAGCACTCTCCAAATTGAAAATCAAAAAAGTGAATATTTATTTCAAGTTTTATCTCACAGTTTTCCAGGTAATGTCCAACGTTTCGGTCCTCACCGGGACCTTTGTCAAGGTTATGCAGCAAAAGAACATCCATACAGCAGTGCAGCAAGAGCCAAAAATGAGTAGGGAAACTGGAGCACCGGATGGGCCTCACAGGCCCCTATTATATACCCTTATTGGCGCCAGTCCCGCCTCCCTGGTGATTGGGGGCGTGGTGGAATGATGGTCCTGTGAGCATACCCCTGCATGTGGTGCAGCCTGTGCATTTAAAGCATCCTGGGCGTTGTTCATGAAGCCAAGTTTGTGTCGTGGGTGGACCCTGTTCCATCAGTGGTCTCATCAGTAGCTGTTTTATGTTCGGCGCTCTACGATAGGCCATCATCGGGGGAGCACTTCTCTTTAGTTTAAGCTGGTACTAAGGGCCCCATCCCCTAGGGATAGGACTCTGACTGGCACCCCACCATTTATTTATATGAAGTGAGAGTGCAGGGACCCCCCAAGATATATATATATATATATATATATGTATACACATACAGAAAACCCTGCACTCTCCTAAGCAGCTTCATTCACCTTAATGCTTTAGTATACATCTGAATAAACAATGGAGTTTTGGTTTATGAATTGTACAATGCATGTAAGCTTGCGGCCCACTCCACGGGACCCCATTTCACCGCAAGTCCTACTCTATCACAAACTTTCACATAGATTTTATAGAAACGTGGCAACTGCTGTCTCATAGGGGAAAATGTGCTTATCTGGTTTAAAGCTTACCTGCCACACTTATGGCTTTTAAAAGGTAAGACAGTCACACACACACACACACATACATATATATATATATATATTTATATATATATATATATATATATATATTAGAGATGAGCGGGTTCGGTTCCTCGGAAACCGAAACCCCCCCCCGAACTTCACCCATTTTACACGGGTCCGAGGCATACTCGGATTCTCCCGTATGGCTCGGTTAACCCGAGCGCGCCCGAACGTCATCATCCCGCTGTCGGATTCTCGCTGCATATCTTTATTCTGGGGACCAGCAGTATTATATAGGAGGAGTACAGTGCAGAGTTTTGCTGACCAGTGACCACCAGTATTATACGTTCTCTGCATGAAAAATGCTCCATATCTGTGCTCAGTGTGCTGCATATATCTGTGCTCACACTGCCTTATTGTGGGGACTGGGGACCAGCAGTATTATATAGGAGGAGTACAGTGCAGAGTTTTGCTGACAAGTGACCACCAGTATTATACGTTCTCTGCCTGAAAAACGCTACATATCTGTGCTCAGTGTGCTGCATATATCTGTGCTCACACTGCTTTATTGTGGGGACTGGGTACCAGAAGTATTATATAGGAGGAGTACAGTGCAGAGTTTTGCTGACCAGTGACAACCAGTATTATACGTTGTCTGCCTGAAAAACGCTCCATATCTGTGCACAGTGTGCTGCATATATCTGTGCTCACACTGCTTTATTGTGGGTACTGGGGACCACCAGTATATTATATAGGAGGAGTACAGTGCAGAGTTTTGCTGACCAGTGACCACCAGTATACGTTGTCTGCCTGAAAAACGCTCCATATCTGTGCTCAGTGTGCTGCATATATCTGTGCTCACACTGCTTTATTGTGGGTACTGGGGACCACCAGTATATTATATAGGAGGAGTACAGTGCAGAGTTTTGCTGACCAGTGACCACCAGTATTATACGTTGTCTGCCTGAAAAACGCTCCATATCTCACACTGCTTATTGTGGGTACTGGGGACCATCAGTATATTATATAGGAGGAGTACAGTGCAGAGTTTTGCTGACCAGTGACCACCAGTATTATACGTTGTCTGCCTGAAAAACGCTCCATATCTGTGCTCAGTGTGCTGCATATATCTGTGCTCACACTGCTTTATTGTGGGGACTGGGGACCACCAGTATTATATAGGAGGAGTACAGTGCAGAGTTTTGCTGACCAGTGACCACCAGTATTATACGTTCTCTGCCTGAAAAACGCTCAATATCTGTGCTGCATTGTAGTATATAGTAGGAGTACAGTGCATAATTTTGCTGACCACCAGTATATAATATATAGGAGTACGGTACAGAAGGCCACTGCTCTACCTACCTCCATGTCGCCAAGTATACTATCCATACATACCTGTGGTGCATTTCAGTTTTGCACAGTTTGCTGACCACCAGTATATAATATATAGCAGTACGGTACAGTAGGCCACTGCTCTACCAACCTCTGTGTCGTCAAGTATACTATCTATCCATACCTGTTGTGCATTTAAGTTTTGCACAGTTTGCTGACCACCAGTATATAATATATAGCAGTACGGTACAGTAGGCCACTGCTCTACCTACCTCTGTGTCGTCAAGTATACTATCCATCCATACCTGTGGTGCATTTCAGTTTTGCACAGTTTGCTTACCACCAGTATATAATATATAGCAGTACGGTACAGTAGGCCACTGCTCTACCTACCTCTGTGTCGTCAAGTATACTATCCATCCATACCTGTGGTGCATTTCAGTTGTGCGCAGTATATATAGTAGTAGGCCATTGCTATTGATACTGGCATATAATTCCACACATTAAAAAATGGAGAACAAAAATGTGGGGGGTAAAATAGGGAAAGATCAAGATTCACTTCCACCTCGTGCTGAAGCTGCTGCCACTAGTCATAGCCGAGACAATGAAATGCCATCAACGTCGTCTGCCAAGGCCGATGCCCAATGTCATAGTAGAGAGCATGTAAAATCCAAAACACAAAAGTTCAGTAAAATGACCCAAAAATCAAAATTAAAAGCGTCTGAGGAGAAGCGTAAACTTGCCAATATGCCATTTACGACACGGAGTGGCAAGGAACGGCTGAGGCCCTGGCCTATGTTCATGGCTAGTGGTTCAGCTTCATATGAGAATGGAAGCACTCATCCTCTCGCTAGAAAAATGAAAAGACTTAAGCTGGCAAAAGCACAGCAAAGAACTGTGCGTTCCTCTAAATCACAAATCCCCAAGGAGAGTCCAATTGTGTCGACTGCGATGCCTGACCTTCCCAACACTGGACGGGAAGAGGTGGCGCCTTCCACCATTTGCACGCCCCCTGCAAGTGCTGGAAGGAGCACCTGCAGTCCAGTCCCTGATAGTCAAATTGAAGATGTCACTGTTGAAGTACACCAGGATGAGGATATGGGTTTTGCTGGCGCTGAGGAGGAAATTGACAAGGAGGATTCTGATGGTGAGGTGGTTTGTTTAAGTCAGGCACCTGGGGAGACACCTGTTGTCCGTGGGACGAATATGGCCATTGACATGCCTGGTCAAACTACAAAAAAAAATCACCTCTTCGGTGTGGAATTATTTTAACACAAATGCGGACAACAGGTGTCAAGCCGTGTGTTGCCTTTGTCAAGCTGTAATAAGTAGGGGTAAGGACGTTAACCACCTCGGAACATCCTCCCTTATACGTCACCTACAGCGCATTCATCATAAGTCAGTGACAAGTTCAAAAACTTTGGATGACAGCGGAAGCAGTCCACTGACCACTAAATCCCTTCCTCTTGTAACCAAGCTCCTGCAAACCACTCCACCAACTCCCTCAGTGTCAATTTCCTCCTTACACAGGAAAGCAAATAGTCCTGCAGGCCATGTCACTGTCAAGTCTGACGAGTCCTCTCCTGCCTGGGATTCCTCTGATGCATCCTTGAGTGTAACGCCTCCTGCTGCTGGCGCTGCTGTTGTTGCTGCTGGGAGTCGATCATCATCCCAGAGGGGAAGTCGGAAGACCACTTGTACTACTTCCAGTAAGCAATTGACTGTCCAACAGTCCTTTGCGAGGAAGATGAAATATCACAGCAGTCATCCTGCTGCAAAGCGGATAACTCAGGCCTTGGCAGCCTGGGCGGTGAGAAACGTGTTTCCGTTATCCACCGTTAATTCACAGGCAACTACAGACTTGATTGAGATACTGTGTCCCCCCGGTACCAAATACCATCTAGGTTCCATTTCTCTAGGCAGGCGATACCGAAAATGTACACAGACCTCAGAAAAAGAGTCACCAGTGTCCTAAGAAATGCAGTTGTACCCAATGTCCATTTAAACCACGGACATGTGGACAAGTGGACCAGGGCAGACTCAGGACTATATGACTGTGTTAGCCCACTGGGTAGATGTATTACCTCCCGCAGCAAGAACAGCAGCGGCGGCACCAGTAGCAGCCTCTCGCAAACGCCAACTCGTTCCTAGGCAGGCTACGCTTTGTATCACCGCTTTCCAGAAGAGGCACACAGCTGACAACGTCTTACGGAAACTGAGGAAAATCATTGCAGAATGGCTTACCCCAAATGGACTCTCCTGGGGATTTGTGACATCGGACAACGCCAGCAATATTGTGCGTGCATTACATCTGGGCAAATTCCAGCACGTCCCATGTTTTGCACATACATTGAATTTGGTGGTGCAGAATTATTTAAAAAACAACAGGGGCGTGCAAGAGATGCTGTCAGTGGCCCGAAGAATTGCGGGCCACTTTCGGCATTCAGCCACTGCGTGCCGAAGACTGGAGCACCAGCAAACACTCCTGAACCTGCCCTGCCATCATCTGAAGCAAGAGGTGGTAACGAGGTGGAATTCAACCCTCTATATGCTTCAGAGGATGGAGGAGCAGCAAAAGGCCATTCAAGCCTATACATCTGCCTACGATATAGGCAAAGGAGGGGGAATGCTTCTGACTCAAGCGCAGTGGAGAATGATTTCAACATTGTGCAAGGTTCTGCAACCCTTTGAACTTGCCACACGTGAAGTCAGTCCAGACACTGCCAGCCTGAGTCAGGTCATTCCCCTCATCAGGCTTTTGCAGAAGAAGCTGGAGACATTGAAGGAGGAGCTAAAACAGAGCGATTCCGCTAGGCATGTGGGACTTGTGGATGGAGTCCTTAATTTGCTTAACCAGGATTCACGGGTGGTCAATCTGTTGAAATCAGAGCACTACATTTTGGCCACCGTGCTCGATCCTAGATTTAAAACCTACGTTGTATCTCTCTTTCCGGCAGACACAAGTCTGCAGAGGTTCAAAGACCTGCTGGTGAGAAAATTGTCAAGTCAAGCGCAACGTGACCCGTCAACAGCTCCTCCTTCACATTCTCCCGCAACTGGGGGTGCGAGGAAAAGGCTAAGAATTCCGAGCCCACCCGCTGGCAGTGATGCAGGGCAGTCTGGAGCGAGTGCTGACATCTGGTCCGGACTGAAGGACCTGCCAACGAATACTGACATGTCGTCTACTGTCACTGCATATGATTCTCTCACCATTGAAAGAATTGTGGAGGATTATATGAGTGACCGCATCCAAGTAGGCCCGTCAGACAGTCCGTACGTATACTGGCAGGAAAAAGAGGCAATTTGGAGGTCCTTGCAGAAACTGGCTTTATTTTACCTAAGTTGCCCACCCTCCAGTGTGTACTCCGAAAGAGTGTTTAGTGCAGCCGCTCACCTTGTCAGCAATCGGCGTACGAGGTTACTTCCAGAAAATGTGGAGAAGATGATGTTCATCAAAATGAATTATAATCAATTCCTCCGTGGAGACATTCACCAGCAATTGCCTCCAGAAAGTACACAGGGACCTGAGATGGTGGATTCCAGTGGGGACGAATTAATAATCTGTGAGGAGGGGGATGTACACAGTGAAAGGGGTGAGGAATCGGACGATGAGGAGGAGGTGGACATCTTGCCTCTGTAGAGCCAGTTTGTGCAAGGAGAGATTGATTGCTTCTTTTTTGGTGGGGGCCCAAACCAACCAGTCATTTCAGTCACAGTTGTATGGCAGACCCTGTCGCTGAAATGATGGGTTTGTTAAAGTGTGCATGTCCTGTTTATACAACATAAGGGTGGGTGGGAGGGCCCAAGGACAATTCCATCTTGCACCTCTTTTTTCTTTCATTTTTCTTTGCATCATGTGCTGTTTGGGGACTATTTTTTTTGAAGTGCCATCCTGCCTGACACTGCAGTGCCACTCCTAGATGGGCCAGGTGTTTGTGTCGGCCACTTGTGTCGCTTAGCTTAGCCATCCAGCGACCTTGGTGCACCTCTTTTTTTCTTTGCATCATGTGCTGTTTGAGGACTATTTTTTTGAAGTGCCATCCTGTCTGACACTGCAGTGCCACTCCTAGATGGGCCAGGTGTTTGTGTCGGCCACTTGTGCCGCTTAGCTTAGCCATCCAGCGACCTTGGTGCACCTCTTTTATTTTTTGCATCATGTGCTGTTTGGGGACTATTTTTTTGAAGTGCCATCCTGTCTGACACTGCAGTGCCACTCCTAGATGGGCCAGGTGTTTGTGTTGGCCACTTGGGTCGCTTAACTTAGTCACACAGCTACCTCATTGCACCTCTTTTTTTCTTTGCATCATGTGCTGTTTGGGGACTATTTTTTTGAAGTGCCATCCTGTCTGACACTGCAGTGCCACTCCTAGATGAGCCAGGTGTTTGTGTCGGCCACTTGGGTCGCTTAGCTTAGTCATCCAGCGACCTCGGTGCAAATTTTAGGACTAAAAATAATATTGTGAGGTGTGAGGTATTCAGAACAGACTGAAAATGAGTGGAAATTATGGTTATTGAGGTTAATAATACTATGGGATCAAAATGACCCCCAAATTCTATGATTTAAGCTGTTTTTGAGGGGTTTTTGTAAAAAAAAAACCGAATCCAAAACACACCCGAATCCGACAAAAAATTTTCAGGGAGGTTTTGCCAAAACGCGTCCGAATCAAAACACGGCCGCGGAACCGAATCCAAAACCAAAACACAAAACCTGAAAAATTTCCGGTGCACATCACTAATATATATATATATATATATATATATATATATATGTCAAGTATACCTTATACAAAATGCTTGTGAAAAGAAGCATTTTGGATAATGGATAATTCTGTATTTCGGAATATTTTTATACCCCCACTATAGTGCCAGATGCAAGTAATGCCCCCAGTATAGTGCCAGTTACACATAATGTCTCCCAGTATAGTGCCAGTTACACATAATGTCTCCCAGTCAGTGGCAGAACTTTTGCCAGTGCAAGCGTTGCACTGCAGCGAGGCCCGGCGCTGTGAAGGGGCCCACAGCCACAGCATTAGAAAGAGTCTCACTGACTCATTGTATGCTGCCGCCAGAAGCTGCACCGCCCGCCGCCAGTACCCCTGTTTGTAACTATAACACAGTGCATAATCGGGTCCCAGCCTGTGAGGGAGGAGGGGCTGTTCTTCCCTCTCCTCCCCTCTCGAGCACTGTGAGGGAAGCAGAGGCACTCACTGCCCCGTCTCCACGCGCAGCATCAGCCCCGTATTGTACAAGTCAGAGGCCACGTAGGAAAAAAAATGCTGTAGTTCTACAAGTGGCAAGTGCGGTGGAGCCTCTCTCTCTCTTTCTCTCTTTGTCCTCTCTCTCTCCCTTGGCCCACTCTCATTCCCTCTGCCCTCTTACTTGTGCGCTCTCTCTCCCTTGCCCCCCTCTCTTTCTTGTCTCTCTCACTCCTCCTCTCTCTCCTTCTCCCCTCTCGCTGCCCCCCTCTCTCTGTCCCCCATCTCTCTCCATCTCTCCCTGCTCTCTGTCTCTCTCTCCATCTTCCCCCTCTCTCCATCTCCCCATCTCTCTCTCCATTTCCCCCATCTCTCACTTTCTCAGTCTCCCCCTCTCTACCTCTCCCCTCTCTGCCCCTCCTTCCACTCCCTCTCGTCTCTGTCCTTTCTCACCACCTCCGCCCTTCTCTCTCTCCCTCTGTCTCCTGTCTCTCTGTTCCCCTGCGCCTCTCTTCATTCCTCTTCACCCCCTCTCTCTCTCCATCTCCCTCTCTCTGTCTGCCTCTCTATTCCTTCCCATTCACCCCTCTCTCTCCCCATCCCACCATCTCCCCCCTCTCTATATCCCTCTCTCTCTCTCTCTTTGTCTCTCCATCTCTCTCTCAGTCTGCCTCTCTGTCCATCTATCTCCTCTCTTTCTCAGTTGCCCCTCTCTTCCTCTCCCCTCTCTCTCTGTCTCCCCCTCACTCTCTCCATATCTGCCCCTCTCTCTCCCTCCATCTCCCATCTCTCTCTGCTCTCATGCACCCCTCTCTCTTCACCCATCTCTCTCCATCCCCCCCCCTCTCTCTGTCTCCCCCTCTCTATCTGTCAGTCTGTTCTCTGTCTCTCTCTCTGTCTCCCCCTCTGTCTTCCCCTAACTCTCTCCGTCTCTGCCCCTCTCTCTCTCTCTGTCTCCACACTCTTTCTCCCTCCATCTCGCATCTCTCTCTCTCTGTCTCTCTCTTTGTGTTCCTCCATCTAACCTTCCCTCCCTCACTCTCCGTTTCCCTAACATAATTCCTCTTCTATCCTTTTAGTAAATTCTTCCACAAGTATTGTCTTTCATCAGCTCTCATGTTAAAGCTGCTTGTTTTTTTCTGCCTGTCTCCCCCACTGATACCTTTCCTTCATGTCCCAGTGATCCCTATCAACCCAATTTACCCCCTTTACTCCCTCTTACAGATACCTCTCATACTCTTTGCCTCTCCTCTTCACCTTCTCCCAGCCACCCTCTGCCTGTCACCCTCTCCATCCTCTTATGCCATTCCCTGACACCCACTACTACTCTCTCTCACCCTTTCCCTGTCACCCTTTTCCTTTTACCCATTGGATCTCTTTTCTCCAACTCTCCATATCCCTGTCACCATCTGCTTCATCCCCATCATCCTCTGCTTCATCTCCATCACCCTATACCTCGCCCTGATACCCACTGTCATGTGGTATATTGTGAACTTAGGACTGGGTGGAGGAGGGGGCCCATATCATAGTTTTGCACCTGGGCCCACCAGTCACAAGTTTCACCACTGCTCCCGGTATAGTACCAGTTACACATAATGTCCCTCACAGGGGCGTTTCTATAGAGGAGGAGACCTGTGTGCAGGCTCCGCCTGGGCCCCCTCCTCTTCAGCTGGCAGCACTGTATTTCTGGGCACTAGGGTCCCAGAGTCTACAGCGCATGCACAGATTGCCGGGAAAATGGCACTGCGGCCATTTTCTCAGTAATTTCTACAGCGCTGCTGCTGCACCACAGGACTCTGGAGGGTAAATATATAAAATAATGGGTGCAGGGTGTGCAGTGTGGGCCCTCCTGGACCCCAGGGGCCCGTGTGCACTGCATACACTGCATCCATTATAAATACGCCAGTGGTCCCTCAGTATAGTGCCTGATACACATAATGCGCCCATTTTGGGCAGCACGGACGATGTAATGGTTAGCATTACTACCCCACAGCACTGAGGTCATGGGTTTGATTCCCACCATAGCCCTAACTGTGTGGAGTTTATATATTCTCCCCATGCTTGCGTGGGTTTCCTCCGGGTACTCCGGTTTCCTCCCACAATCCAAAAGTATACTGGTAATTGGCTCCTAACAAAATGAACTCTAGTGTGAATGTTTGTGTGTATATGTGGTATGTAGATAGTGGTATATAGATTGTAATCCTCCTACTGGGGCAGGGACTGATGTGAATGGTCAAATATTCTCTGTAAAGCGCTGCAGAATATGTGTGCGCTATATAAATAACTGGTAATTAATCATAATAATAATAATAATAATAAATAAATAAATAAATACACCCCCACCCACCTGTGCAGCATGTCCCAGAGACTTACATTAGCAGGATGCTCCTTCGTGGACATGTTGCTTCAGGGGTCATGGCTCCGCCTGTAAGGGCTGCAGCTTCTAGTGCTCTGGCAGTCAGGGCCGTGGCTGTCTGTCAGGGTTCCCCGGCTCCCTGCTTCCTGCTGGCTGTTTCACACTGCCGCATGGATGCCGGTGGGCAGTGCAGGCAGCAGGGCCACGTTACTATAAGTGGATGGAGGCTGAACACCGGGGATGCACTTCTGTCCCGTTCTGACTTGCCAATGGGCCACAGAAGGACCCCTGCCCATGGGCTGCAAAATGATGCTGTGAGTTTGACACCCCCTGCTTTACAATAATGTTGCTAATGCCGCAAGAGGTCACTATAGGAAAAAGACACCTCCTACCAGCATCTGTGATTGAAGTGCTGTATCTGAAGAAGCAGCATGGGATCACCATTCCATTCACCAACCCCTGCCTACAAAGCCGGCAGCCATCAGGTTTTCATACTGTACATCTCTAAATCAGGCCCTCACTGTACAATTGTGCTAACATACTTTATTTTGCCACTAATCCTTTTAATTGTCAGACCTCATAACTGATTTTTATTAGTTTTGTTTGTTTTACTTTAGGTTAAGAAATCATAATAATGAAAATGTATTGTTGTAAAATACTGAAGTCAAAATACTAATCCATTTTCCATTATGTGATCTGATAACATAATCGACATATTAACAGATATCCTGCAGGGATTTTATCTCCATATTGTAGAGATGAGCGGGTTCGGTTCCTCGGAATCCGAACCCGCCCGAACTTCATGTTTTTTTACACGGGTCCGAGCGACTCGGATCTTCCCGCCTTGCTCGGTTAACCCGAGCGCGCCCGAACGTCATCATCACGCTGTCGGATTCTCGCGAGGCTCGGATTCTATCGCGAGACTCGGATTCTATATAAGGAGCCGCGCGTCGCCGCCATTTTTCACACGTGCATTGAGATTCATAGGGAGAGGACGTGTCTGGCGTCCTCTCCGTTTATAGAGATTCGAGAAGAGAGTGAGACAGAGAGAGACACAGTAGTAATTTGGGGAGCATTAGGAGGAGTACTACTACTACTAGTACTTGCTGAAGTGATAGAGAGAGATAGTGTGACTGTATTATCTGACTTGTGGGGGAGACACTGACAGTGGGGAGCAGTTAGAGTCTGAGAGCAGGACTCAGGACTCAGGAGTACATATAACGTACAGTGCACACTTTTGCTGCCAGAGTGCCAGCCACACTGCCATTGTTTGTGACCACACTGACCACCAGTATAATATATATTGTGATTGTCTGCTTAGGACTCAGGAGTACTACTTGCAAGTTGCTGATAGTGTGACCAGTGACCTGACCACCAGTTTAATAAATCACCACCAGTTTATGAGTTTAATATATATTATATATATATATATATATAAAATTGTATATAATATATATATAATATTGTATACCACCTAGCACCTACCCGTGTTTTTTTTTTCTTTTTCTTTCTTCTTTATACATACTACTATAGTAGCTTACTGTAGCAGTCTGCGGTGCTGCTGAGCTGACAGTGTCCAGCAGGTCCGTCATCAGTCATTACATAATAAATATATAATATATACCTGTCCGGCTGCAGTACTAGTGATATTATATATACATATATATTGATTTCATCTCATTATCATCCAGTCTATATTAGCAGCAGACACAGTACGTTAGTCCACGGCTGTAGCTACCTCTGTGTCGGCACTCGGCAGTCCATCCATAATTGTATACCACCTACCCGTGGTTGTTGTTTTTTTCTTTCTTCTTTATACATACTACTATAGTAGCTTACTGTAGCAGTCTGCGGTGCTGCTGAGCTGACAGTGTCCAGCAGGTCCGTCATCAGTCATTACATAATAAATATATAATATATACCTGTCCGGCTGCAGTACTAGTGATATTATATATACATATATATTGATTTCATCTCATTATCATCCAGTCTATATTAGCAGCAGACACAGTACGTTAGTCCACGGCTGTAGCTACCTCTGTGTCGGCACTCGGCAGTCCATCCATAATTGTATACCACCTACCCGTGGTTGTTGTTTTTTTCTTTCTTCTTTATACATACTACTATAGTAGCTTACGGTAGCAGTCTGCGGTGCTGCTGAGCTGACAGTGTCCAGCAGGTCCGTCATCAGTCATTACATAATAAATATATAATATATACCTGTCCGGCTGCAGTACTAGTGATATTATATATACATATATATTGATTTCATCTCATTATCATCCAGTCTATATTAGCAGCAGACACAGTACGTTAGTCCACGGCTGTAGCTACCTCTGTGTCGGCACTCGGCAGTCCATCCATAATTGTATACCACCTACCCGTGGTTGTTGTTTTTTTCTTTCTTCTTTATACATACTACTATAGTAGCTTACTGTAGCAGTCTGCGGTGCTGCTGAGCTGACAGTGTCCAGCAGGTCTGTCATCAGTCATTACATAATAAATATATAATATATACCTGTCCGGCTGCAGTACTAGTGATATTATATATACATATATATTGATTTCATCTCATTATCATCCAGTCTATATTAGCAGCAGACACAGTACGGTAGTCCACGGCTGTAGCTACCTCTGTGTCGGCACTCGGCAGTCCATCCATAAGTATACTAGTATCCATCCATCTCCATTGTTTACCTGAGGTGCCTTTTAGTTGTCCCTATTAAAATATGGAGAACAAAAATGTTGAGGTTCCAAAATTAGGGAAAGATCAAGATCCACTTCCACCTCGTGCTGAAGCTGCTGCCACTAGTCATGGCCGAGACGATGAAATGCCAGCAACGTCGTCTGCCAAGGCCGATGCCCAATGTCATAGTACAGAGCATGTAAAATCCAAAACACCAAATATCAGTAAAAAAAGGACTCCAAAACCTAAAATAAAATTGTCAGAGGAGAAGCGTAAACTTGCCAATATGCCATTTACCACACGGAGTGGCAAGGAACGGCTGAGGCCCTGGCCTATGTTCATGGCTAGTGGTTCAGCTTCACATGAGGATGGAAGCACTCAGCCTCTCGCTAGAAAAACGAAAAGACTCAAGCTGGCAAAAGCACCGCAAAGAACTGTGCGTTCTTCGAAATCCCAAATCCACAAGGAGAGTCCAATTGTGTCGGTTGCGATGCCTGACCTTCCCAACACTGGAAGTGAAGAGCATGCGCCTTCCACCATTTGCACGCCCCCTGCAAGTGCTGGAAGGAGCACCCGCAGTCCAGTTCCTGATAGTCAGATTGAAGATGTCAGTGTTGAAGTACACCAGGATGAGGAGGATATGGGTGTTGCTGGCGCTGGGGAGGAAATTGACCAGGAGGATTCTGATGGTGAGGTGTTTTGTTTAAGTCAGGCACCCGGGGAGACACCTGTTGTCCGTGGGAGGAATATGGCCATTGACATGCCTGGTGAAAATACCAAAAAAATCAGCTCTTCGGTGTGGAAGTATTTCAACAGAAATGCGGACAACAGGTGTCAAGCCGTGTGTTGCCTTTGTCAAGCTGTAATAAGTAGGGGTAAGGACGTTAACCACCTCGGAACATCCTCCCTTATACGTCACCTGCAGCGCATTCATAATAAGTCAGTGACAAGTTCAAAAACTTTGGGTGACAGCGGAAGCAGTCCACTGACCAGTAAATCCCTTCCTCTTGTAACCAAGCTCACGCAAACCACCCCACCAACTCCCTCAGTGTCAATTTCCTCCTTACCCAGGAATGCCAATAGTCCTGCAGGCCATGTCACTGGCAATTCTGATGAGTCCTCTCCTGCCTGGGATTCCTCCGATGCATCCTTGAGTGTAATGCCTACTGCTGCTGGCGCTGCTGTTGTTGCTGCTGGGAGTCGATCGTCATCCCAGAGGGGAAGTCGGAAGACCACTTGTTCTACTTCCAGTAAGCAATTGACTGTCCAACAGTCCTTTGCGAGGAAGATGAAATATCACAGCAGTCATCCTGCTGCAAAGCGGATAACTGAGGCCTTGACAACTATGTTGGTGTTAGACGTGCGTCCGGTATCCGCCGTTAGTTCACAGGGAACTAGACAATTTCTTGAGGCAGTGTGCCCCCGTTACCAAATACCATCTAGGTTCCACTTCTCTAGGCAGGCGATACCGAGAATGTACACGGACATCAGAAAAAGACTCACCAGTGTCCTAAAAAATGCAGTTGTACCCAATGTCCACTTATCCACGGACATGTGGACAAGTGGAGCAGGGCAGGGTCAGGACTATATGACTGTGACAGCCCACTGGGTAGATGTATGGACTCCCGCCGCAAGAACAGCAGTGGCGGCACCAGTAGCAGCATCTCGCAAACGCCAACTCTTTCCTAGGCAGGCTACGCTTTGTATCACCGCTTTCCAGAATACGCACACAGCTGAAAACCTCTTATGGCAACTGAGGAAGATCATCGCGGAATGGCTTACCCCAATTGGACTCTCCTGTGGATTTGTGGCATCGGACAACGCCAGCAATATTGTGTGTGCATTAAATATGGGCAAATTCCAGCACGTCCCATGTTTTGCACATGCCTTGAATTTGGTGGTGCAGAATTTTTTAAAAAACGACAGGGGCGTGCAAGAGATGCTGTCGGTGGCCAGAAGAATTGCGGGACACTTTCGGCGTACAGACACCACGTACAGAAGACTGGAGCACCACCAAAAACAACTGAACCTGCCCTGCCATCATCTGAAGCAAGAAGTGGTAACGAGGTGGAATTCAACCCTCTATATGGTTCAGAGGTTGGAGGAGCAGCAAAAGGCCATTCAAGCCTATAAAATTCAGCACGATATAGGAGGTGGAATGCACCTGTCTCAAGCGCAGTGGAGAATGATTTCAACGTTGTGCAAGGTTCTGATGCCCTTTGAACTTGCCACACGTGAAGTCAGTTCAGACACTGCCAGCCTGAGTCAGGTCATTCCCCTCATCAGGCTTTTGCAGAAGAAGCTGGAGACATTGAAGGAGGAGCTAACACAGAGCGATTCCGCTAGGCATGTGGGACTTGTGGATGGAGCCCTTAATTCGCTTAACAAGGATTCACGGGTGGTCAATCTGTTGAAATCAGAGCACTACATTTTGGCCACCATGCTCGATCCTAGATTTAAAGCCTACCTTGGATCTCTCTTTCCGGCAGACACAAGTCTGCTGGGGTTCAAAGACCTGCTGGTGAGAAAATTGTCAAGTCAAGCGGAACGCGACCTGTCAACATCTCCTCCTTCACATTCTCCCGCAACTGGGGGTGCGAGGAAAAGGCTCAGAATTCCGAGCCCACCCGCTGGCGGTGATGCAGGGCAGTCTGGAGCGACTGCTGATGCTGACATCTGGTCCGGACTGAAGGACCTGACAACGATTACGGACATGTCGTCTACTGTCACTGCATATGATTCTCTCACCATTGAAAGAATGGTGGAGGATTATATGAGTGACCGCATCCAAGTAGGCACGTCACACAGTCCGTACTTATACTGGCAGGAAAAAGAGGCAATTTGGAGGCCCTTACACAAACTGGCTTTATTCTACCTAAGTTGCCCTCCCACAAGTGTGTACTCCGAAAGAGTGTTTAGTGCCGCCACTCACCTTGTCAGCAATCGGCGTACGAGGTTACATCCAGAAAATGTGGAGAAGATGATGTTCATTAAAATGAATTATAATCAATTCCTCCGTGGAGACATTGACCAGCAGCAATTGCCTCCACAAAGTACACAGGGAGCTGAGATGGTGGATTCCAGTGGGGACGAATTGATAATCTGTGAGGAGGGGGATGTACACGGTGATATATCGGAGGATGATGATGAGGTGGACATCTTGCCTCTGTAGAGCCAGTTTGTGCAAGGAGAGATTAATTGCTTCTTTTTAGGTGGGGGTCCAAACCAACCCATCATTTCAGTCACAGTCGTGTGGCAGACCCTGTCACTGAAATGATGGGTTGGTTAAAGTGTGCATGTCCTGTTTATACAACATAAGGGTGGGTGGGAGGGCCCAAGGACAATTCCATCTTGCACCTCTTTTTTCTTTCATTTTTCTTTGCGTCATGTGCTGTTTGGGGAGTGTTTTTTGGAAGGGCCATCCTGCGTGACACTGCAGTGCCACTCCTAGATGGGCCCGGTGTTTGTGTCGGCCACTAGGGTCGCTTAGCTTACTCATACAGCTACCTCATTGCGCCTCTTTTTTTCTTCTTTGCGTCATGTGCTGTTTGGGGAGTGTTTTTTGGAAGGGCCATCCTGCGTGACACTGCAGTGCCACTCCTAGATGGGCCCGGTGTTTGTGTCGGCCACTAGGGTCGCTAAGCTTAGTCACACAGCTACCTCATTGCGCCTCTTTTTTTCTTTGCGTCATGTGCTGTTTGGGGAGGGTTTTTTGGAAGGGACATCCTGCGTGACACTGCAGTGCCACTCCTAGATGGGCCAGGTGTTTGTGTCGGCCACTAGGGTCACTTATCTTACTCACACAGCTACCTCATTGCGCCTCTTTTTTTCTTTGCGTCATGTGCTGTTTGGGGAGGGTTTTTTGGAAGGGACATCCTGCGTGACACTGCAGTGCCACTCCTAGATGGGCCAGGTGTTTGTGTCGGCCACTAGGGTCGCTTATCTTACTCACACAGCTACCTCATTGCGCCTCTTTTTTTCTTTGCGTCATGTGCTGTTTGGGGAGGGTTTTTTGGAAGGGACATCCTGCGTGAGACACTGCAGTGCCACTCCTAGATGGGCCCGGTGTTTGTGTCGGCCACTAGGGTCGCTTAGCTTACTCACACAGCTACCTCATTGCGCCTCTTTTTTTCTTCTTTGCGTCATGTGCTGTTTGGGGAGTGTTTTTTGGAAGGGACATCCTGCGTGACACTGCAGTGCCACTCCTAGATGGGCCAGGTGTTTGTGTCGGCCACTAGGGTCGCTTAGCTTACTCACACAGCAACCTCATTGCGCCTCTTTTTTTCTTCTTTGCGTCATGTGCTGTTTGGGGAGTGTTTTTTGGAAGGGACATCCTGCGTGACACTGCAGTGCCACTCCTAGATGGGCCAGGTGTTTGTGTCGACCACTAGGGTCGCTTAGCTTACTCACACAGCTACCTCATTGCGCCTCTTTTTTTCTTCTTTGCGTCATGTGCTGTTTGGGGAGTGTTTTTTGGAAGGGACAGCCTGCGTGACACTGCAGTGCTACTCCTAGATGGGCCAGGTGTTTGTGTCGGCCACTAGGGTCGCTTAGCTTAGTCATCCAGCGACCTCGGTGCAAATTTTAGGACTAAAAATAATATTGTGAGGTGTGAGGTATTCAGAATAGACTGAAAATGAGTGGAAATTATGGTTTTTGAGGTTAATAATACTTTGGGATCAAAATTACCCCCAAATTCTATGATTTAAGCTGTTTTTTAGTGTTTTTTGAAAAAAACACCCGAATCCAAAACACACCCGAATCCGACAAAAAAAATTCGGTGAGGTTTTGCCAAAACGCGGTCGAACCCAAAACACGGCCGCGGAACCGAACCCAAAACCAAAACACAAAACCCGAAAAATTTCAAGTGCACATCTCTACCATATTGTTGTTTTTAATGCATGTGTTTTGTGATGACAATGGGCACACTCATTTTGCAGCAGAAAGTGTCTCAGTAATAAGAGTTTCCACTTAGCGTAACAAAGCTGCACATGTGATTTCATCAGAATTTGTTCAAATTTACAGCTAGTCATAACAGTGATTGGCAGTGACCTAGGGCCTGGTTCAGAGATGGATGAAGTTAGCACCACTGCGTCTTTGTAGTTAGCGTCTGGGCTAAAAATATGCTAAATCCTCAGGAGGTGTTTTGGGTTAAAAGACGCCCACTGCAGACTTTTATCAGCTGCTGCTGTGGCCGAGTACACATCATTGGACTAACTGCATGTCCATCACACATCTGGGTAACCCTCAGGTTACTCAGGATGTTCTGGTCAAATTATACAAACAGGGCCAGTGACGCTAGGTACGCTAAGTACAAGGACGCAGCCACAGGCTTTAACACACCCAGAAAATGGAGAGGGGAGGGGGGGGGGGGAAGGACGCTTATTGATGCTGCACTGTTTCCACACCCAAATGCTAGCCGCATTTCAATCATACAACATCGCAGCAGCTTCCACGCATGTGCAAATATAAAAACATTGGAGCTGTGGGGACATTTTCAGACATACTCTCTGAATTAGGTCCCTAGGCAGGTACAGTAGCTTTCTGGCTTACCACCATACAGTTTAACACAGGCAAGCAACATCCTAACACTGAAATATGAGTTGCTACAGTATTTCAATACAGGTATTTGCTAGTGATGAGCGGGTTCGGATCCTCGGGATCCGAACCCACCCCCAACTTAACCCAGTTTACACGGGTCCGGGGCAGACTCGGATCCTCCCGCCTTGCTCGGTTAACCCGAGCGCGCCCGAACGTCATCATCCCACGGTCGGATTCTCGCGAGATTTGTATTCTATATAAGGAGCCGCGCGCCGCCGCCATTTTTCACTCGTGCATTGGAGATGATCGTGAGAGGACGTGGCTAGCGTCCTCTCAGTTTCTATGTTCAGTGGGCTGCAAATTGTGCTGCAAATATCTGTGCTCAGTGTGCTGCAAATATCTGTGCTCAGTGTGCTAATTGCTTTATTGTGGGGACTGGGGATCAGCAGTATTATATAGTATGAGGACAGTGCAGAGTTTTGCTGACCAGTGACCAGTGACCACCAGTATTATACGTTCTCTGCCTGAAAAACGCTCCATATCTGTGCTGCATTGTAGTATATAGTAGGAGGACAGTGCAGAATTTTGCTGACCACCAGTATAACTATATATATAGCAGTACGGTACAGTAGTCCACTGCTCTACCTACCTCTGTGTCGTCAAGTATACTATCCATCCATACCTGTGGTGCATTTCAGTTTTGCACAGTTTGCTGACCACCAGTATATACTATATAGCAGTACGGTACAGAAGGCCACTGCTCTACCTACCTCTGTGTTGTCAAGTATACTATCCATCCATACCTGTGGTGCATTTCAGTTTTGCACAGTTTGCTGACCACCAGTATATACTATATAGCAGTACGCTACAGAAGGCCACTGCTCTACCTACCTCTGTGTCGTCAAGTATACTATCCATCCATACCTGTGGTGCATTTAAGTTTTGCACAGTTTGCTGACCACCAGTACATAATATATAGCAGTACGGTACAGTAGGCCACTGCTCTACCTACCTCTGTTTCGTCAAGTATACTATCCATCCATACCTGTGGTGCATTTCAGTTTTGCACAGTTTGCTGACCACCAGTATATAATACATAGCAGTACGGTACAGAAGGCTACTGCTCTACCTACCTCTGTGTCGTCAAGTATACTATCCTTCCATACCTGTGGTGCATTTCAGTTTTGCAGTTTGCTGACCACCAGTATATAATATATAGCAGTACGGTACAGTAGGCCACTGCTCTACCTACCTCTGTGTCGTCAAGTATACTATCCATCCATACCTGTGGTGCATTTAAGTTGTGCACAGTTTCCTGACCATCAGTATAACTATATATATAGCAGTACGGTACAGTAGTCCACTGCTCTACCTACCTCTGTGTCGTCAAGTATACTATCCATCCATACCTGTGGTGCATTTCAGTTTTGCACAGTTTGCTGACCACCAGTATATACTATATAGCAGTACGGTACAGTAGGCCACTGCTCTACCTACCACTGTGTCGTCAAGTATACTATCCATCCATACCTGTGGTGCATTTCAGTTTTGCACAGTTTGCTGACCACCAGTATAACTATATATATAGCAGTACGGTACAGTAGTCCACTGCTCTACCTACCTCTGGGTCGTCAAGTATACTATCCATCCATACCTGTGGTGCATTTCAGTTTTGCACAGTTTGCTGACCACCAGTATATACTATATTGCAGTATGGTACAGTAGGCCACTGCTCTATCTACCTCTGTGTCGTCAAGTATACTATCCATCCATACCTGTGGTGCATTTCAGTTTTGCACAGTTTGCTGACAACCAGTATATACTATATAGCAGTACGGTACAGAAGGCCACTGCTCTACCTACCTCTGTGTCGTCAAGTATACTATCCATCCATACCTGTGGTGCATTTCAGTTTTGCACAGTTTGCTGACCACCAGTATAACTATATATATAGCAGTACGGTACAGTAGTCCACTGCTCTACCTACCTCTGTGTCGTCAAGTATACTATCCATCCATACCTGTGGTGCATTTCAGTTGTGCGCAGTGTATATAGTAGTAGGCCATTGCTATTGATATATTACTGGCATATAATTCCACACATTAAAAAATGGAGAACAAAAATGTGGAGGGTAAAATAGGGAAAGATCAAGATCCACTTCCACCTCGTGCTGAAGCTGCTGCCACTAGTCATGGCCGAGACATTGAAATGCCATCAACATCGTCTGCCGAGGCCGATGCCCAATGTCATAGTAGAGAGCATGTAAAATCCAAAAAAATAAAGCTCAGTAAAATGACCCAAAAATCTAAATAAAAATCATCTGAGGAGAAGCGTAAACTTGCCAATGTGCCATTTACGACACGGAGTGGCAAGGAACGGCTGAGGGCCTGGCCTATGTTCAAGGCTAGTGGTTCAGCTTCACCTGAGGATGGAAGCACTCATCCTCCTGCTAGAAAACTTAAAAGAGTTAAGATGGCAAAAGCACAGCAAAGAACTGTGCGTTCTTCTAAATCACAAATCCCCAAGGAGAGTCCAATTGTGTCGGTTGCGATGCCTGACCTTCCCAACACTGGACGGGAAGAGGTTGCGCCTTCCACCATTTGCACGCCCCCTGCAAGTGCTGGAAGGAGCACCCGCAGTCCAGTTCCTGATAGTCAAATTGAAGATGTCACTGTTGAAGTACACCAGGATGAGGATATGGGTGTTGCTGGCGCTGGGGAGGAAATTGACAAGGAGGATTCTGATGGTGAGGTGGTTTGTTTAAGTCAGGCACCCGGGGACATACCTGTTGTCCGTGGGACGAATATGGCCATTGACATGCCTGGTCAAAATACAAAAAAAAAAATCACCTCTTCGGTGTGGAATTATTTCAACAGAAATGCGGACAACTGGTGTCAAGCCGTGTGTTGCCTTTGTCAAGCTGTAATAAGTAGGGGTAAGGACGTTAACCACTTAGGAACATCCTCCCTTATACGTCACCTGGACCGCATTCATAAGAAGTCAGTGACAAGTTCAAAAACTTTGGATGACAGCGGAAGCAGTCCACTGACCACTAAATCCCTATCTCTTGTAACCAAGCTCCTGCAAACCAAACCACCAACTCCCTCAGTGTCAATTTCCTCCTTAGACAGGAAAGCCAATAGTCCTGCAGGCCATGTCACTGTCAAGTCTGACGAGTCCTCTCCTGCCTGGGATTCCTCCGATGCATCCTTGAGTGTAACGCCTACTGCTGCTGGCGCTGCTGTTGGTGCTGCTGGGAGTCGATCGTCATCCCAGAGAGGAAGTCGGAAGACCACTTGTACTACTTCCAGTAAGCAATTGACTGTCCAACAGTCCTTTGCAAGGAAGATGAAATATCACAGCAGTCATCCTGCTGCAAAGCGGATAACTCAGGCCTTGGCAGCCTGGGTGGTGAGAAACGTGTTTCCGGTATCCACCGTTAATTCACAGGGAACTAGAGACTTGATTGAGGAACTGTGTCCACGGTACCAAATACCATCTAGGTTCCATTTCTCTAGGCAGGCGATACCGAAAATGTACACAGACGTCAGAAAAAGAGTCACCAGTGTCCTAAAAAATACAATTGTACCCAATGTCCACTTAACCACGGACATGTGGACAAGTGGAGCAGGGCAGACTCAGGACTATATGACTGTGACAGCCCACTGGGTAGATGTATTGCCTCACGCAGCAAGAACAGCAGCGGCGGCACCAGTAGCAGCATCTCGCAAACACCAACTCGTTCCTAGGCAGGCTACGCTTTGTATCACCGCTTTCCATAAGAGGCACACAGCTGACAACCTCTTACGGAAACTGAGGAACATCATCGCAGAATGGCTTACCCTAATTGGACTCTCCTGGGGATTTGTGACATCGGACAATGCCACCAATATTGTGCGTGCATTACATGTGGGAAAATTCCAGCACGTCCCATGTTTTGCACATACATTGAATTTGGTGGTGCAGAATTATTTAAAAACGACAGGGGCATGCAAGAGATGCTGTCGGTGGCCCGAAGAATTGCGGGCCACTTTCGGCATTCAGCCACCGCGTGCCGAAGACTGGAGCACCAGCAAACAGTCCTGAACCTGCCCTGCCATCATCTGAAGCAAGAGGTGGTAATGAGGTGGAATTCAACCCTCTATATGCTTCAAAGGATGGAGGAGCAGCAAAAGGCCATTCAAGCCTATACATCTGCCTACGATATAGGCAAAGGAGGGGGAATGCACCTGACTCAAGCACAGTGGAGAATGATTTCAACGTTGTGCAAGGTTCTGCAACCCTTTGAACTTGCCACACGTGAAGTCAGTTCAGACACTGCTAGCATGAGTCAGGTCATTCCCCTCATCAGGCTTTTGCAGAAGAAGCTGGAGACATTGAAGGAGGAGCTAAAACAGAGCGATTCCGCTAGGCATGTGGGACTTGTGGATGGAGCCCTTAATTCGCTTAAACAGGATTCACGGGTGGTCAATCTGTTGAAATCAGAGCACTACATTTTGGCCACCGTGTTCGATCTTAGATTTAAAACCTACGTTGTATCTCTCTTTCTGGCAGACACAAGTCTGCAGAGGTTCAAAGACCTGTTGGTGAGAAAATTGTCAAGTCAAGCGGAACGTGACCCGTCAACAGCTCCTCCTTCACATTCTCCCGCAACTGGGGGGGCGAGGAAAAGGCTAAGAATTCCGAGCCCACCCGCTGGCGGTGATGCAGGGCAGTCTGGAGCGAGTGCTGACATCTGGTCCGGACTGAAGGACCTGCCAACGATTACTGACATGTCGTCTACTGTCACTGCATATGATTCTGTCACCATTGAAAGAATGGTGGATGATTATATGAGTGACCGCATCCAAGTAGGCACGTCAGACAGTCCGTACGTATACTGGCAGGAAAAAGAGGCAATTTGGAGGCCCTTGCACAAACTGGCTTTTTTTTACCTAAGTTGCCCCCTCCCCCCCCCAGTGTGTACTCCGAAAGCGTGTTTAGTGCAGCAGCTCACCTTGTCAGCAATCGGCGTACGAGGATACTTCCAGAAAATGTGGAGAAGATGATGTTCATCAAAATGAATTATAATCAATTCCTCCGTGGAGACATTCACCAGCAATTGCCTCCAGAGAGTACACAGGGACCTGAGATGGTGGATTCCAGTGGGGACGAATTAATACTCTGTGAGAAGGGAAATGTACACAGTGAAAGGGGAGAGGAATCGGACGATGAGGAAGAGGTGGACATCTTGCCTCTGTAGAGCCAGTTTGTGCAAGGAGAGATTGATTTGTTCTTCCAACCAGTCATTTCAGTCACAGTTGTGTGGCAGACCCTTTCGCTGAAATGATGGGTTTGTTAAAGTGTGCATGTCCTGTTTATACAACATAAGGGTGGGTGTGAGGGCCCAAGGACAATTCCATCTTGCACCTCTTTTTCTTTCATTTTTCTATGTGTTTAAAAAGAAAAGTTTATGTACCAATTGATGCCCCCCGTCCCTTTGGTAGCTCCATCCACATCACCGCTCACCTCTGCCCCGCCCACAGTTCCTGAACCTATTTTCCTACAAAAATACTGTTGCACTGCTTACAATGTACTATGGTATCCCAACAAGACCTACAGTATCCATCTTTTCAACCAGTATCGGGGCTGTACAGTAGACCTTCCAATAAGAAAAAAGCTGATGGTACTGCATTTACTTATAAAATATCATTTTGGCATGGCTGAAATAATATCTCAGAACACCATGGGGTATATTTACTAAGCTCCCGATTTTGACCGAGATGCCGTTTTTTCTTCAAAGTGTCATCTCGGTTAATCTCGGTAATTTACTAAACACTAATCACGGCAGTGATGAGGGCATTCGTAATTTTTTGCAAGTTCAGGTAAAAAATTACGAATGAATACACCATCGGTCAAAACGCGGCTGTTTAAGTATGAATCTCGGTCATTTACTAAGAAGTGCAAAGCCAAAAAAGAACAAACACTGCCGTGAAAAATTACAACTCGTAAAAAAGTGCTAAAAAAAAACAGACCTTTTTTTTTTATTCGTGATTGGATAGGCATGCACGGATCCATGAGATCCGTGCATGTATATCAGTGGGAAGGGGTGGGAAAGTGCTTATTTTTTCAAAAAAAATTGCGTGGGGTCCCCCCTCCTAAGCATAACCAGCCTCGGGCTCTTTGAGCCGATCCTGGTTGCAGAAATATGGTGAAAAAAATGACAGGGGTTCCCCCATATTTAAGCAACCAGCATCGGGCTCTGCGCCTGGTCCTGGTCCCAAAAATACGGGGGGAAAAAAGAGTAGGGGTCCCCCGTATTTTTAAAACCAGCACCGGGCTCCACTAGCTGGACAGATAATGCCACAGCCGGGGGTCACTTTTATACAGCGCCCTGCGGCCGTGGCATCAAAAATCCAACTAGTCACCCCTGGCCGGGGTACCCTGGGGGAGTGGGAACCCCTTCAATCAAGGGGTCCCCCCCCCCCAGCCACCCAAGGGCCAGGGGTGAAGCCCGAGGCTGTCCCCCCCCATCCAATGGGCTGCGGATGGGAGGGCTGATAGCCTTTGTTGTAAAATAAAAGATATTGTTTTTAGTAGCAGTACTACAAGTCCCAGCAAGCCTCCCCCGCATGCTGGTACTTGGAGAACCACAAGTACCAGCATGCGGCGGAAAAACGGGCCCGCTGGTACCTGTAGTACTACCACTAAAAAAATACCCAAAAAAACACAAGACACACACACCGTGAAAGTATAATTTTATTACATACATACACACATACATACATACTTACCTTATGTTCTCACGCAGGTCGGTCCTCTTCTCCAGTAGAATCCAAGGGGTACCTGTTGAAGAAATTCTACTCACGAGATCCAGGGGTCCAGGCTCCTCGGCAAATCCAGGGATAATCCACGTACTTGAATAAAACAAAAAAACGGTTGCCCGACCACGAACTGAAAGGTGACCCATGTTTGCACATGGGTCACCTTCCCACGAATGCCAGAAACCCACTTTGCCTTCTGGCTAAGTGGGTTTCTTCAGCCAATCAGGGAGTGCCACGTTGTAGCACCCTCCTGATCGGCTGTGTGCTCTTGTCCTCACTGACAGGCAGCACACGGCAGTGTTACAATGTAGCGCCTATGCGCTACATTGTAACCAATGATGGGAATTTTCTGCCCTGCGGTTGACCTAAAGTGACGTCACCGCTGAGCAGAAAGTTCCCATCATTGGTTACAATGTAGCGCATAGGCGCTACATTGTAACACTGCCGCGTGCTGCCTGTCACTCAGTACAGGAGCACACAGCTGATCAGGAGAGTGCTACAACGTGGCACTCCCTGATTGGCTGAAGAAACCCACTTAGCCAGAAGGCAAAGTGGGTTTCTGGCATTCGTGGGAAGGTGACCCATGTGCAAACATGGGTCACCTTTCAGTTCGTGGTCGGGCAACCGTTTTTTTGTTTTATTCAAGTACGTGGATTATCCCTGGATTTGCCGAGGAGCCTGGACCCCTGGATCTCGTGAGTAGAATTTCTTCAACAGGTACCCCTTGGATTCTACTGGAGAAGAGGACCGACCTGCGTGAGAACATAAGGTAAGTATGTATGTATGTGTGTATGTATGTAATAAAATTATACTTTCACGGTGTGTGTGTCTTGTGTTTTTTTGGGTATTTTTTTAGTGGTAGTACTACAGGTACCAGCGGGCCCGTTTTTCCGCCGCATGCTGGTACTTGTGGTTCTCCAAGTACCAGCATGCGGGGGAGGCTTGCTGGGACTTGTAGTACTGCTACTAAAAACAATATCTTTTATTTTACAACAAAGGCTATCAGCCCTCCCATCCGCAGCCCATTGGATGGGGGGGGACAGCCTCGGGCTTCACCCCTGGCCCTTGGGTGGCTGGGGGGGGGGGACCCCTTGATTGAAGGGGTCCCCACTCCCCCATGGTACCCCGGCCAGGGGTGACTAGTTGGATTTTTGATGCCACGGCCGCAGGGCACTATATAAAAGTGACCCCCGGCTGTGGCATTATCTGTCCAGCTAGTGGAGCCCGGTGCTGGTTTTAAAAATACGGGGGACCCCTACTCTTTTTTCCCCCCGTATTTTTGGGACCAGGACCAGGCGCAGAGCCCGATGCTGGTTGCTTAAATATGGGGGAACCCCTGTCATTTTTTTCCCATATTTCTGCAACCAGGATCGGCTCAAAGAGCCCGAGGCTGGTTATGCTTAGGAGGGGGGACCCCACGCATTTTTTGGGGGGATTTTACATTGTTTAATTAAAAATAAAAAATAAAAAGAACCCCAGCACGGATCACACAGATCCGGCCGAGATTGATTGTAAAAAAAAAACGGCAGTGTTTTGCTAATCACTGCCGTAAAATTAGGAAAAAAAAAACGAATGACATCGACATCGGAAGAAAAGAAAAACACGAATACGACAGCTTAGTAAATCCATCGTAATAAATTCAAAAAGTTGCAGTTTTACACTCTCGATGTCATTCGTGATTGAACTTTGACCTATTTTCGGAAATTACGAATGTTAGTAAATATACCCCCATGTGTATAGAAAAGAAGATATACATTTTTTTATTTTTCCAATACAGTAATTCACTTGAAATCTTATTTAATATACAGTACACAAGCAATCAGTTGCATTTGATTATAATAAAATATACATACTGTAAACTGTATATAAAATTGTGGAGGAATGAGTAAAATGAACAAAAATCACACACTTATCATGTTCGATTAAAATCCGGTTGTAAGGTCATTCTCACCATTTTTGTGGATATACAGTACTTTTAAGGATTTAATGCTAAACGCTGTACTTTCCACTCCTCCGGTTAGTGTATCTGGTAATAATATTACATATGCCACAGACGGATTCCAAAAAGCTGCTTCACCTTATTATATAAGGTCCACTGCAGCGGTAGGTGGTCTCAACTGATGCACAGTTGCTAGAGTCCTGTATATATTCCGCACCTCAATATGTTCAGATCTTCATCTACAGTAAGTCACAAAAATAGATATACTTCAATAAATCAAACAACAACAAAGGGTATACAGTTCATTCATTTATTGATTAAAATGGTCCAACATTAACTATCTTTTTTTTTTTATCAGAAACCGTATGAGAACCTCTAGAATTCAGTATCTGATGTGGTTCCCTTGAGCAACAAAGGCTTCAATTAAACATTTATGGTTGTTGATCAGTCCCCACATCGACTTTAAAAAATGTGAAACATTCTTACTTGAGAACTGCTTCAACTCATGGATTTTCTTGCATGATCACCCTGATGTACAGCTGGGCACTGTACATGTATATAAAGAGCCCCCACAAATTTTTTAAGAATTTTGAGCGGGACAGAAGCCCGCTGCAGAGGGGGCGGGGCTTCTCCCTCAGCACTCACCAGCGCCATTTTCTCCACAGCACAGCGCTGAGAGGAAGCTCCCCGGACTCTCCCCTGCTTACTCACAGTGACAGAGGGTTTTCAAGAGAGTGGGGCACATAATTGGCTCATATACATATAAAAAGGCGCTACTGGGTAAACATTTGGTGTTTTTTCCTGGGTCATATAGCGCTGGGGTGTGTGCTGGCATACTCTCTCTCTGTCTCTCCAAAGGGCCTGGTGGGGAAACTGTCTTCAGATAAGAATTTCCCTTTGTGTGTGGTGTGTCGGTACACGTGTGTCGACATGTCTGAGGTGGAAGGCTCGCCTAGGTAGGAGGGGGATCGTATGAATGTGAGGTCTCTGTCGGCAGCGCCGACACCTGACTGGATGGATATGTGGAATGTTTTAAGTGCTAATGTCAATTTATTGCACAAAAGATTAGACAAAGCTGAAGCTAGGGAACAGTCAGGGAGTCAACCCATGTCTGTCCCTATGTCGCCGGGACCTTCGGGGTCTCAAAAGCGCCCACTATCCCAAATAGGAGACACAGATACCAACACGGATTCTGACTCCAGTGTCGACTACGATGATGCAAAGTTACAGCCAAAAGGTGGCCAAATGTATTCGTTATATGATTATTGCAATAAAGGATATTTTGCATATCACGGAGGAACCCCCTGTCCCTGACACGAGGGTACACATGTATAAGGGAAAGCAACCTGAGGTAACTTTTCCCTCCTCACATGAGTTGAACGAGTTGTGTGAAAAAGCGTGGGAATCTCCAGACAAAAAACTGCAGATTCCCAAAAGGATTCTTATGGCGTATCCTTTCCCGCCAACGGACAGGATACGGTGGGAATCCTCCCCTAGGGTAGACAAAGCATTGACACGCTTATCAAAAAAGATAGCGCTGCCATCCCAAGATACGGCTACCCTCAAGGATCCTGCTGACTGCAAGCAGGAGGTTACCTTGAAGTCCATTTACACACATTCTGGTACTTTACTCAGACCGGCGATTGCGTCGGCCTGGGTTTGTAGCGCTGTAGCAGCATGGACAGATTCATTATCAGCGGATATTGAGACCCTAGATAAGGATACCATTTTATTGACCCTAGGGCATTTAAAAGATGCTGTCTTATATATGAGAGATGCTCAAAGAGACATTAGTCTACTGGGTTCCAGAATAAACGCTATGTCTATTTCTGCTAGGCGAGTCTTATGGACCCGACAGTGGACAGGTGATGCCGACTCGAAGAGGCATATGGAGGTTTTGCATTACAAGGGTGAGGAATTGTTTTGGAAGGTCTCTCGGACCTCGTCTCCACAGCTACGGCAGGTAAATTAAATTTTTTGCCTTATGTTCCCTCACAGACTAAGAAAGCGACACATTATCAAATGCAGTCCTTTCGTTCAAATAGAAGCAAAAGAGTATGTGGATCGTCCTTTCTTGCCAGAGGTAAGGGCAGAGGAAAAAAGCTGCACAACACAGCTAGTTCCCAGGAACAGAAGTCCTTCCCGGCCTCTGCAAAATCCACCGCTTGACCCTGGGGCTCCGCTGGGGGAGTCCGCCCCAGTGGGGGCACGTCTTCGACTTTTCAGCCACATCTGGGTTCACTCACAGGTGGATCCCTGGGCAATAGAAATTGTTTCTCAGGGATACAAGCTGGAATTCGAAGAGGTGCCTCCTCGCCGGTTTTTCAAATCGGCTCTACTGACTTCTCCCCTAGAAAGGGAGTTAGTGTTAAATGCGATTCGCAAATTGTGTCTTCAACAAGTGGTGGTCGAGGTTCCCCTGCTTCAAAGAGGGAAGGGTTACTACTCAACTCTGTTTGTAGTCCTGAAAACGGATGGTTCGGTCAGACCCATTTTGAATTTAAAATCCCTAAACCTATATTTAAATGGGTTCAAGTTCAAGATGGAATCGCTCAGAGTGGTCATCGCCAGCCTACAAGGGGGGGATTTTATGGTATCTCTGGCCATAAAGGATGCATAACTTCATGTTCCCATTTATCCGCCCCACCAGGCGTACCTGAGATTTGCGGTACAGGATTGTCGTTACCAATTTCAGACGTTGCCGTTTGGGCTTTCCACGGCCCCGAGGATTTTCACCAAGGTAATGGCGGAAATGATGGTGCTCCTGCGCAAGCAGGGTGTCACAATTATCCCATACTTGGACGATCTCCTCATAAAAGCGAGATCACGAGAGAAGTTACTGAACAGCGTGTCACTTTCCCTGAGGGTGTTACAGCAACACGGCTGGATTCTCAACATCCCGAAGTCGCAGCTGGTTCCTACCTTCTTGGGCATGATTCTGGACACAGACCAGAAAAGGGTTTTTCTTCCGTTAGAAAAAGCTCAGGAACTCATGACTCTAGTCAAGAACCTATTGAAACCAAAACAAGTGTCAGTACATCATTGCACTCAAGTCCGGGGAAAGATGGTGGCAACATACGAAGCCATTCCCTTTGGCAGATTCCATGCAAGGACTTTCCAATGGGACCTATTGGACAAGTGGTCCGGGTCACATCTACAAATTCATCAGCGGATCACCCTGTCCCCCAGAGCCAGGGTGTCTCTTCTGTGGTGGCTGCAGAGTGCTCACCTTTTAGAAGGCCGCAGGTTCGGCATTCAGGACTGGATCCTGGTGACCACGGACGCGAGCCTCAGAGGGTGGGGAGCAGTCACACAGGGAAGAAACTTCCAAGGACTTTGGATTCCGAGTCCCTTGATGTAGTCAGGGCTTTGAAAATTTACGTGGCCAGAACGGCTAGAGTCAGAAAAACAGAAGCACTGTTTGTCCTATATGCAGCCAACAAGGTTGGCGCCCCTGCTTCAAAGCAGACTATTGCTCGCTGGATCTGTAACACGATTCAGAAGGCGCATTCTACGGCTGGATTGCCGTTAACAAACTCGGTCAAGGCCCATTCCACTAGGAAGGTGGGCTCATCTTGGGCGGCTGCCCGAGGGGTCTCGGCACTACAGCTATGCCGAGCTGATACTTGGTCGGGTTCAAACACCTTTGCAAAGTTCTATAAGTTTGATACCCTGGCTGAGGAGGACCTCCTGTTTGCTCAATCGGTGCTGCAGAGTCATCCGCACTCTCCCGACTGTTTGGGAGCTTTGGTATAATCCCCATGGTCCTTACGGAGTCCCCAGCATCCTCTAGGACGTAAGAGAAAATAAGACTTTAAACCTACCGGTAAATCTTTTTCTCGTAGTCCATAGAGGATGCTGGGCGCCCGTCCCTAGTGCGGACTACTTCTGCGAGACTTGTATATAGTTTTGCTTACATAAGGGTTATGTTATAGTTTCATCGGTTTTGGACTGATGCTACGTTGTTTTTTCATACTGTTACTGTTTAATAAGTACACAAGTTATACTGTGTGATTGGTGTGGCTGGTATGAATCTTGCCCTTGGATTAACTAAAATCCTTTCCTCGTACTGTCCGTCTCCTCTGGGCACAGTTTCTCTAACTGAGGTCTGGAGGAGGGGCATAGAGGGAGGAGCCAGTGCACACCCATACCTAAAGTCTTTCTTAAAGTGCCCATGTCTCCTGCGGAGCCTGTCTATCCCCATGGTCCTTACGGAGTCCCCAGCATCCTCTACAGACTACGAGAAAAAGATTTACCAGTAGGTTTAAAATCTTATTTTTACTGAGCTCCTCAGAAATCTCCATTGATGAATGCATGGCATTTGTTCATAAAGCTGTGTGCTAAGGATCAGAATTTAGCAGTGACTCCTATTAATGAATTCATTTATTTTATATAGGGCAGAGCCACCAAAGTACACACTTGATTCCAGCCAATAATCGACAAGAAAATGTATTGATGACTAATTTTGACCAATAAAAAAAAAAAAAAAGCATGTCCTTGTGGTGTTACTTTAATTTATTGTATTCTTTTTATGACTTGCATGAAGGTAACCAATTAACAAACGTATTACCAGTGGAGGCTGCTGCCCGTGGGCTGCAGCACAGACCTCATATTGCATGGGTGTGTGGGGAGGGGGCTGTTAACACACATAAACATACATGTAATGGGCAGATATGTCCTCATGCATCTTTGCTGCAGACACTCCTCTTGGCACACTAGGTCACAGGAGAGTCTTCTAGTGTTGGGCGTCTTGTTTACCATACATGAATCTAGAACACACAAAGAGATTGTTCTGATTAATTTGATATATGCCATCGCACTTGTATGTCTGTCAGCGACTGATTACATTTTGGATACAATGTAGCAGTTGCAGCTTTTTTCCAATACAAATTCTGTTCTTCTCCACAGCCTCAGTCACACGCAGATATACAATATGTGTCATATATCAAATGAATCAGCATAGTCTCCTGGTATGTCCTAGTCAAATTGCATTGCAACTAAAACATGTTTGACGCGAGCAGAGTTGCACTGGACAGCTCACTCACGCCAGGCATCTCGCACTGCATGGCGTATTGAGTCTAGATTTATGAGGATGCATCTGTATGTGCTTGCTGTCTTACCTGGGGATCAGCAGCGCTGCTGTGTGTCATTGAGCCACCTCAGCATGGGAGACAGCGCTCAGCTTGTCTTTCCTCTATAATTCAGCCGCCAGACTCACACTGGCAAATTTCACAGGAGTCTGAAGGCGGGCATGTAGAGGATAGACAAGCTGAGTGCTGTGTCCTGTGCAGCGGCGGTCCAGTGAAATACAGTGGCGCTGCTGATCCCCGGGTAAGACAGCCAGCACATATATTACATGAAACATACAGGGGTGTTTCCAGATAATTTGGCTCCCAGTGCGAGCATTAAAAAAATTAGCCCCCTCTATAGACATTAAAAAAAAATGTTTGCGTACGTGCTCCCGGTGAGGGTGCATGGCCTCTCTAAAATGGGCATGGCCTTGCAGGAAAAGACTACTTTACACCCCAGTTTTGACCCTACAACAACAGACCTCCGCCACCACAGGAAAAAATAAAACAAAAAAACATTCCACTATATTAAGCCCCATGCACCATATTATGCCATCCACTGCAATGCCAGCGACACATTATGTCATACAGTAAACCTTCTAATTACTTTTAAATTACCTGCTCATTGCCAGGGGTTTAATGTGCTGGGTGTCATGCTCACTGCCAGGGGTTTCATGCGCTGGATGTCATGCTCATTGTCTGGGGTTTCATGCTCTAGAATCCATGCTCATTGCCAAGGGTAATGCTCATAGCCAAGGGTGTATAATCGCTGGCAGGCACTAGAAATGGCACTGGTAACATCACATGTATGTTTATATGTGTTAACTGCCCCCCCCCCATGCAATGTGCAGTCTGTGCTGCAGCCCATGGGCAACAGCTGCCACTGGTTATTACCATGTATTCATATAGTGTTCCATATTAAGTAGCACTTTAGAGGAAATATTTGTAATCATTCCCATGAGTTCTTGTTTTGGAGCTTACAGTCTAATGGTGCATACACACTGTGAGATTCGGGCTAACCCCGATTCTCACTATGCAACAGTGGCTAGGTCAGCATCGCAAACACATAATGAGCGTGCTTGCGATACTATGTGCAATTTTGGCTAAGTGTCAATTTTGACTATCTTTTCTATGAGATAGTCAAAATTGACTTGCCTGCACAGTCTATCTAGGCTTGCAATGCCGACCGCGCGGGACCGCGCATCGGCATCGCATTGGGATCTCAAGGTGACTTTCACCTTGCGATCTGCACTAACTTTTCTTACGATTTTAACTATATAGTCAAAATCGTAAGAAAATATCTCACCGTGTGTACATACCATTAGACCCTTTCTACAAAATCACAGCTACTATAAATTTTTGTCAGCTGCTAATTAGTCTGCAAGTAGGTTTTTGGACTGTGGGAGTAACCACTGCCCCTAGATGTAAGTAACCCATGCAATCATGGCGAGAACATGCAAGCACCACATATATAGGACCCTGCTAACCACTGTGCACTGGGGAGCTGCTTCTCTGCTCTCCCTCTGCCAACAATCTACTGTTTGAAGCCTTCTTCATATGTCCCTTGGAGACAAGATTTATGTGACTGCAAAATATTCAGCTAAAGGGTGAGGATCTAATAATTAAAGTTAACATAATAGAGGGGTCATATAAATGTATTTTAACCAAAAAGATGGAAGTAAAAGATATATATAGAAATTACTCTAGGTCAGTGGTTCTCAACCTCAGTCCTCAAGTACCCCCAACAGTTCTTGTTTTCCAGGTCACCTAGCAGTTGAACAGGTGTATTCATTACTCACTGACACATTATAAAAGACCCACATGTGGAGCAAATTATTTCACTTGCAATCCTGTGAGGAGACCTGGAAAACATGAACTGTTTGGGGTACTTGTGGGCCGAGGTTGAGAACCACTGCTCTAGGTCACACTGTCTAGGGTCAGCTTAAAAGGATTCTCACTTCTGTGCTTTCCTACAAGGTCTGAAAATAAATCAGACAAAGGGTTAATTTACTAACTTCGGTTTGTCGACACCACCGATGATCGAGGACATTATCAATGGATTTAAAGCAACAACAGAAATAAATTCTAAACAAGCCTGGTTTGGCAATTATTACAGGTGCCATTTTAAATCCATCAGTCAAAGCTGCCAATAATCATTGGCTTTGACAAACCTCAGGATAATAAATCTATCTCTTCAGTTCACTGCCATTGTATGCTACACATCGGTGTGTTTATAATGGATGCAGGGTGTAGCACACCGCACACCCTGCTCCTATATATATTTAAGTCTACAATTCTAATACAAGCTACCAATGCATTAATGGTACAAAGTGGACAACAATTCTGCCTACAAAGACTTCCTTATATACAGCAGAATAGAGTTCTAATTTATATTTGCAGCAGGTAAAATGAGTTTTAGAAATCTCACCATCATATTTTACATTTTCTTTTTCTGTCCAAGTCCTCATTAAAAGAGTCCAAAATGTAACTTTTTTTTAAACTGAAGTACCCTAGACATGATAGACCTGTAGCTGAGGTGAGAATGAAAGAGATCACTGCTTTAAGTTTGACTTTTCCACCCCCAGAGGAATATTTAGCAGAAAATAAATGGACCATTTATCCGACTGCTGGTTTTCTATTGCGAAAGAGCAACTGACCCTGCAATTCAGCATAGAGACGCTGTGAACGATTCTGTTAGCTTTTTAGTGTAACACCCTTCAGCAATTCATTGGAGCCGTGTGAAGAGAGAGTGTTCGGCTCTATCAGTAAACAGCACACAAGAAACTGTTTATCAATGATGACTGTATGATATAAAATGTTTATTCAGAAAGAATGTTGCTTTTTTTCACAGCCAAGCATCATTTGAATCAACACAAATTCTTATGGATGAAGCGTTTTACTGCACTTGTACACTGAGATCTCTGATTTGCAGCTACAGTGGCTCCACAGTGCTTAAGCTAGTGAGTGACTTTTGCTGCCTTCGGTATCACCTTTGATGAAAAATTAGTATCTTACATTCGATTCAGTTTACAATCAAAGTGCACTTTGAGGTGAGGAGATTCCTGCATCATTTCTTGATAGAGGCCATCTGTTTATAGATAATTTTTTCCTGGCTCCAGGCACTTAGCTTTAAATACTTCTCTGTCTGTACTTGCTATCTAAACCTTTAAACCATAAAGCTCTTTTTGAGCTTAAGAGCAGGTTTTTCTATATTCTCCTGTAAAACATACACACACACATGCACCAGGGGAAATATGTTGACCTAAATCACTTGGGTTTACTTTCAAAACTGTCAGACAAAATTAACAGTTCTAATAAGACATTTAGAAGTAAGTACGGTCATTTAAGTAATATATAGAGTATACTAAAGAAAAATATTCTCAAGAAAATAAAACAACACACCACAACCAAACTGTAAATGTCTTACTGGCTAGTCTACAAAAAGTGTAATAAAGAGTAAAGAAAAATGAGGAAAAAAATGTCAGGGACATTGCAGAGGTCCAGCACATGCTGTCTCTTCTGTTTTTGTGACACTGTAATTTGGTCTGGTTTTCACCACCATAAGAAATGGTTAGTGTGTCATGGTGACATTATTTGGGAGGAAGTAAAATTCTCCTTCTTCAGACTGGAAGACCTGGCTGGTCTTAGGCAAGGTGAGTTATTATATTGTGCCTGATATTGTGCTCATGTACAAGACTATACAGTACATTCAAGGAGTTGTATCACATCTTGCTGGCATCTACAGCACCTTCTAAGCCCTACAAAATGATTTTTATTGGAAGAGGGAGTGCTCCATACGGTCTCCCTTCTGTTTACCTGCTGGGCACTGCCGGAGTTGCTTCACTGCCGCGACCTCTGACCCAGATCCCGAATGCACTATTGCGCATGTGTTGCATCTCCACGCTTCTTCTCTGTCTTAAGAATGGGCTAGATAATTTCCTAATGGATAAGGATATACAGGTTTATGGGGGGTAAATCATGCACTATAGTAAGAAATAATAATAATAATAATAATAATAATAATAATAATAATAATAAAAAAGGAATAGACATAACGGCTAAACATTCACCACAGTTAAAATTAGTCTTAAAATTATTACAGTGTAGGAGATCACTAACAGGTTGAACTCGATGGACAAATTACCTTTTTTCAACCTCAGAAACTATGTTACTATGTTACTATGCCCTCCTTAGGAAGAGAATGTGTCCTGAGCGTCTCCCATATTGTAACTAGAACACCCTAAGTTGTAATGCAAGCTTGTGCAAATTCATTATTTCTCTTTTTTACACTGCAAGTTAGATGTGAGTTTGGACACACCCCTTTCAGATCTAAATCTCAGTGCACTTTACATCTGCCCCACCTAAACTCCAGCATGGTTTTACCAAGGTGCAAAGTTACTTGCTCATTTTTGCTTTGCTCCCAACTCAGAATAAAACCCCTCACAATTGCTGCCTAGGTGTCATCTTTCAATCCTGCCTCAGCTTCATTTCACATATCCAGTCCCTTCCAAGTTTGTTACACTGCAAGTAAATCCTCCTTCTCATTCAGGCCGTTACAAAAACTCTGGTCCACTTTCTTACCATCTATAGCCTTGACTAGTACAACTTTCTCCTAGCTGGCCTTCCCTTTATTCACACTTACATCCTAGAATCTATTTAGAAATGCAGAGGTGAGATAGCCTTCCCCTGCCAGTACAATTGGCCTACTGTAGATCACATCATCATCACTTCATGAGAAGGAGAGTGCACTCACTAAACCTAAACTATACATTAACAAGCTACAAACAAGATCTTTACTTCCATAAAGAGGCCTAAAGTGATGTGCCAAAACCCCTTAAATTAAATCTGTTACAATTGAAACAAATCCCCAAGTAAAATGGCAAGCCCTTCAGAACTAAGATGAACTCCATCAGATCGATAAAGGTTGACATCTTCATATCTATTGTACTTTACCACACAGCAGTGACACACGGTGTGGAAAGGCATACTAAGGTATAAGACAGAGTTTTGACTATATAAAGTATATGAAAAATACAAACAATATATTATAAATATCTTCTTTGTATTAATCTAAGCATTTTTATAGTGAAAACTCTGGAGTAAAAAGTCAATAATAGGTGAGGCAGTGCTTCACCTGTCTATCTTTTCCTCACATCTCTGATCACAAATCGCCATATTTCCAATAGTATATGCTGCTGTATCTTTGTATCATGCCCACATGCACGCTTGGGCTCCTATATTGTGTGTAAATCTGGCTCTGGTACTAGCCAGTGCATCCTCAAACATTTACCTCACCGTATATCCCTGCCACACAGGCACCATTGGTTAAAACAAAATGCGCCACTGTCACATTCATTTTCCATCTATTAACATCAACAACTGCACCAGACTTACAGTAGCGTCCCTCTAAATAAGTCTCGAAACTATAGCTTGTCAAACAATATTACAAGAAGGCCAGGTCTCAGCAATGAAGTGAAGATCTCTAATCACTACTGAATGCAGATCCAAATGTGGTAAGGCATCTGATATAATTGTCCCAGAGATGCACCACCAACACCTTAGGAATGCCAAATTTCTGCAAAGCCTCCAACAATCTGTCTTTCAAAAAATGCCAGTACATGCCACAAAAGCCAAGCCAACAAATGATGTCAGAGGAAACAGCACAATATCAGAAGCCACAGCAAATTTAGATATCCAAAAAAATAAAAGAATGTCCCAAAACCCAAACTGGTTTCACATTCATAAGGTCTGAAAAAATGAAATGACAAAACATAGAAACTCAAACAAACAGCTAATAAAATGTCAAACAAGATGAGTAAAGGAGAGAATGAAACTAATTAATAATGGGATGGTATCAGGATCCTGGCGCTTGGGATGTCGGCAGTCAGAATACCGAAAGCGGCATCTCGACGCTTGGGATCCCGACTCGTACCACTTAAGTATACTACCCTAAATCCCTAACCCCCCTAAAACTAAACACCCTCCCCGGAGCCTAAACCTAAGCCTCCCTCCCCCACAGCCTGACCCTAACCCTCCTTAGTGGTGCCTAATCTTCCCCATGGGTACCTAGCTCTAACCCTCCCTGCAGTTTAACCCTAACTCCACCTCTTCCCCGCAGCATAGTACTCCCTCCACAGCCTAATCCTAATATCTCCCCTGCGGCTTACCTCTCAGGAGACCCGGCATACTTACGTTCGGGATCCCAAAGTTCATTGTGAATTATGTCAGGATACTGATGTCGCTGTTCCGAGCAGTGTCGGGATTCCTTCATGGATATTCTAAATGCCGGGATCCCGAAATCTGGATCCCTTAATACCGCCATATACAGTATTTATATTGAATTAAATGCCAATTCAATCTGGTGATTAGTTAAGGCTCTGGATAGCTGCAAAGAAAAGAAACAGCCAAACCCAGACATATAGTATATATTGATGGAAAGCTGTTGAGTACCATCAATCCAGAGATTGTATCTCAGAATCTGAGTGACCCAAGGAAGCAGAAACAGTAGAGGTTCCAATGCGAAAAGAGTGAGGACCAAACTCTCTTTGGCAGTACCAGATCAAGGTCCTCACGGGCCTGGAGCTGAAATTTATGAAATGGGCCTATTGTGCACTGTCACAGGGGGTGTATCGAGCATGGTGGGGTATGGTCTATGCCATAGGGTGCAGCTAGCACTATGAAAGGCATAGCTACTAGTAGCCAAAGTAGAAAAGTGGTCAAAGTCCAAAATTTGAAGTGGGGGTATGGAAATGCTCACCACATAGCACCCCTCTCTGCACTACACCACAGCTCCGCTCACCACACACCTCCCTTCTCTGCACTACACCCCAGCTCCACTCACTGCACAGCTCCCCTCTCTGCACAACACCACAGCTCCACTCACCACACAGCTCCCTTCTCTGCACTATACCACAGCTCCGCTCGCTGCACAGCTCCCCTCTCTGCACTACACCACAGCTCCGCTCACCACACAGCTCCCCTCCCTGCACTACACCACATCTGCGCTCACTACACAGTTCCCCTCCCTGCACTACCCCACAGCTACGCTCACCACACAACTCCCTTCTCTGCACTACAGCACAGATCTGCTCACCACACAGCTCCCCTTCCTGCACTACACCACAAATGCGCTCAACACAGCTCCTCTCTCTGCACTACACCACAGCTGTGCTCACCACAGCTCACCTTTCTGCACTACAGCACAGATCCGCTCACCACACAGCTCCCTTCTCTGCACTACACCACAACTGCGCTCAACACAGTTCCTCTCTTTGCACTACACCTCAGCTGCGCTCACCAAACAGCTCCCCTCTCTGCACTACACCACAGCTGCGCTCAACACAGCTCCTTTCTCTGCACTACACCACAGCTCCGCTCAATGCACAGCTCCCCTCTCTGCAGCATAGCTCCCCGCACACCAACACAACGTCTCTCTCCGCACTACAGCACAGATCCACTTATAAACACAGCTCCCCGCACCACACTACACCACAGCTCACCTCATTCCACAAGTCACTGTTGGCAGCACCCCCCCTCCCCACCCCCCCAGTGTGGCAGTTGGGACAGCCCTTCTCCTTGCGATGAGACTAGAAACAAACAAGACTCACAGACTAGCTCCTAATAAGGAGCGTCCGCTGGCTGCTGGTTGACAAGCTGTAATTGGCTCACGTCAGAGCCAAATTCAAAATGCGTCCAGTTTCCGTAATTTGCTCCCAGAACGCGAGTCGTTATTCTTGCGAAGTAGGGGTAACGCTGTTCTATTTAAATTCTGGGAAGACAGAATTTATTTAGTGCCCTCACACATGCAAATATATATATGTACTGTATGTGCATGTGTAAGGGCACTCAATAAATCCAACTATAATACCGGGGTGGCTTCCCAGAATTTAAATAAAACAGTGTTACCCCTGCATTGCAAGAATAAGGCGGAACTCCAAGGCCTTACGGCCTTTATATACCGTATATGCAAAAAAAATAAAAAAATCTTTACTCCAATATTACAATTTCAAGACATCTTCAGTCTTTTCATAAGGATATATATACAATAGCACCTACTTTTATTAGTATTTAGAAGTGTGCAAATGTTTATTTAAATTGTTATATATATATACATATATATATATATTTATATACACATATAAAGTCCGTGGAGTGCCACCTTAATCTGGTGAAGGGTAATACTGTATATATACAGAAATAATGAGACAGTTGACTGATGACTTGACCTATACCTGTCTCCAGACCAACCCCATCCCAAATATAAAAACAAGGGTTGATGACCCACTACATTTAGGGTTCCAATCACAGTATATCGATAAACACACATATGAATTTTTGACTGTTGACTTTCCGGTATGCCCCATCATTTACACCATTCCCATGATTCATAAGACCCTCTCACACCCACCAGGCAGGCCAATCATTTCAGCCAGGAACTCGCTTCTACAACCATTGGCCATCTATATCGACACCTTTTTACAACCCATAGTACAACTCAGTAGTAGCTATGTGCGGGATACTTCAGATTTTCTCCACAAATTGTCCACTTTACCTCCAAATTTGGACAACATCTTACTGGCGATAATGGATGGGAGTTCCTTATACACTATCATCCCCCATGAACAAGGCCTTCAAGCATTGGAAAGAGCACTACTACAACAACCACCTAACGGAGCATCAATTTTCTGGATATCACTGTTACCTTGGAGGAAGGCCGCATCAGCACGAGTCTATACAGAAAACCCACTGACCGAAACACTCTGCTACTCTCAAGTAGTCAACACCCACCGGCCTTGAAAAACAACCTCCCAGTCTCACAATTCCTCAGGGTGATGCGGAACAATTCTGAAAATGAGACTATGGAGAACCAATTGACCGAGATGACCACGCGTTTTTTACAACGAGGCTATAAGAAGGAGATAATTGCAGGGTGTTTACTAAAAGCCAGGAAGAAGTTTGCTGCACCCACAACCAACACACAGGGTACACTGACTACAAACCGAATGGTGTTTACCACCACATACAGTAACCAATCTAATAAAGTCACTAGATCAATCCGTACGCATTGGCCGATCCTTACAACAGACGACCACCTTATACTGAAAAGAAGTACTCCCCCTATGATGGCTTTTCGCAGAGCAGCAAACCTTAAACAACTACTGATGAGACCCCTGGTTGAACATAGCCCCTCCACGACATCAACATGGCTACATGAACGAGGCCCTGGTTGTTTTAAATGCACAGATTGCACCACTTGCAGAGGTATGCTTACAGGACCAACTTTTCCCCATCCCCACTCTGGACGACCAATAGCGATTAAATATAGATTGTATTGTATGATGGACCATCTTATCTAAATTTTAACCTGCCCATGTGGACTTTCCTATGTCGGGATGACCTCCAGGCGATTCTGTGACAGGATGGCCAATCACAGAACATCCATCCACCAAGCGATCTCATCAGGGACAGCGACATTGCCAGTAGCCCGGCATTTTATGACATCCCGACATCAAGTATCGGACCTCAGATCGAAGCTCATCGATTGGATCCCACCACTACCTCGAGGGGGTGATTGCACCCTCTTGCTCCGAAAAAGGGAAAGTTCATGGATCCACAGACTGGATACTATTGCCCCCAGGGGCATGAATGAAAACAACCCGTTGTCCATTTTTTTGAAATAACTCTGAATCTCCACATCTATAATGTTGATGACCCTAAATCCATGTACCCCTTAACCCTTTGATACACATAGTTTCACCTAGTGTGATTAGTTATCACTATATTCTGTACCTTTTTGTTTATGGTGATCTATACACGTATGTTTTCTTTTTAGTGATCTCACAGGTCTCTTTATATACCTTTCTTCATATTTTTCCATTTTGTCTTAAAAGTTTATTCTATTTTTCTGCTATACCTACTAGCAATGGGCAATCACAGATGGATTCCCATGGTTACCGGTTAATACCGGAAGTGAGGTCAGCATCACAGGCTTGCGGTTTACTATAACACCGCTGTATCTCTAAAGTTACCTATAGCATTATGCCCTCACATTGTGTGTATAAACCATGTGTGCCACTGTATGCTCTCACTATGCCCAAGTATTGCACAGTAGTGATGTACTGAATATTTACTCTATACCACACATTACTCAGTAGCGCCGTGCGGCTCACTTCCGGTATTACCGGAAGTGACGCCTGCGTTCCACTGTGCGTTCCACCCCGGCTCCGGCGCAACTGGCGCCCCACACTATTTAATTTAAGTTTATCACGAGCATTATGCTCTCCTGTGATGATACATGTGTGCCATTAGAGTGTACACTATACACACATTGCTAGTTTAGTGCTGCGCGGCTTACTTCCGGTATTACCGGAAGTGACGCCTGCGTTCCACTGTGCGTTCCACCCCGGCTCCGGCGCCACTGGAGGCGGAACTGGCACCTTTTTAGGTATATAATAGGGGCCAGTGAGGCTTTTATCTGGTGCTCCAGTTTCCTACCACCACTTTGACTCATGCTGTACTACTGAACCTGTTGATTGTGTTGCCGCATACCTTGAAAAAGGTCCTGGTGTGGACCGAAACAATGGACACTTCCTGGAAACTGTGAGATTGACTTTGAAATAAATGTGAACTTTTTTGATTTTTGATACTCTAGTCTGGAGAGTACCAATTTTTTTCACATAGTGGAGATACTGTATGTTATATATATATATATATATACTGAGCAGGAGGGCAGGTTGAGGATTTGTTAATTATATATGCTGCCGGCAATAAATATATATATATCTATATGTATATATATATATATATATACATCTAATTAGCAGGGCCGGAGCCTGCCCTGCTGCCCAATATGCCACAGCAGGTGTCAGGCCTGACACCTCACCTGTCAAGAGGATCTTCAGACACCCTGCTGCTGCCGCCATTGCGGAGCTCCATCTCTGAGTGCACTGCAAACCGCACATGTCTGTGTTGGAGTCTCTAGGCGCGGAGGTGGCGAGGCGGTACTTGTGTGATTTCATGCTCACTGACATCACATGGGTGAGAGGAGGTGCCGAGTCACAGTACTGTATATCAGGCGCAGGAAGGGCTGGAATAGTCTATACCACTGCGCCGCCGTCATATGCAAAATGTCTATGCCGGCGGAGGCATTTTAATTACCATGCACCGGCGGGCAGCGAGGGGAGTGAGGCCGGGTGGGATGGGGGATGACGACATCTAGACCAATGTTTGTGATTTAGATCTAACAGTCATGCAACAGTGTTCGCGCTAGGCCACTCCCCTATGTAAAAATGTGTAGGGGCGTGGCTTAACGTGAGTACTGTTGCACGGTAGCGAGCTACTGCAAGGTGGTGCGATGCAGTGAAGTCCTGTTATATCTTTTATTAAACACTATACGTACGGTGGTTGATACCGCCTGCTTCGGTACATTCTTCTGACATTTGTGTGTGAAAAGCTGGTGTAATAAATTTTTTTATAAAAATGGATTTATGCACTATGGAGCACCCTTTTCTTTGTTTTTAGATTTTAAAACCAACTGTGGATTTTGGTGTCAAAAGGAGCTGCTGATCATATGAATTGAAGTGCAAGGAGACATTATGGATTTCCCTTTGCTAGAGGGAACAGTCTGCCTTTCCTAAAAACACTGGGACTTGTAGTTCCACAGAGTAATTTGTAAGACGTACTAATCTTTGCGCATAAACTTTGATTTTCATTATATATATATATATATATATATATATATACATACTCCGTAAGGACCATGGGGTATAGACGGGATCCACAGGAGACATGGGCACACTATAAGACTTTGAATGGGTGTGAACTGGCTCCTCCCTCTATGCCCCTCCTCCAGACCTCAGTTAGACTTTGTGCCCAGGAGTGACTGGACACACACTAGGGGAGCTCTACTGAGTTTCTCTAAAAGACTTTATGTTAGGTCTTTTATTTTCAGGGAGACCTGCTGGCCACAGGCTCCCTGCATCGTGGGAGTGAGGGGAGAGAAGTCAGACCTACTTCTTCTTAGTTAAGGGCTCTGCTTCTTAGGCTACTGGACACCATTAGCTCCAGAGGGTTCGATCGCTTGGTTCGCCTAGCTGCTTGTTCCCGGAGCCGCGCCGTCACCCCCCTCACAGAAGCCAGAAGAAAGAAGCCGGGTGAGTATGAGAAGAAAAGAAGACTTAAGTGACGGCAGAAGACTTCAGTAACGGAGGTACAGCGCAGCGGTCGCGCTGCGCTCCATGCTCCCACACACCAACGGCACTCACAGGGTGCAGGGCGCTGGGGGGGAGCGCCCTGGGCAGCAAAGTTACGGATAGTCTTAACGCTGGCATAAGTTAGTTATTCGGGGCCTGGCCACCATTTCCGATACCCCCACCAGTATGAGGCAGCGGTCACGCTGTGCGCCATTGCTCCCACACACCAACGCTTTTTACACAGGTGCAGGGCGCTGGGGGGGCGCCCTAGGCAGCAATGTATATACCTTTTGGAGGGTGATAACAAGTTTATACAGTGTGTAGACACTGTATAGGGACCCCCGATAGCATAAAAAGAGCTATTTTATTAGCGGGCTGAAGCGCGCCGAGAAGGAGCGGGGCTTAGCCCTCATTGCAGAAGTCAGCGCCATTTTTCTCCATGACCCACCAAAACAATGTAAAACAGTGCATATGTGAGGGGGCACAGTGTTTAGTGCTATATAGAGGACAATATAGCACTATTTGAGATAAATGGGCAGGTACTCTGTGTGTTGTGCTTATATATCTGTGTGTTCCCTGTTGGATACCCACTATAGCTTAGTCGACGTGTGTCGACAGGTGTGAGTGCTCTGTCACTTATGGGGATCACTGTCGGCATCGCCAACGCCTGTTGGTGCTTGATTCTGTCAATGCAGTGTCAGCAGGTCGGTTTTTGTATACTTGTTAAAAGTAAACACTATAGGGGAGACACAGTAGTGTGGGGGTGACCCTGTCGGCACCAACTGTTTTTACTGGGTGTAAGATAACATGCTGTTACTGCCTTATATACCTGTGTATATATTTATATGTATATGTATATGTATGGTACGGTTCAATGGGCCTGTAGCCAGAGCCGGCCATAGGCATAGGCAAACTAGGCAATTGCCTAGGGCATTTGATATGCCTAAGGGCATCAGCAGCTTCTGCTGATTAAAATGATATGCGGCATGCCTATATTCTGTGTGTAGCATTTCATATGCAGGTACAGCCACAGTCTCACACAGTATATAGGCATGCTGCATATCATTTTAATCAGCAGAGGCTGCTTGTGCATCCTAGCCACAGCAATGCAAATAAGATGGATTTTCATTAAAAAATGTGCCCGACGTTAGCATTGAGGCAAGATTTATGAGGACACATCTGTATCCAAGCAGAGGCAGAGGTCACAGTGTTAGTGGCAGTGTGAGTGCTGTGTGCATGTGAGTGGGTTGGTTGTGCAGTAGTGTTCGGAATATGTGTAAGGAGCATTATGAGTGTCATGTAAAAATGCATTAATAATGTGCAACATATGTGTAAGGGGCACTATGTGTGCCATTATGTGTATAAGGGCATTAATAATGTGTGGCATATGTGTAACAGGGTACTACTATATGTGTGACATTATGTGTATAGGGGCATTAATAATGTGCAGCAAATGTGTAGGGGGCACTATGTGTGTCATTATGTGTATAAGGGCATTAATAATGTGCAGCATATGTGTAAGGGACATTATGTATAAAAGGGCATTAATAAAGGTTGTCATAATGTGTAAGGTGCATTATGTTTATAAGGACATTAATAATGTGTCTCATATGTGTAAGGGGCATTACTGTGTGGCATATTGTGTATAAGGTGCTCTACTATGTGGCATTGCGTATAGAAAGGGCACTACTGTGTCGTCTAATGTGAATAAAGAGCAATAGGGTGTGGTGTAATGTGAATAAGGAGCAATTCAGTGTGATGTAATGTGAATAAGGGCTCTACTGTGAAGAGTAACGTTTATAAGGTAAAGTGATACTACTGTGGGATGTAATATGAATTATGGACACTATCGCATGATCAAATGTGAATAAAGTTGCAGTACTGTGTGGCGTAATTGGAATTGGAGTTACTATTGTGTGGTCATGCCCCTTGCCAGCAAAAACACACCCCTTTTTGGGCTGTGCGCCAAATGTGCGAACTGTTCCTATTTAAAATATAGGGGGTACAAACACCAAAATAAGGACTGCTATGGATGAGGGGTGGTGGTGCTGGGAAAGAGGTGCAAGATCAGAGGCAGAACAAGCGGTGGTGCTAGGGGGCACCAGCCCAAATCTTGCCTAGGGCATCATATTGGTTAGGGCCGGCTCTGCCTGTAGCTCGAGCACAGACATGGTAGTTTGTGGGGGGGAGTGTTATTGATATTATATATGTATACTTCCCTCAGACCCCTCGGGATTGCAAGAATATTACTTTGCCTGGTTTCTACTCCCTGCTGTCGACGAATTCTAGGTTTTCTGTAGACCATAAGGTTTCCTGTTAGATCCAGAACTGGGGCATACAGTACATGGTAATACACATTCCGAACACGTTAATGTCACTAAGGACCCGAAGGTTCCGGACAATCCGCTTCTATGTATGTTGTGTATATGTATATATATATATATATATATATAGAGAGAGAGATACTGGCGGCACTCCACGGGTTTTCAAGAAAAGACAGCTACACAAGCTTAATGTCAACGTTTCAGGTGCTGTTTATTCACACCTTTCGTCAGGATCCTGACGAAAGGTGTGAATAAACAGCACCTGAAACGTTGACATTAAGCTTGTGTAGCTGTCTTTTCTTGAAAACCCGTGGAGTGCCGCCAGTATCTCTCTCTCTGTGTTTGCTCCGTCTGGACCGTGGAGGGCACCCAGGTATTTAAAACGTTTGTTTGGAGTGCCGGTCATATTGGAACTATATATATATATATATATATATATATATATATATGTGTGTGTAATGGTGTATTACATTAGGTATATTCATATTATGAATTATATTGAATGCTGAATTAAAAGTATTCCTTCTCATGTGCTGGTCGCTCTGTTGATAAAGCTCTACGTCGGCCATGACGAGTTGGTCTCAGATCCTCTCAAGGAGTCCGAAGGTTTATTCGTTTCCCGCAGCGGGTAGAATACTGTGAAGGTCAACTCCTGGTCGACACGGGGCTCTGTCACAAAGGATCGTATACAGGAAGCTAAGTGATATTTTATTTCTATGCTTTGGGCTTATTTGCACTTCATGCACATGAGGGAGTGTTTATATTCGGAAAAGCATTCAATAGAATTACCCTAAAAGAGAGAGGGGATGTTTCTTATGTTGATTCTTCTCTATAACATTGCGGCAGGCTGACGTGCGTATACAGGTGGTGTGGCCAGGGGAATGCTGAGGCTGACTCCGACAGATACCGTTCTTTTTTCCTTTTCTGTGCAGACAGTGGAAGGTGAAAAGGTAAGAGTTCTGCAGCCTTGTTAGTTTCGCAGAAGCGGATGTCGTTTTCTGTTTCTACCATATCCACCACATGTCGCTGAGTCTATCTGGCTGGACCCCACTCCGGTGGGGACTCGTCTACTACTTTTCAGTTAGTCCGGGAATAGACTAGGACCTGTGAGTTAATTATAGAATCCAAAGGGGGACATTCTGGTGTTACAGCTGTTTCCCCTCACTGATTTTCTAATAGATCTTGCCGTTTCCCCTCTGGAAGGGGAGGTAGTACGTGACGCTATACCAGAGGTGCGTCAGGTTCAGGGCATTGTCCTGCTGTCCCTGTTAAAAAAAAAAAAAAGACTAAGAGGTTTAAATGCGTTGTTCTCCACATTCAGATTACCTGGGTGGATATCCAGGATTGTCTTTGCTATTTCACCAGAGTGATGGCAGTATGATGGTTTTCTTTCAATAGTAAGAGCCATTGTTATTCTGTACTGAGGCGCTCTTCTGATTAAGGCGAGGTCAAGAAACAAGTGGTGCAAATCGTTGTTTCTCTCTGACTGTTCTTCAACACAGGGAATGGCTGTTATTCCCAACGACGCAGATGTCGGAGGTGGGTATCAGAGTAGATACTGAACGGTTGTGGTTATTTGTCTTTCCTGTGGAAAGAGGTCTGAGGATCCAGAGTCGGATCAGATTTGCAGTGACAATCCATCAATATGTTCCATTAATGAAGCAGATAGGTGCGGCCTAAGAGGCCTTTTCGGTGAGCAGGCCAAATGCCAGAGTGGTTTTCAAGGGACCAGTTGGAAATGTCATCCGGGTCTCACCTGCACATGCACTGGAATATAATCCTAATGGCCAGGACATCGCTCCTGTGGTGTCTGCTCGGTTCTCACCTTCTAGAGGGACGAAGGTTCGGGATCCAGGATTAGATCCTGGTGTCCATGCATGCAGGGCCGTTTCTAGACAATTTGGCTCCCAGTGCGAGATTTCAAAATGCGCCCCCCCCCCCCATTGCTATAAAAAAAAATTGCATGCCCCCCCCCATATAGCCATAAAAATAAAAAGCATGCACGCGCCGAAGGCGCGCGCGCTCCCGACAAGGGTGTGTGGCCTGATTAAAATGGGCGTGGTCTCATTAAAGTGGGCGTGGTCTCGTCTGATATCATCACACCCACCACAGGGGGAAAAAAATAAAAATAAAAAAGTCCCCTTTTTACACATTACAGCAGGCAAGTGTCCCCATATTACACAGCGCGGCAGGCAGGTGTCCCCATTTTACACAGCGCGGCAGGCAGGTGTCCCCATTTTACACAGTGCGGCAGGCAGGTATCCCCATTTTACACAGTACGGCAGGCAGATATCCCCATTTTACACAGTACGCAGGCAGGTGCCCCCAGTTTACAAAGTGCGGCAGGCAGGTATCCCCATTTTACACAGTGCGGCAGGCAGGTATCCCCATTTTACACAGTGCGGCAGGCAGGTATCCCCATTTTACACAGCGCGGCAGGCATGTGCCCCCATTTTACACAGCGCGGCAGGCATATGCCCCCATTTTACACAGTGCGGCAGGCAGGTATCCCCATTATACACAGTACGCAGGCAGGTGCCCCCATTTTACACAGTGCGGCAGGCAGGTATCCCCATTTTACACAGTGCGGCAGGCAGGTATCCCCATTTTACACAGTGCGGCAGGCAGGTATCCCCATTTTACACAGTGCGGCAGGCAGGTATCCCCATTTTACACAGTGCGGCAGGCAGGTGTCAAGTGGGGGGGAAGGAAGGGGGGGGAGAGAGAGAGAGAGAGATAATACTTACATCTTCCCGCTCTTCGGGTCCCGCTGACTCACGTCCCTCGCGCCGGCCGCCTCCTCCTTCCATGCTTATCTCCTCTCCTCCCTCTCCCCGAGCGATCCTGCTCGGGGTGCGGGGCTTCGTGGAATGACGCGTTTGCGTCGTGACGTCACGACGCAAACGCGTCATTCGGCGAAACTCTACCCCCCGAGCGGGAGAGGGAGGAGAGGAGATAAGGAGTCACAAAGTGCCGCGGCGGGCGCCCCGTGCGGTTGCATGGCTCGCCCGCCGCTAGAAACGGCACTGCATGCATGCAGATCTCCGAGGCTGGGGAGCAGTCCTTGCAAGGGACGTATTTCCAAAGGAAAAGGTCAAGCTGGGAAGCTTGTCTGCAATAAGCTTTCTTGAATTAAGAGCTATTTTCGACGAACATATTCTTCGTGATCTACCCGTGTTAGTTCTGTCGGACGACTTGACAGCACTGGCGTAAGTAAGCAGCTAGGGCGGACCAAGGAGCAAAAGCGGCAATGGCAGAAGATGCAAAAGTTTGCCGCTGGGTGGAAAGACTGGTAAACGCTATATTAGCAGTCTTCGTTCCGGAGGTAAACGACGGAGAAATAGATTTCCTCTGCAGACGCGATCTCCATCCTTGAGAAATACTGTCGTCATCGAGAAGTTTTCACAGAAGTGACAAGTCTTTGAGGAGTGCCTCAATTGGACATGTTGGCATCTCGCCTCACCGAGAGGCCTCAGGGATATTGTTCTAGGTCAAGGGACACTCAAGCTATAGCAGTGGACGCCCTCGTGACACCTTGGGTGTTTTCAGTCGGTCTATGTGTCCCCTTCGCTTTCACTTTTTCTGAAGGTGATAAACGTAAGAAGAACAAAGGTTCAGGCGATCCTCATTGTTCCGGTCTAGCCAAGAAGGGCTTGGTATCCAGTTTTGCATGATTTACTCATAGAAGATCCCTGGCCTCTTCCTCTACGTGAGGAAATGTTACAGCAAGATCCGGGCGTTTATCATCAAGACTTACCGCGACTGCGTTTGACGGCGTGGCGGTTGAATGCCATATCCTAGCCCGAAAGGGTATTCCCAGTGAAGTCCTTTCCACACTTCTTCAGGCTAGAAATTAAGTTACGGCAAAGCCTTACCACCGTAGTTGGCGTAAATATGTGTCTTGGCGTGAATCCAAGAAGGCTCCTACGGAAGACTTTCAGCTGGGTCATTCTTCTCCATTCTTTGCAAGCAGGTGTGGATGCAGGCCTAAAGTTAGGCTCCATTTCGGTGCAGTTTTGGCCTTATAAATTTTCTTTCATAAAAAAAAAAAGGATTGGCAACCTTTCCGGAAGTTCAGACTGTCATGAAAGGAGTACTGCACATCCAACCTCCATTTGTGCCCCATTGGCACCGTGGGACCTTGACGTGGTGTTGCGTTTTCTTGTGTCACACTGATTGGAACCTTTATGAAAGGTTGTGTTAAAATTTCTCTCTTGAAGAGTGGTCATGCTATTGGCTTTGGTGTCCGCAAGTCGTGTGTCGGAAGTACCAGCTTTGTCTCACAAGAGCCCCTGTTGGATCTTCCATGTGGATAGAGCGGAATTGAGAACTCGGATAATAGTTCTGCCAAAAGTGGTTTCTGTGTTTCGCAGAAACCAACCTATTTTGATGCCTGTGGTTACTTAAGCATTGGCTGATCAAAGTCTTGCGATGTAGTCAGGGCTTTGAATATTTATGTCGCCAATTTGGCTCAGATTGGGGAAACAGAGGCTCTGTTTGTCCGGTATGCTCCCAGCATGATTGGGGCGCCTGCGTCTATGCAGTCAGTTACACGCTGGATCTGTGATACGATTTGGCGTGCTCGTTCTACGGCTGGATTGCCGTTACCGAAGTTGGTGGAGACCCATTCTACTAGGAAGACGGGCTCTTCTTGGGCGGATGCCAAGGAGTCTCGGCGGTTCAACTTTGCCGAGCGACTACTTGGTCGGGTTCAAACACTTTTGCTAAGCTCTACAAGTTTGATACCCTGGCTGAGGGGGACCTCATGTTTGCTCAATCGGTGCTGCAGAGTCGTCCGCACTCTCCCGCCCGGTCTGGAGCTTTGGTATAAACCCCATGGTCCTTACGGAGTCCCCAGCATCCTCTAGGACGTATGAGAAAATAAGATTTTAATACCTACCGGTAAATTTTTTTCTCTTAGTCCGTAGAGGATGCTGGGTGCCCGTCCCAGTTCGTACTGTGTCTGCAGTTATTGGTTTTGGTTACACTCTTGTGGTGTTTCTTTTCTGTCAGGCTGTTGCCGACGTTGTTCATGCCATGGCATGCGGTATCTTATTATTGGTTGGGTTGACACACAGGTTGTGTTACATATTTATCAGCATGTGGCTGTGTATTTTTTCATGCCGTTGGCTGGTGTTCTATTGAATGCCACGTTCTGTGGTATGTTCGTTGTGTGAGCTGGTATGACACTCACCGTGTTTAAACAATAAATTCTTTCCTCTAAATGAGGTCTGGAGGAGGGGCATAGAGGGAGGAGCCAGTTCACACCCATTCAAAGTCTTATAGTGTGCCCATGTCTCCTGCAGATCCCGTCTATACCCCATGGTCCTTACAGAGTCCCCAGCATCCTCTACGGACTAAGAGAAAAGGATTTACCGGTAGGTATTAAAAGCCTATTTTTTCTTGTCTTCATAAAAAGTTAGGCAACATTCTGAAAATAAAAATCACTTTTCCAAGATTAATGGGTGGCTGCAGCTTTAGGAGGTACTTTCAGAAAATAAACTACCATAACTGACATGCCGACTCTACCATTAGATTACTGTTAGTAAGAATCTATGAACACAGATACTTTTATGCTCTTCTTTGGCTGGATGCAGTTTAATTGACATTACCAGGTTTCCAGGTTTACACTAATGTAGAGAATTGCATTACTTTGTATTTAGTTGACTGCTATTAAATAAGCAATCAGGAGACAAGGTATTGCACTAAATGGTTGAACTTCCTCCATTATATATTTATCAACAATTTCTTATATAGAGTGGAAAATTCCATTGCGCTTTACACCTGGAAACAGTGATAACATAAAACAAAACGATTGGAGACAACAGTGAAAAAACAAGACTGGGTAATAACAGACAGTCATAGAGGTAAGAAGGCCCTGCTTGCAAGCTTACAATCTATAGGGTGTATGCATTGTTACACAAGGATAGGTGTTAACTACTGCATAAAGGGGGTAATTCCAAGTTGATCGCAGCAGGATTTTTGATAGCAATTGGGCAAAGCCATGTGCACTGCAGGGGAGGCAGATATAACGGGTTCACTACGGCTGGCCGGCGGTCGGGCTCCCGGCGACCAGCATCCCGGCGCCGGGAGCCCGACCGCCGGCTTACCGACAGCGTGGCGAGCGCAAATGAGCCCCTTGTGGGCTCGCTGCGCTCGCCACGCTACGCGCGCCACACTATTTTATTCTCCCTCTATGGGGGTCGTGGACCCCCACGAGGGAAAATAAGTGTCGGTATGCCGGCTGTCGGGCTCCCGGCGCCGGTATACTGAGCGCCGGGAGCCCGACCGCCGGCATACAGAAAACCACCCGATATAACATGTGCAGAGAGAGTTAGATTTGGGTGGGGTGTGTTCAATCTGCAATCTAATTTGCAGTGTAAAAATAAAGCAGCCAGTATATACCCTGCACAGAAATAAAAATAACCCACCCAAATCTAACTCTCTCTGCACATGTTATATCTGCCTCCCCTGCAGTGCACATGGTTTTGCCCAATTGCTATCAAAAATCCTGCTTGGAATTATCCCCAAAGGTCAACCAGATTGCAAAGGTTCTTGGTGGGCTTTATAATATGGTCACACAGCAATGTTGCCCTGGGGTCAGGAGGATGGGAAAGTAAAGAACAAGAAAATATGTGGGGATATGAGTGGACTCTACAGTGAGGAAGTTATTGGAAAGGAAAATTTATGAAGGTTATGGGGTGGTTCCGGAATTTGCTAAGCTTGCCTGAAGAGGTTAGTTTTCAGGGAATGCCTGAAGGTTTAACTACAGCAGAGTTTTATTGTGCATTGGATGGCATTCCACAGAGTGGGTGCAGCCCAAAGAAAGTCTTGCAATCATGAATGGGAGTGAATAATGGGGGTCATTCCGAGTTGATCGCTCGCTAGCTAGTTTTAGCAGCCATGCAAACGCTATGCCGCCGCCCACTGGGGAGTGTATTTTAGCTTAGCAGAAGTGCAAACGCATGTGCAGCCGAGCTCTGCAAAAACAGTTTGCGCAGTTTCAGAGTAGCTCTGAACAGGGTCGGACTGGCCCACAGGGAAACAGGGGAAACCACTGGTGGGCCCTACTGCCTGTGGGCCCTCCTCCTCCTCTAGGGATCAAGTTCCAGACTATCCTAGTGCACTGGATTTATGCATTATACTTCACAACAATAATTTGTTTTATTATATATTTACCAAGGGGCACAGAACATGTAACGGTCAGCCAAACCTCTGTGGTGTCTATCCACGCCCCCACTGGAACCTGGCTACAACTTTAAGCATGGGCCCCTAACAGCAGCATTCTCCCGGTGGGCCCTTCATGCCCCAGTCCGACACTGGCTCTGAACATACTCAGCACTTGCGATCACTTCAGCCTATTCGTGTCTGGATTTGACGTCATACACCCGCCCAGCGAAAGCCCAGCCACGCTTGAGTTTTTTCAGACACGGCTGAGTTTTTTCAAACACTCCTTGAAAACGGTCAGTTGACACCCAGAAACGCCCCCTTCCTGTCAATCTTCTTGCGGTAGTCGGTGCGAAGGAAAACTTCGCTAGAACCTGAGCACAACCACAAGGAGCTTTGTACCCGTACATCACGCGTGCGCATTGCGGGGCATATGCATGCATGTCGTTTTTTTCACCTGATCGCTGCGCTGCAAAAATCGGCAGCGAGCGATCAACTCGGAATGACCCCCAATGAGTGTGGAAGAGAGAAGTAGATCTTGTGAAGAGCGGAGAGGTTGGGTCGGGAGATATTTTGAGATAAGCAAAGAGATGTATATTGGTATAGTTTGGTCAATGGTTTGTGTGTGAGTAAAAGTATTTTATATTGAATATGGTAGAATACAGGTAACCAGTGGAGGGACTGACAGAGTGGATCCACAGATGAACCTCTAGCGAGGAAGATTAGCCTTGCAGCAGCATTCAGAATGGATTGTAGTGGTGAGAGCCTCTTTTTGGTAAGACCAGTAAGAAGACTACTGCAATAGTATATTCGGGAGATAATGAGAGCATGGGTTAGAGTTGTACAGTGTCTTGTGTAAGGTATGGTTGTATTTTGGATATATTTTTTAGATGCATGTAACATGATTTTGAGACAGATTGAATGTGAAGAACAAAGGATAGTTCAGAGTCTAGGCAGCGAGCTTGTGGGGTAGGACTGATTGTCAAGTTCTCAACAGTGATAGAGATATCAGGTTGGTAACTACTATTAGTTGATGGAAATATAATTAATTCTGTTTTGGAAATTTTACAATTGATGTGGTGAGATGACATCCAAGAGGAAACGTCGGAAAGGCATTCAGTGATGCGGACCAATATAGATGGAGAAAAATCTGGCAAGATAGGTAGATTTGAGTATCTAACACAGGCATGTCCAAACTGCGGCCCTCCAGCTGTTGTGAAACTACATATCCCAGCATGCCGTGACACAGTTTTGCTGTCAGAGAATGCTAAAGCTGTGTCAAGGCATTCTGGGATGTGTAGTTTCTCAACAGCTGGAGGGCCGCAGTTTGAACATGCCTGATCTAACACATACAGATGATACTGAAATCCAAAAGAGCTGATTAGTTTGCCAAGAGATGTGTAGACTGATAAAAGCAGAGGACCTAAGACTGATCCTTGCGGTACTCCAACTGATAGAGGTAGTGAATAAGAGGCGGTAGAATCAGAGAAGCAGACACTGAAAGAGTGATTAGATTGGTAGGATGAGAACCAAGAAAGGACTGTGTCCTGAAGATATAGAAATTATAGTGTTTGTATGAGAAGGGAGTGGTAAACAGTGTCAAAAGCAGTAGTGGATTTTGGATTTAGCAGTGACCAGATTATTCACTACTTTAGTCAGTGCTGTCTATGTGGAATGATGGGTATGAAAGCCTGATTGAAATGGGTCCAGTAAAATGTGTGAATTAAGAAAGTGTGTGAGGCGAGTGCAGGCAAGTCTCTCAAGTAGCTTGGAGGGGCATCGGCGCTGAGAGATGGGATGGTAATTTGAGAGATTTTTAGGCAGAATTTTGTTTTTTCATAATGGGAGTAAATACTGCATGCTTGATCAGTGAAAGAAAGATACTAGTAGAGAGAGAGAGAGATTACAGTTTCTAGTTAGGGTTGGGATGAGCACAGGAGACAGAGCTTTACTTATTTGTGAGGGTATAGGCTCAAGAGGAGAAGTAGTAGATTAGCAGGATGAGAAGAGTGTTGACACTTCATATTCATTTCTGGGATTAAATGTAGAGAAAGTGCCAGAAAGTTCAGGTAAGGAATTGAACAGGTCACTGACCGAGGAAGATCATACCATTTCATCTTGGATCTTATCAATCTTCTCCTTGAAGTATGAAGCAAGATCTTGCAAAATGACATTGGCTGGTGGGTTGGGTGAGGGAGGAGTGAGAACTGAGAATAGATTTAAATGTTTTAAAAAGTTGCTTAGGGTTAGAATCTTGAGTAGAGATTAGAGTTTGGGAATAGGTTTGTTTGGCAGTGTTCAGGACATTATGATAGGAGTGGTAGATAGTCTTATACAAGAGGAAGTCGTTTGGTGTACGAGATTTACACCACTGATGTTCAACTTGATGTGAGAGTTTTTGTAGGTGTCTAACTAATTTAGAGTGCCATTGTTGACATCAAGGCCAACATGGAGAGTGATGGGTAGTTGGAGCTACTACATCAAGGGCTAGTTCTAGATTTTGGTTCAAGTGTGATTTAACAGTCTCAGGAGAAATATATGCAGAAATACTGTAGATGAGAGCAGTTTTTGCAGAGAGCTGAAAAGTTCTTAAAAAATAATTGTGTTAATATTTCTGCAAGTTTGAGGATTGGATGACTTTAGTGACATTTCATTTGTAGTAATGGAGGCTAGCATGTAGGAAATAAGGTTGTGATCTGAGAGAGAGAAAAGAGTGTTAGTGAATTCAGAAACTAATCATAGTCTGGTGAATACAAGATCAAGGCAGTGACCCTCCTGATGAATAAAGGAATCAGTCCATTGGGAGAGGCCGAGAGAGGAGGTTAGAGAATGTAGTTTGGAGGCATGAGCAGCAGATTTTGGACTATCAATAACAATATTGAAATCACCCATGATGATGGTGGAGATGTCAGAGGAAAGGAAGGGAGGGAGACAGGCAGAAATATTTTCCAGAAAATTTTTAGGTTGCCCAGGTAGGCAATAGATAGCTGCAACAAGCAGAGAGAAAGGAGTGTAAATCCTGATAGAATGAACTTCACATGATGTGAATGTGAGTGATAGAACCTGTGGTAGAACTGTATATGTGATATTTTGGGATAGTAATAATCCAACTCCACTCCCTTTATTGTTACCAGGATTGGAGGTGTGTGTAAATTGTAGACCAATGTGTGACAGTACTGCAGGGGAGGCCTTGTCTGATTGTGTGAGCCATGTTTATGTTATAGCCAGCAGGTTGAAGTTGTTAGATATGAAGAGTTCATGGATGGATATTAATCTGTTATAAACATAGCGTGCATTCCATAAGACATATTTTAGTGATTTGGAGGTTGATGGGAGACATGTGATGTTTATGAGGTTAGATTGTTTGTATATGTTGCTGCAAATCATGTGACTGTGAGTGAGACAAATGGTTGGGGCCCGATTTGGTGAAGTATCTCCAGCTAATAGAAGCAAGAGAGAGATAAATGTAGCTGTAGGACGTATGTGAATGTTTTTTTATGGTGACAGGTTGTGGATATTATTGTCGAAGTACAAAGATAAGTAAAAAGCTCATGAGTGTTAATAAAAGGTAATTGAATAATTAAGGTGGCAATGTGTACAAAGGGGTGGGTTGCAGGGAGAATGTAGGATGTATTTGTTTTGGAGAGAATACCATGGAGTGCAATAAAGAAAAACAATTTGTGGTACAGAGTATGTTTGAGAAAGAAGGTATTTAGGATTAAAGCATAATAAAGTTAAACATTCAACCAATTGTTTACTGGTGATGTTCAGCTGTTCATTTACTGTATAAACACATTGTTATGAACAACTTGTTTATGTGGCACCTCATTGACCTGCACATGTGAGCCTAGATTGCATGTAAAGGAATACTATGGCTAATTAATACAGGCTACCAGTGAGGTAAATGTTACTGTATACAAATGAAAGGTGATAGATAATACTGTATTTGACAAGAAATTCATCTGTGGTTGTATTACTTGTTTGATGTTTTGTTTCACTTTTCATCCAGTTTAAGTACAGGCAAAGTGCAGGCTAAAGTCATTAAATTGTAATCAGCACACTTAGACTTTTTGCACTTTGAATTCTTCACACTGCCTATATCAGCCAAGGCTATTCAGCTTCCTAACTCTTAATATGTAGACCTAAAAACATGTTTTAATGTTCCCTGTTTAAGGGGTACATTCACTAAGCAGTGATCAGAACGGAGAAGTGAGCCAGTGGAGAAATTTCCCCATCAACCAATCAGCAGCTCTGTATCATTTTATAGTATGCAAATTATAGATGTTACTTCAGTGCTGATTGGTTGCCATGGGCAACTTCTCCACTGGCTCACTTCTCCGCTCTTATCACTGCTTAGTAAATGTACCCCTAATATCCCACCTCACTGCCCAGCACCAACTAAGGATGTGCGCAATAAAGAAACAAAACAAACAAATAAATAAATAGTGAGAGGGAAAGAGATGGTTAAATCGAGATAATGGATGTACTAAATTAGTCACCTGTACTGATGTATAGTTATCCTTCAAACCTGGACTGTTAGGGAATGATTCAGTTGTTACTGGACACACTAAATTGCATTTCCCCTATCACCTTTAGACAGGGTGGTGTGCAATTGTTTGTGCACCCATTGTTTTTTTGCAATGATCACACCCTGCAGTGCTGGGTTTAGCTATATATAACCTGACTAAAGTGCTGGGTGCGATTCAAAAAGTGCTGTTTGGGTCAAAAAGTGCACAAATGGGTCACTTATCACACATTTCGTCTCACCAGCACATAAAATATGTAAGCGTGCCCATTAGCAAAAATAATTGAATAGCTGCTGGAGGGTGCTCGCAGGAAGGAGGGGGGGGGTTACCAAATTAACCACCTCCTTTGTATGCCTTGAGGACCGTGGTTGGGAATCCCTGCTTTATATTATATTGTCCTCTCTGCCTTTTTCTATCCTCATCACTTGTCCATGTTTTACCTACAATGCTTAAAGGTGGTCATTCCGAGTTGATCGCACGTAGCAACATTTTGCTGCTTGTGCGATCAACTTGACGCCGCCTATGGGGGAGTGTATTTTAGCATAGCAGGGCTGTGATCGCTTGTGCAGCCCTGCTATGTTAAAAAAGATTCCTGCAAAACAAGACCAGGGTCAGACCTACTTACCCTGTGCGACGGATCCAGCGACGAAGGTCCCGGGATTGACGTCAGACATCTGCCCTCCAAATGCCTGGACACGCCTACGTTCAGATCGCCACGCCCGGAAAACGGTGATTAGACACCCGGAACGCCTCCTCACTGTCAATCTTCTTGCGATTGCGCTAGCGATCACTTTCTCCTTTGTTGTAGCCGCTGCCCGGTGACGGCAACTATGCGCGAGCGCATTGCGCCCGCCGTGCATGCGCAGTTCCGACCCATTTGCACCGCAGCGAAGAACAGCTGCGTGCGAACGGGTCGGAATGACCCCCAAAGTACAGCGAATATAAGTATTTTATGTCTAGTGTCTTGTTTCACAATTTATTCATGTGTGAATTTTTTTAAACTGTTGCTATGTTTTGATAAAAATACATCATAAACTGCTAAAATAGACCCCTTTCAGAATCATCAGTATACAATTATTAAAGTTGTAAATTGTGTAACTCTCATTTTAATGACTGTTACACTATGTTTCTGTTGCTAAATGTGGATAATTTTAATCTACAACAACCAAATATAAGACTGCAAAAATAAGGAGTAATAATACAATTTTTAAATGTCTCCATGTAATACACAAAATTGGTCTAGACAGGAAAAGCAATTTAAGCAGGCTAAAACAGGTGTATACACATAAGTCTCTTCCTTTATAACCTATAGTAATAATCGCTGATGACTGGATCGGAGTAGGTGGCAAAATATTTACTAAGAACCACAGTTTGAATAATTTATGAGATGGATTCTTTAATGTTTGACTATATAGCACTGTAATGTAATATCAGATTTTCACTGATTGAGTGGTGGAGGTCCCCTTACTCTGTGTTTCATAAGCATCCATGTCATTTTCATATTAACTCCCAAAAGACCTATTGCTGACTGCGCTAGCTAAAGGTCATCTAATGCTTTTAAGTGTTACATTGGAAATTATAACCAAAAATATTTTGTTGTTTTTTCTTCATTATTTAATAGCTCTCTTGGTCTACAGCATATTTATTTGCACGTTGCATGAGCAGTATTTCCAGCTCAATGATTCCTTTGTGTTTGTTGTCATTGATTAGTTGCTCTATTACAATTGTTAACATGAAACACATTGCTGGTAAGTTTAGCATTATTGTGTTACGGGTTCGTTTAGACTTGTAAAAACTATCAAATTAAAGAAACACTGAAAAGTGCTTCTATAGAAAAGAGAAGTACATTTGGTTTTTCAGTACAAAAGTGTTCATATTTAAAAAAAAAAAATCAAAACTATTGCTAAAATTAAGAATTTTTGGGAATAAATCTGGATTGTATTGGAAATGTTACATAACTTTGAAATAAATATTCAGTCACTAACACATTTTTCACATTTGTTCTTGCAGATTCAGTCAAATGTATTGGCACAGATCCACAAAGTACTGAGAACCATGTCAAATTAAAATAAATATAACAATACTTTTCACAAAGTACTAAAAATGAAAAACAGAGATGATTACATTTAAAGTGTTTTCGTGCTCATTGTAATAATTGCAATAAAAAATTTGTAAGTGTAATACATTACCTCAAACGTTGAACAATTTGTTCAGTGATTACACCAATGTAAAAAATGTATATATCTCCTATTGTCAATTTCTTAGTAATATAAATATCCCATGTGTCTGTGAGGTTGTACAGCATAGGAAATACTTATTAAAAAAAAAAAAAAAATAATAATAATAAAAAAATAAAATAATAATAACAATAATAATAATAATAATAATAATAATAATAATAATAATAATAAAAAAGACTAAAAGAGTTGCTTGCCCATTTTTCCTGCTTCCAACTCATCAACTTGAAGAAGAGTGTTCACTTGCTGCCTAATATGTCGCACCCCTTGACAAGTGCCATTGTAATGATAGGATCAATGTTATTCACGTCACCTGTGTTGTCTAGCACCGAAACGTTGATGGATATTTCTATTTGAATACAAGCTTTTTTTCAAAATCCTCTGAGTGCCGTCCCCCTCTGTATCTTTATATATATATATATATATATATATATATATATATATATATATATATAATACAGGAAATCCCACCTGTGTGGGAAAAGATAGCACTCTCCAGACTAAGTATTCAATAAAGCCAAAAGTAAATTTAATGCAAAAGGTAGTCTCACAGTTCATATGAACGTGTCTCCAGTTTTCCTGCAAGGCTGAATTGATGTTGCACTGCTGTCACTGTTGACTCTGTTTGTTCCTTGAAAAAGGACCCGCCAGGGACCGAAACGTTGGACACTGCTGGAGATCGTTTGAGACCTCATATGAACTGTTAGACTACCTTTTGCATTAAATTTACTTTTGGCTTTATTGAATACTTAGTCTGGAGAGTGCTATCTTTTCCCACACAGGTGGGATTTCCTGTATTGTACTATGGGCCCAGTCTCTTTTGTGACTGGACTTTGATGGGCACCCCAGCAGTTGACTACATTATTGTGAGAGTGCAGGAACTCGTTTTGTATATATATATATATATATATATATATATAGCTTGTGTGGTGCCCGGCACTCTCTCTAAACAGTGTGTCAATACCTGGGCGCCCTCTACGATCAGTATGGACATACAGCATGTAGAGAAACAGCGGCACTCCAGGGTTTGTCCAGTGTAAAAAATTCTATTGAAAAGCGTAACATTACAGCCGACGTTTCGGGGCCCGTAGCCGCTTTATCAAGGTGTGAACAAAGTGCAGTGAAACCCTCTTACTTTTTAAAGCCTGTATGACCCCCACCGTGAAGAGGAGCATCGCCCGCGCCGTCCATCCCGGTGGACGCCAGAGAACTTCCATAGTCTCCCAATATATATATGTATATATATATATATATATATATAGTCCTCCAATTCAGTCGGCACTCAATAGAAATACAGCGTCCCCCGGTGCCAGAGTCCTTATTGTATAGTTCTCCAAAGTACTTAGATACACCCGGTACATAGATGATATTTTCATTCTATGGACCGGGGGTATTGATGCGTTTGAACAATTGATGCAGGAAGTAAACAGGATGGACACAACTATTAAATTTACGTATTCCCATAGTGTTGAGGAGATTCAGTTTCTAGATGTGGTGGTCCGGGTCAGTGAGGGTCGTGTGGAGACCGGCGTCCATTTTAAGGACGTGGATCGCAACACGTTCCTCCTGGCAGGGAGCCACCACCCGGGGTCCCTGAAACGAGGACTACCATTGTCACAGATGATGAGGGTGGCGAGAATTACTAGTGACACATCAAAAATTTCTGACGATCTTGATATATTGATTGACAAGTTCAGAGCCCGTGGCTATGACCACGACCTGTTGCAATTACAAAAGCAACAGGTGCTAGGGATGTCGAGGTCGGAATTACTTAAATCAAATAAAAGGAAAGATGAGAAGGTAATTCCATGGGTGAGTACCTTTACGGTGGCAAGCCCCATCATTGATCGGGCCACAAAAGCACTATGGCCGATTGTGAAATCTGATAGTGATCTGCCATGTTTTAAAGATGTTAGACCAATGGCCGCGTTTAAACGCGGTCGTAATCTAAAAGACAGGTTGGTGAAAACCGATATTTCGGGCAGAGGTATCCCTAGACACCCTAATGTACACTTTAAGAAACCCGGTTGTTATAGCTGTTTTAACTGTGTCACTTGTCAATATATGTCGCCTTGTAAAAGCTTTAAACATCCTCATACTGAGAAAACTTTTGAGATTCATCATGTAATGACGTGTAAGAGCACGCACGTGGTATATGTTGTTGTCTGTCCATGCGGATTATACTACGTGGGACAGACTACCCGTAGTTTTAGGGAGCGTATGGCTCTCCATCGCTCCAGCATTGACTTATCATTATCAGGTAAATCAATTGACCAACCGGTTGCTAGGCACTTTAAGAAGAATGGCCATTTGTTATCAGAGTTACGTTACTTCATGATCGATCATGTTCCAGAATCCCTACGAGGGGGTGATCGCAGTAAAGCACTGTTACTGTGTGAAGCCAGGTGGATGTTCAGGTTGAACACCATGGCTCCGCTTGGCCTCAATGAAAAAATTAATTAGAACAGTATAATGTGATATGTGTTATTCCATACAGTTTATTTAAGGTATCCATTCTATATGAAATGCTAGTCATTTTTGGTAGATTTAAACCATGAATAGGGGTGCACTAGGTATTACTATTTGCCCTGGAGCATATTTAACTCATGCTGAATAATATTTGTTTTATATAGTAACATCTGTATATACAGGATTCATGTTTCTCCCTTGGATGATGTTTTGGTTTTAATAATTATGTCACTGGATTAATGTTGGTGCTTTTAATGTATGTTCAGCTGCTGCGAGGACGCGCTGACGGGCGCTGGAGATCGGGTTTCCATGGCGACTTCCGGGATGGAACGCAAGCCGGGTGGTCTCTATGACAACGACCGGAAGTACCCGACCGGAAGTACGTCATCGGGATGGGATCCGAACCTCGGGTGCGGCCGGGCGCGGCGTGCGGCGCTGATCCAGAGGGTATTTCAAGGGGTAAGTGTTTGTATGTTTTTTTAGCTTGGTGTGGTCTGGAAGAAGGAGCTAATAGCTCCGAAACGTCACTATTAATAAACCAGCAGTTTTGCCTATTACAAACCCTGTGAGTGCCGTGTTATACCGACTTTGGAGAACTATATATATATATATATGTATATATATATATATAAAATCATTCAATGTATTGAAAAGCGTCACATTACAGCTAACGTTTCGGGGCCCGCAGCCCCTTTATCAAGGTGTGAACAAAGTGCAGTAAAATTCTTTAACCTTTTAAAGCGTGTGTGACCCCCACCATGAAGAAGAGGAGCATCGCCCGCACCAGAGAACTTCCATAGTCTCCCGGAAGTGACGTGGCGCGAGGTCCATGACCCAGTTACCATAGCAATGCGGGCCGCTTCCCACAGCGTCTGTGCATTGGACTCTGCAACGTGAAACAATAACAAGTGCTAGTCAAAGCATAAAACCCTGTGATTCACAGAGAGAAAAATGTATAACATATACGTGTTAGTGAACAAAAGTATTGGTGAATAAAATCTATGTGTATGCACCATTATATATTAAATAAATATATCTAATAAAAATACCTGATTACCAACTAATTAGTTGATGTACCTATTATTGCATGTTACTAAGGGCCAGTGTTATATAAAGACACTATGTGATATTGAACCGTAAGGATAAATGTAGATAATGTACACCCCAGTATAATATACTATATGCATAAGCTTTTTATAACTATATAATATACTATTTAAGAAAATGATGTCACTGCTGAGTGTACTCCATTATAGAGTCACTCCTCCTGATATCCAAGTAACTGTGATTGCCCATCTTTCCTATTTGGGACATGTACCTGATTAAGACATGATCTATATAAATGTACATAATGAAGAAAGGAAAGTGTGAAAAGGAGTAGAGAATTAGGAAGAAAGACAAATAGAAAGCACTAAGGTAGGTACGTCTCACACCAGTAAATATAAGGAATGTCCTTGTATGAAGTTACTATACAGTAACATTCTTGTTGTTAAAGGCCTTTAGTCCCAAGGTTCTCAAAAGACATTCCATGGAAATTTCTCTTTCAGGCCATGAGGTTGTATTGTGTCCAATTTATAGATCCACTGGGCTTCCAGTCACAAAAGTTTGGTATCTCTGTCGCCTCCTCTAAGACTGGCCGGCACATGGTCAATTATTGGACACCATACAACCTCATGGCCTGAATGAGATATTTCCATGGAATGTCTTTTGAGAACCTTGGGACTAAAGGCCATTAACAACAAGAATGCTACTGTATAGTAACGTCATACAAGGACATTCCTTATATTTACTAGTGTGGGATGTACAGTACCTACCTTAGTGCTTTCTATTTGGCTTTCTGCCTAATTCTCTACTCTCTTTTCACACTTTCCTTTCTTCATTATGTACATTTATTTAGATCATCTCTTAATCAGGTACATGTCCCAAATAGGAATGATGGGCAATCACAGCTACTTGGACATCAGGAGGAGTGACTCTATAATGGAGTACACTCAGCAGTGACATAATGTCCTTAAATAGTACATTATATAGTTATAAAAAGCTTATGCATATAGTATATTGTACTGGGGTGTACATTATCTACATTTATCCTTACGGTTCAAATCACACAGTGTCTTTATATAACACTGGCCCCTTAATAACATGCAATAATAGGTACATCAACTAATTAGTTGGTAATCAGGTATTTTTATTAGATATATTTATTTAATATATAATGGTGCATACACATAGATTTTATTCATCAATACTTTTGTTCACTAACACGTATATGTTATGCATTTTCGCTCTGTGAATCACAGGGACTTATGCTTTGACTAGCACTTGTTATTGTTTCACGTTGCAGAGTCCAATGCGCGGATTCGGTGGGAAGCGGCCAGCATTGCTATGGTAACTGGGTCGTGGACCTCGCGCCACGTCACTTCCGGGAGACTATGGAAGTTCTCTGGCGCGGGCGATGCTCCTCTTCTTCATGGTGGGGGTCACACAGGCTTTAAAAGGTAAAAGAGTTTTACTGCACTTTGTTCACACCTTGATAAAGGGGCTGCGGGCCCCAAAACGTTAGCTGTAATGTGACGCTTTTCAATACATTGATTGATTATATATATATATATATATATATATATACATATATATATATTGTATACAAGCAGGTCCAGTTTATCCTAGGACTAGGTGGTTCCTAAAGCTCAGGTATGCCTGACATCTGTAAAGTGCATCTGAAAGCAATGTATTTTATTTTACGTCCTGTACTGCTGGACTCCACCATGCTGACAGAGAGGATGCGGTGCCATTTGCAAACAGAGAGCTCTTCTTTAGGAGGTATTTTGTTTGCCAAAAGCAACCATAGCACCACTCACAGAGGAATGAACTGCATGGCAAGAATGCTCAAACGGTCTTTACTCTTGGATTACCCTTGTACTGTACATCACCAAGTGAGGCATCAATGTGGCAGCAGTTGTAAAGCTAACTCCTGCCACATTGATGCCATATTATTTGATACTGGTATGCTGTGAATATCCTGAAGAAGGTTTCTAGGCAAACCGAAACATTGATAAGGATGGTATGACTATTTTTGTTTAATAAATGTGCTTTATTTCTTCACTAAGTCTGGAGAGAGTGCCCTTCACACTGCAATTGCAGGATAACCACTTTATTTATGGACTATCTCAGGACTGAACATTAAGGGGCACCCCAGCTATTAGTACGGATGTGGATGAGAGTATATACTGCATATATTATATTATACTGTATATATATATATATATATATATATATATATATATATATATACACACACAGGTTGAGTATCTCTTATCCAAAATTCAAAATCCCACATTTTTGGGTCCCCTACTGAGATAATGACACGTAAAAATATATATTATATATCTATATAATATACCTATATATACACATAATATATAATATATATGTCATTATTATTAGGGGACCCAAACATGTGGGATTTTGAATTTTGGATAAGGGACACTCAACCTGTATGTATATATATATATATATATATATATACATATATATACACATATATATATATATAAATATATATATATACACACACACACACACACACGTCGCTGGTGCGGCACTCCAGGCGACGAAAGAACTCAGAGCCAATACAGAAAGTTGAACAACAACGTTTCAATGCCTTTATTATGGCGTTTTCATCAGGTCAACGTATAATCTATAATCACTCACCTATATAACAAATGTGTTCACCCAGGTGTAGATTAGCGTCCGGAAGTCGGATCACCCACCCGCTCCCTTCCGCCCATTCTGATGACGTCAGCATGTAGAGCGTCATCAACCAGTGCCCATCACCATAGTAACCTGCTATATTAGAGATTTGCAGCGGGCATTTTTCGTGTTTTGTGTCTTGGTTTTGGATTCGGTTCCGCGGTCATGTATTGGATTCGGACGCGTTTTGGCAAAACCACCCTTTCGGATTTTTGTCGGATTCGGATGCGTTTTGGATTCGGGTGTATTTTTTTTTAAAAACCTTAAAAGCAGCTTAAATCATAGAATTTGGGGGTGGCACTGCAGTGTCAGACAGGATGGCACTTAAAAAAATAGTCCCCAAACAGCACATTATGCAAAAATAAATAAAAAAAGAGGTGCAAGATGGAATTGTCCTTGGTACCTCCCACCCACCCTTATGTTGTATAAATAGGACATGCACACTTTAACAAACCAATCATTTCAGCTACAGGGTCTGCCACATGACTGTGGCTGAAATGGGTTCACTACGATATGCCGGCGGTCAGGCTCCCGGCGACCAGCAGACCGGCGCCGGGAGCCCGACCACCAGCTCACCGACAGTGTGGCGAGCGCAAATGAGCCCCTTGCGGGCTCGCTGCGCTCGCCACGCTATGGGCACGGTGGCGCACCACGCTATTTTATTCTCCCTCCAGGGGGGTCGTGGACCCCCACGATGGAGAATAACTGTCGGTATGCCGGCTGTCGGGATCCCGGCGCCGGTATACTGTGCGCCGGGATCCCGTCAGTCGGCATACTGAAGACCACCCGGCTGAAATGACTGGTTGGTTTGGGCCCCCACCAAAAAAGAAGCAATCAATCTCTCCTTGCACAAACTGGCTCTACAGAGGCAAGATGTCCACCTTCTCCTTATCCTCCGATTCCTCACCCCTTTCACTGTGTACAGCCTCCTCCTCACAGAGTATTAATTTGTCCCCACTGGAATCCACCATCACAGGTCCCTGTGTACTTTCTGGAGGCAAATGCTGGTAAATGTCTCCACGGAGGAATTTATAATTCATTTTGATGAACAGCATCTTCTCCACATTTTGTGGAAGTAACCTCCAACGCCGATCGCTGACAAGGTGACCAGTTGCACTAAAGACTCTTTCGGAGTACACACTGGATGGGGAGTAACTTAGGTAAAATAAAGCCAGTTTGTGCAAGGACCTCCAATTGCCTCTATTTCCTGCCAGTATACGTACGGACTGTCTGACATGCCTACTTGGATGCTGTCACTCGTATAATCCTCCACCATTCTTTCATTGGTGACAGAATCATATGCAGTGACAGTGACATGTCAGTAGTCATTGGCAGGTCCTTCAGTCCGGACCAGATGTCAGCACTTGCTCCTGACTGCCCTGCATCACCGCCAGCGGGTGGTTTTGGAAATTTTATCCTATTCCTGGCAGCTCCAGTGGCGGTAGAAAATGAAGGAGGAGCTGTTGGCGGGTAACGTTCCGCTTGACTTGACAATTGTCTCAACAACAGGTCTTTGAACATCTGCAGACTCGTGTCTGCCGGAAAGAGAGATACAACGTAGACTTTAAACCTAGGATCGAGCACGGTGGCCAAAATGTAGTGCTCTGATTTCAACAGATTGACCACCCATGAATACTGGTTAAGCGAATGAAGGGCTCCATCCACAAGTCCCACATGCCTAGCGGAATCGCTACATTTTAGCTCCTCCTTCAATCTCTCCAGCTGCTTCTGCAAAAGCCTGATGAGGGGAATGACCTGACTTAGGCTGGCAGTGTCTGAAATGACTTCACGTGTGGCAAGTTCAAAAGGTTGCAGAACCTTGCACAACATGGAAATCATTCTCCACTGCACTTGAGTCAGGCGCATTCCCCCTCCTTTGCATATATCGTAGGCAGATGTATAGGCTTGAATGGCCTTTTGCTGCTCCTCCATCCTCTGAAGCATATAGAGGGTTGAATTCCACCTCGTTACCACCTCTTGCTTCAGCTGATGGCAGTGCATGTTCATGAGTGTTTGCTGGCGCTCCAGTCTTCGGCACGCGGTGGCTGAATGCCGAAAGTGGCCGCAAATTTTTCGGGCCACCGACAGCATTTCTTGCATGCCCCTGTCGTTTTTAAAAAAAATTCTGCACCACCAAATTAATTGTATGTGCAAAACGTGGGACGTGCTGGAATTTGCCCACATGTAATGCACGCACAATATTGGTGGCATTGTCCGATATCACAAATCCCCAGGAGAGTCCAATTGGGGTAAGCCAATCTGCGATGATGTTCCTCAGTTTCCGTAAGAGGTTGTCAGCTGTGTGCCTCTTATGAAAAGTGGTGATAAAAAGCGTAGCCTGCCTAGGAACGACTAGGCGTTTGCGAGATGCTGCTACTGGTGCCACCGCTGTTGTTGCTGCGGGAGGCAATACATCTACCCAGTGGGCTGTCACAGTCATATAGTCCTTATTCTGCCCTGCTCCACTTGTCCACATGTCCGTAGTTAAGTGGACAGTGGGTACAACTGCATTTTTTAGGACACTTTTTCTGACGTCTGTGTACATTCTCGGTATTGCGTGCCTAGAGAAGTGGAACCTAGATGGGATTTTGTACCAGGGACACACTACCTCAAGCAATTCGTTAAGTCCCTGTGAACTAACGGTGGATACCAGATGCACGTCTAACACCAACATAGTTGTCAAGGCCTGAGTTACCTGCGTTGCAACAGGATGACTGCTGTGATTTTTCATCTTCCTCGCAAAGGACTGTTGGACATTCAATTGCTTACTGGAAGTAGTACAAGTGGTCTTCCGACTTCCCCTCTGGGATGACGATCGACTCCCAGCAGCAACAGCAGCAGTAGGTGTTCCACTTAAGGATCCATCAGAGGAATCCCAGTTAGAAGAGGACTCGTCAGACTTGCCAGTGACATGGCCTGCAGGACTATTGGCATTCCTGTCTAAGGAGGAAATTGACATTGAGGGAGTTGGTGGTGTGGTTTGCATGAGCTTGGGAACAAGAGGAACAAGGGGGATTTAGTTGTCAGTGGACTGCTTCCGCTGTCACCCAAAGTTTTTGAACTTGTCAATGACTTCTGATGAATGCGTTCCAGGTGACGTATAAGGGAGGATGTTCCTAGGTGGTTAACATCCTTACCCCTACTTATTACAGCTTGACAAAGGCAACACACGGCTTGACACCTGTTGTCCGCATTTCTATTGAAATAATTCCACACCGAAGAGGTGATTTTTTTTGTATTTTGACCAGGCATGTCAATGGCCTTATTCATCCCACGGACAACAGGTGTCTCCCTGGGTGCCTGACTTAAACAAACCACCTCACCATCAGAATCCTCCTCGTCAATTTCCTCCTCAGCGCCAGCAACACCCATATCCTCATCCTGGTGTACTTCAACACTGACATCTTCAATTTGAATATCAGGAACTGGACTCAGGGCCGAATCTAGGATTTTCATCACCCGGGGCAAGGCAGTAATTTTGGGGGGGGGGGAACCCTCCCCTTCCCTGTCACACTAAAATAATCAGATTATCAAAAAAATTGAAAAAAGGAGATACTATTGGACAATATTACCCTATGTGCCTCAAATGCCTTATGCGTCACATGCCCCACCAGCGTGTTCAACTACATGCTCCTCTGTGTGTCCCCATACATTGCACTATATCATAACACTTCATCACTGCACTACATTCCCCTAATCCCTGCACTACATCACTATACTACATCCCCTACACGCTGAACTACATCACTGCACTACATGCCCCTATGCACTGCACTACATACCCTATATGCTACAGTACATCACTACACTACATCCCCCTATAAGCTACACTAAATCCCTCCATGTGGGAGGCAAAGCGGAGGTTGATACTGCTAACCTGGAGCACAGAGTGCTTCCATAGCTAGTACAGTGCACCGCACGTTAGTCGCAGCACTGCATGGCAGAGAAGAGAGTTTAAGACAGTAGCCGACATAGGAGAGATCCAAGCAGTGGCGGATCTTGCCACGGGCAAGCAGGACTTTTGCCCGGGGCGCCGCCTTCCGGAGGGCGCTGGCGCCTTCCGGAGGGCGCCGCACCGTGGCAAGATCCGCCACTGCTGCCCGCTGTGTCCCTGTCCGCCTCCGCTGCTGTCCCCGTCCCGATCCCCGTCCCCGTCCGCCTCCTGAAGGGAACTAGACGCTATGCGTCTAGTTTCCCTTCCTGGAGAGTAACTTTGCTGAGCGGTGCGCGATGACGTCATCGCGCACCGCACAGCAAAGGTCCTCTCTACGAAGGGAACTAGACTCATAGCGTCTAGTTTCCCTTCGTGGAGAGGACCTTTTGCTGTGCGGTGCGCGATGACGTCATCGCGCACCGCTCAGCATTCAAGCGGCGCTTTTAATGTACAGGGGGCGTAATTGACCACGCCCCCTGTATTAGGCCACGCCCCATTTCCTGCCCGGGGCGCTCTGCGCCCTTGAACCGGCCCTGGATCCAAGGTACTGGAGTTCACCTGCACAGCGTCGGAGCCAGCTGCGGGCAGACAGGTGGGTCAGAGACATTGCCCTGGGAGCTGTCTGCCGTCTCACTGGAGCAGCACAACACTTCCAGTAAAAAAACCAACAAAAGCCCTGCTCCTCTGTAACTCCTTTGCGCACCCTCAAATCCTGCACCCGGGGCGCATGCCCCCTTAGCCCCCCCTAGTTACGGCCCTGCTGGACTGTGGGTGCTCCTTCCAGCACTTGCAGGGGGCGTGCAAATGGTGGAAGGAGCCACCTCTTCCCGTCCAGTGTTGGGAAGGTCAGGCATTGCAACCGACACAATTGGACTCTCCTTGGGGATTTGTGACTTAGAAGAACGCACAGTTCTTTGCTGGGCTTTTTCCAGCTTAACTCTTTTCATTTTTCTAGCGGGAGGATGAGTGCTTCCATCGTGATGTGAAGCTGAACCACTAGTCATGAGGAACATAGGAGAGGGCTTTAGCCGTTCCTTGCCACTCTGTGTCGTAAATGGTATATTGGCAAGTTTACACTTCTCCTCAGGTGATTTTAATTTATATTTTTGGGTTATTTTACTGAACTTTTGATTTTTGGATTTTACATGCTCTCTACTATGACATTGGGCATCGGCCTTGGCAGACGACGTTGATGGCATTTCATCATCTCTTCCATGACTAATGGCAGCAACTTCAGCACTAGGTGGAAGTGGATCTTGATCTTTCCCTATTTTACCCTCCAAATGTTGTTCTCCATTTTTTAATGTGTGGAATTATATGCCAGTAATATATCTGGAATTAGACGGCAGTAATGTCTGGAATTACATACCACTAGATAGATACTAGAGATGAGCGCCTGAAATTTTTCGGGTTTTGTGTTTTGGTTTTGGGTTCGGTTCCGCGGCCGTGTTTTGGGTTCGAACGCGTTTTGGCAAAACCTCACCGAATTTTTTTTGTCGGATTCGGGTGTGTTTTGGATTCGGGTGTTTTTTTCAAAAAACACTAAAAAACAGCTTAAATCATAGAATTTGGGGGTCATTTTGATCCCAAAGTATTATTAACCTCAAAAACCATAATTTACACTCATTTTCAGTCTATTCTGAATACCTCACACCTCACAATATTATTTTTAGTCCTAAAATTTGCACCGAGGTCGCTGTGTGAGTAAGATAAGCGACCCTAGTGGCCGACACAAACACCGGGCCCATCTAGGAGTGGCACTGCAGTGTCACGCAGGATGTCCCTTCCAAAAAACCCTCCCCAAACAGCACATGACGCAAAGAAAAAAAGAGGCGCAATGAGGTAGCTGTGTGAGTAAGATTAGCGACCCTAGTGGCCGACACAAACACCGGGCCCATCTAGGAGTGGCACTGCAGTGTCACGCAGGATGTCCCTTCCAAAAAACCCTCCCCAAACAGCACATGACGCAAAGAAAAAAAGAGGCGCAATGAGGTAGCTGACTGTGTGAGTAAGATTAGCGACCCTAGTGGCCGACACAAACACCGGGCCCATCTAGGAGTGGCACTGCAGTGTCACGCAGGATGTCCCTTCCAAAAAACCCTCCCCAATCAGCACATGATGCAAAGAAAAAGAAAAGAAAAAAGAGGTGCAAGATGGAATTGTCCTTGGGCCCTCCCACCCACCCTTATGTTGTATAAACAAAACAGGACATGCACACTTTAACCAACCCATCATTTCAGTGACAGGGTCTGCCACACGACTGTGACTGATATGACGGGTTGGTTTGGACCCCCCCCAAAAAAGAAGCAATTAATCTCTCCTTGCACAAACTGGCTCTACAGAGGCAAGATGTCCACCTCATCTTCACCCTCCGATATATCACCGTGTACATCCCCCTCCTCACAGATTATCAATTCGTCCCCACTGGAATCCACCATCTCAGCTCCCTGTGTACTTTGTGGAGGCAATTGCTGCTGGTCAATGTCTCCGCGGAGGAATTGATTATAATTCATTTTAATGAACATCATCTTCTCCACATTTTCTGGATGTAACCTCGTACGCCGATTGCTGACAAGGTGAGCGGCGGCACTAAACACTCTTTCGGAGTACACACTTGTGGGAGGGCAACTTAGGTAGAATAAAGCCAGTTTGTGCAAGGGCCTCCAAATTGCCTCTTTTTCCTGCCAGTATAAGTACGGACTGTGTGACGTGCCTACTTGGATGCGGTCACTCATATAATCCTCCACCATTCTATCAATGTTGAGAGAATCATATGCAGTGACAGTAGACGACATGTCCGTAATCGTTGTCAGGTCCTTCAGTCCGGACCAGATGTCAGCATCAGCAGTCGCTCCAGACTGCCCTGCATCACCGCCAGCGGGTGGGCTCGGAATTCTGAGCCTTTTCCTCGCACCCCCAGTTGCGGGAGAATGTGAAGGAGGAGATGTTGACAGGTCGCGTTCCGCTTGACTTGACAATTTTGTCACCAGCAGGTCTTTCAACCCCAGCAGACCTGTGTCTGCCAGAAAGAGAGATCCAAGGTAGGCTTTAAATCTAGGATCGAGCACGGTGGCCAAAATGTAGTGCTCTGATTTCAACAGATTGACCACCCGTGAATCCTTGTTAAGCGAATTAAGGGCTGCATCCACAAGTCCCACATGCCTAGCGGAATCGCTCCCTTTTAGCTCCTTCTTCAATGCCTCCAGCTTCTTCTGCAAAAGCCTGATGAGGGGAATGACCTGACTCAGGCTGGCAGTGTCTGAACTGACTTCACGTGTGGCAAGTTCAAAGGGCATCAGAACCTTGCACAACGTTGAAATCATTCTCCACTGCACTTGAGACAGGTGCATTCCACCTACTATATCGTGCTCAATTGTATAGGCTTGAATGGCCTTTTGCTGCTCCTCCAACCTCTGAAGCATATAGAGGGTTGAATTCCACCTCGTTACCACTTCTTGCTTCAGATGATGGCAGGGCAGGTTCAGTAGTTTTTGGTGGTGCTCCAGTCTTCTGTACGTGGTGCCTGTACGCCGAAAGTGTCCCGCAATTTTTCTGGCCACCGACAGCATCTCTTGCACGCCCCTGTCGTTTTTTAAAAAATTCTGCACCACCAAATTCAAGGTATGTGCAAAACATGGGACGTGCTGGAATTTGCCCATATTTAATGCACACACAATATTGCTGGCGTTGTCCGATGCCACAAATCCACAGGAGAGTCCAATTGGGGTAAGCCATTCCGCGATGATCTTCCTCAGTTGCCGTAAGAGGTTTTCAGCTGTGTGCGTATTCTGGAAAGCGGTGATACAAAGCGTAGCCTGCCTAGGAAAGAGTTGGCGTTTGCGAGATGCTGCTACTGGTGCCGCCGCTGCTGTTCTTGCGGCGGGAGTCCATACATCTACCCAGTGGGCTGTCACAGTCATATAGTCCTGACCCTGCCCTGCTCCACTTGTCCACATGTCCGTGGTTAAGTGGACATTGGGTACAACTGCATTTTTTAGGACACTGGTGAGTCTTTTTCTGACGTCCGTGTACATTCTCGGTATCGCCTGCCTAGAGAAGTGGAACCTAGATGGTATTTGGTAACGGGGGCACACTGCCTCAATAAATTGTCTAGTTCCCTGTGAACTAACGGCGGATACCGGACGCACGTCTAACACCAACATAGTTGTCAAGGACTCAGTTATCCGCTTTGCAGTAGGATGACTGCTGTGATATTTCATCTTCCTCGCAAAGGACTGTTGAACAGTCAATTGCTTACTGGAAGTAGTACAAGTGGGCTTACGACTTCCCCTCTGGGATGACCATCGACTCCCAGCGGCAACAACAGCAGCGCCAGCAGCAGTAGGCGTTACACGCAAGGATGCATCGGAGGAATCCCAGGCAGGAGAGGACTCGTCAGAATTGCCAGTGACATGGCCTGCAGGACTATTGGCATTCCTGGGGAAGGAGGAAATTGACACTGAGGGAGTTGGTGGGGTGGTTTGCGTGAGCTTGGTTACAAGAGGAAGGGATTTACTGGTCAGTGGACTGCTTCCGCTGTCACCCAAAGTTTTTGAACTTGTCACTGACTTATTATGAATGCGCTGCAGGTGACGTATAAGGGAGGATGTTCCGAGGTGGTTAACGTCCTTACCCCTACTTATTACAGCTTGACAAAGGGAACACACGGCTTGACACCTGTTGTCCGCATTTCTGGTGAAATACCTCCACACCGAAGAGCTGATTTTTTTGGTATTTTCACCTGGCATGTCAACGGCCATATTCCTCCCACGGACAACAGGTGTCTCCCCGGGTGCCTGACTTAAACAAACCACCTCACCATCAGAATCCTCCTGGTCAATTTCCTCCCCAGCGCCAGCAACACCCATATCCTCCTCATCCTGGTGTACTTCAACACTGACATCTTCAATCTGACTATCAGGAACTGGACTGCGGGTGCTCCTTCCAGCACTTGCAGGGGGCGTGCAAATGGTGGAAGGCGCATGCTCTTCATGTCCAGTGTTGGGAAGGTCAGGCATCGCAACCGACACAATTGGACTCTCCTTGTGGATTTGGGATTTCGAAGAATGCACAGTTCTTTGCTGTGCTGCTTTTGCCAGCTTGAGTCTTTTCATTTTTCTAGCGAGAGGCTGAGTGCTTCCATCCTCATGTGAAGCTGAACCACTAGCCATGAACATAGGCCAGGGCCTCAGCCGTTCCTTGCCACTCCGTGTGGTAAATGGCATATTGGCAAGTTTACGCTTCTCCTCCGACAATTTTATTTTAGGTTTTGGAGTCCTTTTTTTACTGATATTTGGTGTTTTGGATTTGACATGCTCTGTACTATGACATTGGGCATCGGCCTTGGCAGACGACGTTGCTGGCATTTCATCGTCTCGGCCATGACTAGTGGCAGCAGCTTCAGCACGAGGTGGAAGTGGATCTTGATCTTTCCCTAATTTTGGAACCTCAACATTTTTGTTCTCCATATTTTAATAGGCACAACTAAAAGGCACCTCAGGTAAACAATGGAGATGGATGGATTGGATACTAGTATACAATTATGGACGGGCTGCCGAGTGCCGACACAGAGGTAGCCACAGCCGTGAACTACCGCACTGTACTGTGTCTGCTGCTAATATATAGACTGGTTGATAAAGAGATAGTATACTCGTAACTAGTATGTATGTATAAAGAAAGAAAAAAAAACCACGGTTAGGTGGTATATACAATTATGGACGGGCTGCCGAGTGCCGACACAGAGGTAGCCACAGCCGTGAACTACCGCACTGTACTGTGTCTGCTGCTAATATATAGACTGGTTGATAAAGAGATAGTATACTCGTAACTAGTATGTATGTATAAAGAAAGAAAAAAAAACCACGGTTAGGTGGTATATACAATTATGGACGGGCTGCCGAGTGCCGACACAGAGGTAGCCACAGCCGTGAACTACCGCACTGTACTGTGTCTGCTGCTAATATAGACTGGTTGATAAAGAGATAGTATACTCGTAACTAGTATGTATGTATAAAGAAAGAAAAAAAAACCACGGTTAGGTGGTATATACAATTATGGACGGGCTGCCGAGTGCCGACACAGAGGTAGCCACAGCCGTGAACTACCGCACTGTACTGTGTCTGCTGCTAATATATAGACTGGTTGATAAAGAGATAGTATACTCGTAACTAGTATGTATGTATAAAGAAAGAAAAAAAAACCACGGTTAGGTGGTATATACAATTATGGACGGGCTGCCGAGTGCCGACACAGAGGTAGCCACAGCCGTGAACTACCGCACTGTACTGTGTCTGCTGCTAATATATAGACTGGTTGATAAAGAGATAGTATACTCGTAACTAGTATGCATGTATAAAGAAAGAAAAAAAAACCACGGTTAGGTGGTATATACAATTATGGACGGGCTGCCGAGTGCCGACACAGAGGTAGCCACAGCCGTGAACTACCGCACTGTACTGTGTCTGCTGCTAATATATAGACTGGTTGATAAAGAGATAGTATACTCGTAACTAGTATGTATGTATAAAGAAAGAAAAAAAAACCACGGTTAGGTGGTATATACAATTATGGACGGGCTGCCGAGTGCCGACACAGAGGTAGCCACAGCCGTGAACTACCGCACTGTACTGTGTCTGCTGCTAATATATAGACTGGTTGATAAAGAGATAGTATACTCGTAACTAGTATGTATGTATAAAGAAAGAAAAAAAAACCACGGTTAGGTGGTATATACAATTATGGACGGGCTGCCGAGTGCCGACACAGAGGTAGCCACAGCCGTGAACTACCGCACTGTACTGTGTCTGCTGCTAATATATAGACTGGTTGATAAAGAGATAGTATACTCGTAACTAGTATGTATGTATAAAGAAAGAAAAAAAAACCACGGTTAGGTGGTATATACAATTATGGACGGGCTGCCGAGTGCCGACACAGAGGTAGCCACAGCCGTGAACTACCGCACTGTACTGTGTCTGCTGCTAATATAGACTGGTTGATAAAGAGATAGTATACTCGTAACTAGTATGACTATAAAGAAAGAAAAAAAAACCACGGTTAGGTGGTATATACAATTATGGACGGGCTGCCGAGTGCCGACACAGAGGTAGCCACAGCCGTGAACTACCGCACTGTACTGTGTCTGCTGCTAATATAGACTGGTTGATAAAGAGATAGTATACTACTAATATTATATATACTGGTGGTCAGGTCACTGGTCACTAGTCACACTGGCAGTGGCACTCCTGCAGCAAAAGTGTGCACTGTTTAATTTTAATATAATATTATGTACTCCTGGCTCCTGCTATAACCTATAACTGGCACTGCAGTGCTCCCCAGTCTCCCCCACAATTATAAGCTGTGTGAGCTGAGCACAGTCAGATATATATATATACATTGATGCAGCACACTGGGCTGAGCAGTGCACACAGATATGGTATGTGACTGAGTCACTGTGTGTATCGTTTTTTTCAGGCAGAGAACGGATATATTAAATAAAACAAACAACTGCACTGTCTGGTGGTCACTGTGGTCGTCAGTCACTAAACTCTGCACTCTCTTCTACAGTATCACAGCCTCAGGTCAATCTCTCTCTCTCTCAACCCTAATCTAAATGGAGAGGACGCCAGCCACGTCCTCTCCCTATCAATCTCAATGCACGTGTGAAAATGGCGGCGACGCGCGGCTCCTTATATAGAATCCGAGTCTCGCGATAGAATCCGAGCCTCGCGAGAATCCGACAGCGTCATGATGACGTTCGGGCGCGCTCGGGTTAACCGAGCAAGGCGGGAAGATCCGAGTCGCTCGGACCCGTGAAAAAAAACATGAAGTTCTGGCGGGTTCGGATTCAGAGAAACCGAACCCGCTCATCTCTAATAGATACCAGATACCACTGTGACTGGAATTATAATGACCTATGCACAGTGACAGGACACTACCACAGCACCCTACAGCAGCAAGATGCAGCACAAGACACTGTACTAGTATTACTAATGTAGTATTACTGAGCACCACAAGACAATGAACAGTGATACTGAGCACTGCTGATACTGAGCACTGATGATACTGAGCACTGATGATACTGAGCACTGATGATACTAAGGAGAACTGACACTGAGCAGCACGATGCAGCACAAGACACTGTGTATTAGTGAGCAGCACAAAAGCACTCTGGAATTGTCACCTCCCAGATACCACTGTGACTGGAATGATGATGGGGGTAATTCTGAGTTGATCGCAGCAGGAACTTTGTTAGCAGATGCGTAAAACCATGTGCACTGCAGGGGAGGCAGATATAACATGTGCAGAGAGAGTTAGATTTGGGTGGGTTATTTTGTTTCTGTGCAGGGTAAATACTGGCTGCTTTATTTTTACACTGCAATTTAGATTGCAGATTGAACACACTACACCCAAACCTAAGGGGGTCATTCCGAGTTGTTCGCTTGCTAGCAGATTTTAGCAGCATTGCACACGCTAGGCCGCCGCCCTCTGGGAGTGTATCTTAGCTTAGCAGAATAGCGAACCAAAGATTAGCAGAATTGCGAATAGAAAATTCTTAGCAGTTTCTGAGTAGCTCCAGACCTACTCACAGATTGCGATCAGCTCAGGTCATTTTGTTCCTGGTTTGACGTCACAAACACGCCCTGCGTTCGGCCAGCCACTCCCCCGTTTCTCCAGACACTCCCGCGTTTTTCCCTGACACGCCTGCGTTTTTCCGCACACTCCCAGAAAACGGCCAGTTTCCTCCCAGAAACACCCACTTCCTGTCAATCACACTCCGATCTCTTCAACGATGAAAATTCTTCGTTCGGACGTGAGTAAATCTACTAAGTTTTTTGTTAAAATACTTAGCGCATGCGCACTGCGTACCATGCGCATGCGCATTTTAGCCTTAATCGCTCCATTGCGAAAATCGGCAACGAGCGATCAACTCGGAATGACCCCCTAACTCTCTCTGCACATGTTATATCTGCCTCTCCTGCAGTGCACATGGTTTTGCCCAACTGCTAACAAAATTCCTGCTGCGATCAACTTGGAATTACCCCCAAAGTTCCTGCTGCGATCAACTCAGAATTACACCCGATGAACGATACACAGTCACAGAACACTACTAACACAGCACCCTACAGCAGCAAGATGCAGCACAAGAGAGACACTGTACTCAGTGGCGTAACTACTGCCCCCGCAGCCCTCGCAGTGGCTTGGGGGCGCAGGGCTGCGGGGGGCGTCGCCACTGATTTAGTGCAGAGCAGATTGACATGCGGACGAGCCGTCCGCATGTCAATCTGCTGTCTCCCTCCTTCCCTCCGCTGGCACCCTAGCCGCTGCTGTGAAGGAGAGACACGGAGGGCACAGCGCATGCCTCTCCTGTGTCTCTCCTGCGTCTCCGGCGGGTCTATTAAATGAAGTGCCCGTTCGTGAGCTCCGATTGGCTTACGAACTGGCACTTCATTTAACAGACACGCCAGAGACGCAGGAGGGACACAGGAGAGGCGCGCGCTGTGCCCTCCGTATCCCTCCTTCACAAACAGCGGGGGTGACTTGTAACTGGCACTGGGGGAGCATATTTGGCACTGGGAGAGGGGGAGCATATTTGGCACTTGGGGGGCATATGTGGCACTGAGGGGGCATATGTGGCACTGGGGGGTATATGTGTACCTGGCATTTGGGGGGGGGGCATATTTGCATTGGGGGCATGTGTGTACCTGGCACTGTGGGGGAATATCTGGCACTGGGGGCATATGTGGCACTGGGAGCACAGCCCTAGCAACAAGCATTACCCTTTAGCAACGAGCATGACACCCAGTGCATGAAACCCCTGGCAACGAGTATGACACCCAGTGCATGAAATCCCTGGCAACGAGCATGAGACCCTGAACATGAAAACCCCTGGCACCGTGCATGGAACCAAGAGAATGAAACCCCTGGCACCGAGCAGGTAATTAAAAAGTAATTAGAAGCCTTACTGTAGGACTTAATGTGTAATGGACATTGCGGTGTGTGGCATAATGTATCACGAACATTGCGGTGTGTGTCATCATAATGTGTCACAGCCATTACGGTGTGTGGCAAACTATATCACGGGGCATTGTGGTATGTGGTATAATGTCTCAGGGGCATTGCAGTGTGGTATAATGTATAACGGACATTGTGGTGTGTGGCAAAGGGTATAACGGGCATTGCGGTATGTGTCACAGGCATTATGGTGTGTGGTATACTATATCACGGGCATTGTGGTATGTGGTATAATGTCTCAGGGTCACTGCAGTGTGTGGCATAATGTATCACGGACATTGCGGTGTGTGTCATAATGTGTCACAGGCATTACGGTGTGTGGCATACTATATCACGGGGCATTGTGGTATGTGGTATGATGTCTCAGGGGCATTGCAGTGTGGTATAATGTATAACGGACATTGCGGTGTGTGGCATAGGGTATAACGGGCATTGCTGTATGTGTCACAGGCATTACGGTGTGTGGTATACTATATCACGGGCATTGTGGTATGTGGTATAATGTCTCAGGGTCATTGCGGTGTGTGTCATAATGTGTCACAGGCATTGTATGTGCTATAATGTATCAGGGGCATTGCAGTGTGTAGCATAATGTATCACGGGCATAGCGATTCCTGTCATAATGTGTCACAGGCATTACGGTGTGTGGCATAATGTGTCAGGGGCATTATGGTGTGTGCATATTGTGTCATGTGCATTATTGTGTGTGGCATAATGTCTAAGGGCCATTGCAGTATGTGGTATAATGTATACAGGCCATTACTATAAGGAAAAATGACAAATAATGTAAGGGGCATGAATCAGGAATATTTTTCTTTCCTGTGGTGGCCAACGTCTGGGCGTGCAGGTTACAAAACTGGGGTATAAGGTAGTCTTTTCCCGCAATACCACGCCCTTTTATGCGAAGCCACGCCCATTTCATCAAAGCCATGCCCCTTTTAAAACGCGCGCGGCTTCAGCGCACATAGATTCATCGCTTTACTACTGACAATTATGAGGGGGGGGGGGGGGGGCGCCAGAGAAATTTTTTACTTGGGGGAGAAAAATTTCTAGTTACGCCACTGACTGTACTAGTATTACTGAGCAGCACAAAAGCACTCTGAAATTGTCACCCCCCCAGATACCACTGTGACTGGAATGATGATGACCGATGCAGTCACAGGACACTACTACCAGAGCACCCTACAGCAGCAAGATGCAGCTCAAGAGAGACACTGTACTAGTATTACTGAGCAACAATAAGCACTGATACTGAGCACTGATACTGAGATTTGCCACTGAGAGAACGTAGCCACGTCCTCTCTGTACCTTCTCCAATGCACAAGTGAAAATGGCGGCGACCGTGCGCTCTTTATATGGAATCCGAATCTCGCGAGAATCCGACAGCGGGATGATGACGTTTTGCCTCGTTCGGGTTTTCCGAGTCAGGCGGGAACAACCGAGCATGGCTCGGACCCGCGTTTGACGCGTGAAGTTTGGTAAGGTTCGGTTCTCAGAGAACCGAACCCGCTCATCTCTAATATATATATATATATATATATATATATATATATATATAAATATATATACAGCACTGGGAGATCGAGCGGCACTTACGAGGCTTTACAATAGCAAACAATCAAGCGATCAGTAGATCAAAGTTTTGATTTATTGTAAATCATCTTCAGGATCAAACAATTACATAGAAGACATTAAAACCTTTTATAGCTCACCAACAGTACCCCTGTCTCCTCCTGCCGCCGGGTCCCAGGGGTTGATCCCCTTCCAATGACGTCACTGCCAACAACGTACGCAACCCAGCTTGTCCAGGCCGCCCAGCTTCCTTTTACCCAGCAACAGTGGAAAAAAGTATGATCTGTGAAAACAAATACACAAATATTACAGAAACACATAGTGGACAAATCCAGTGTAGACAATCATACTTTCAATAACCCTGGCCTCTCCACCATGCTGTACCAACCACCTTGTCTTAGGGAAAGCTGCCCGCACTGACCGCCGCACTCGGACATCATTTACCCCGGGGAGAGGCCCCCGCACTCGGCAAAATTGATCGGACCCGGCACCACCGGACCCAGGGAAAGGCACCCGCACTCGGCAGCATTGATCGGACACGGCACCACCTCCAGTTGCAACCCAGTGAAGCCCGCACTGACCACAATGCTCTGCCCCCAGAAGCTTGCAGTATCATACCCTCCAACTATACCTTTTTTTATGGTCTGTACCTGCCAAAAAGAGCTTTGTACCGATTTTTGACTCTGCAAATTAACATTGAATGTATAGGAAAGTGCCCTTTCCTAATTTGTACCGGTTTTCATGTGTAAAATGTTGGAGGGTATGCAGTATGCGCTTGCGGCTCTCTCCATACAGCTCTGTCTGTGTTGCGCTCATGTCCCTCACGGCTACTTGATCCTGTCTACAGGCTCCAGCCGGCTCCCTGCTGATCTGAGGCTGGCTTGGTAAGCGGGACAGCAGGGGATGTGGTGACACTGTGTGTGAAAGTAGAATACACTGTATGATAGTTTGCAATAGACGGCCATTTTTTTCACATTTGTAGCTCCATCCAGACATCTGATGTCAAGCCACTAATGATCTTGTGGTGTGCTTGGCCGGCACTTGTCAGCATGGGAGCTGGTTGTAGCTATTTGTTGCCTTTATGTTGTATATATATCGGCTACTGGCACAGTGTATTTAGCCTCTGAGGAAAACCAACTGTGTTTGGTTGAAATGGGCATCAGATTGCTGCCACTGGGTTTATTTGGAACAATAAAAGTGATTGGTTGTATTTTTGGAGTTTTGGTACCATGCATCTTGCTGTCCCACCTGCAGGCATCGGGCCCGTGGGGCAGAGGATAGGTTGAGGGGCAATATCTCAGCAGTGCTCTGCATAGCAGTGTAAAGAGAGGATGGGTGCAGCTAATGCAGCCTTGAAAGTGCTGGGCATGCCCCATAAGTGATGGAAAATTGGAGGGCATAATGCAAAGCCACCATGTCCCCATGACTCAAAGCTATACCCCTAAAACTTAAGGTCATGCCCTAGCAAATCAAGCCCAAGGTCGAAGACCATGGAAGTAGGAAGACTGCAGGTATAATATATATATTCCCTTCAACATCTCCCACAAGACAAACATAACATTAGACCACCCTCAATATAACGTAAATATACCGCAACAGAATATTAGTGCACAACCCCATAATGCTAAGACACCCCTTCTTCTCTCCACATAATAGTGCTATACAACTCTTCCAGATAATTTTAACAAGCACCCCAAGCCCCAGACAACATGAAGCAGATGGACACTTTTGCTGTTGGTTGCACCAGACATGAACACATCAGACTGGGACAAGTCAGCAGACTCTGCTAGGGCAGCAGAGACATCCTTAGTAATGTGCTAAGCAGCCTCGGTATCATTCTCAGGTGCCGGTGCCCTAAAACAGCCTAATGGTAGCACCGTCCTTGAACCAAGAATGTCATTTAAGGAAGAAAATGTATATGAGGTTATACAATAGTATAATTGTAAGCAATGGGTAGCCACAGTATGGGTTTGATTCTGACCCAGACCCTATATCTGTTGGGTTTCCATCATTTTACTTTAAGCCTCAATGGGCAGGAACTGCCATCAATAATTCAGTATTCTTTATACTGTACATGGTTTCAAAATATGGTGGTGCTATATAAATAAACACATTTAATAATTCATTTCCAAGAGGTTTTACAACAAAGGACTTTATGTAATGGTAACAAGGAGGAAGACCAGGATAAAAACACCTTATATGCTGTTCTACAAAGAGTTTTGAAAATACCATCTGAAAGATACTAGAGACGTGCAGAACGTCCTGTGGTCTGTCTACACAAAACTGGAATTCATTTGTCCTAAACTTAACAGATAAGTATTGGGCAAATCAAGCATTGCTCACCAGTGTGGTAATACCATCTCAACTGTGAAGTGTAGGAATGGTAGCATCAAGTTTTGAGACAGGCTGTAAAAATGGGGACACATCTAGTGATATAGTTGACTTTCCAACAGTGCAATTATGAATCATGATTGCTGGGTAAAACAGCTGCCCAATAGCAATCACCGAAATTTAGATGAATTCTTCATTCTACCTGGAAGAACTGCTTTGGGTTTAAAGAACTGTCCTGTGAGTGACCCAGTGAGTTTTTTGTATTTATTTTTTCCCTTTTTGCCCAGCGGAGTACTATAACTCAGTATGACCTCAGAAAAATGTAAATGAAAAATCAAGCTAGGTTAATGAAAGTAATATAATGTGCTGTAAGTAACCAAATGATAGTCTAGTTTTATTAACCTTTAATATTATGTAAAGATTTTATTTTATAGTTTATTCTACTATTCAAGGGCACCATAAATGCACATGTATTGTTGTTTCTAACAAAGAGACCAATAAGTGAAAAAACAGTTCTGAGCTGTAAAGGCAGGGGATTGTAATGTTTAATGTATGCTGTACAGTATCACAGAACACTGCCAACGGTGTTGCAATAGAATCAAGGTCAGTGCTATATAACAAAACCATATCATGATGCTTTAAAGGGTGATAATACAAGACATATTTGCTGGAAAATATATATATAAATTTAAAAGCTGTCTGTAGTTTGTTGTTTTTTGATGCAGACACATGCCGGCAGTGGGATGACTACATTTCTTAGAATGTTATGTGGGCACGGTAATGAAGAACACACTTGTAATGAAATGATGGCAAGCGAGTTAACCAAGTACCATATGCTGATTCACTACAATAATAAAACCACAAAAATAAAAAAATATGTCAGTATTGTACTTTTCTCTGCTTCTTTTAGCAGGATGTTAGAGGTTGATTTTCATACGAGTATGGTGCAATTTTTTTGCTTGTCATTAAAAAAAATTATACATACACACATATATATATATATATATATATATATATATAACATGGTGTGCTGCCCGGCACTCCTGGTCCTATGAATTCAGTGGCCTGGGTGCCCTCCGTTCTAATATGGGTATAATAATAATAATAATAATAATAATTTTATTTATATAGCGCTCTTTCTCCAACAGGACTCAAGGCGCTTTACACACATCAAAAACAATGCACATGATACAGAGGATTTGAGTAATACAACAATAGACAAGCAACACAGACATAAAAGAAAAACCTTAAGCCCACAGAAAGCATAACGCAGGATTGGTGCAGGCATTTTGGGTAATAACTTCCAAGGGTTGTGTATTCCACCCTCATAGGTACCAAGTGCAGCAGCCATCTTGGGCGCTCAGCGTAGGATTACCGAGGGTGGAATAGTCTACCCCTAGAAGAGATGACACAAAATGGGGGTGATTTCAGAGTCCTACAGTTTAGAGTAGGGTTCCAACAAAACCACAAGGTCCATGTATTTTTCATCCCATCCACTAGTGTACCATATGGGGCAGCCATGTTGGGCGCACTTTGAAGGTTACACTGTGGGAAGTGAGCCATACAAGGCCAAGTTCATATATTGGAAAACTGATGCTTATGTAGCAGTATGATGTACCCTGCATGTAGGGCACAATGGAAAGGTGTGCAATCAGTGGAGGTAAACATTACAGGAAAAACACATGGTGGGTTGGAAGCGAGCAATGAAGAGAGAAAAAACAAAACAAAAAAAAAACACACAATAGCAGGTAACTAGTGTGACAAAGGGGCTGCGGGCCCCGAAACATTGGAATTGTGATTTGCCTAATATACTTTGCTATTTTGCACTGAACAAGCCCTGGAGTGACGCTGTATTTGTTTGATATATATATATATATAAAATTATATCTTTATGATCCACTATACTCTTTCAGTAACGGTGTTCTTCAGTGGTATAGTCTTCTTTTCATGTAACATCAAAACATAAAATAAGATTTTACTCACCGGTAAATCTATTTCTCGTAGTCCGTAGTGGATGCTGGGGACTCCGTAAGGACCATGGGGAATAGCGGCTCCGCAGGAGACTGGGCACAGCTAAGAAAGATTAAGGACTACCTGGTGTGCACTGGCTCCTCCCACTATGACCCTCCTCCAGACTTCAGTAAGGATACCGTGCCCGGAAGAGATGACACAATAAGGAAGGATTTTGAATCCCGGGTAAGACTCATACCAGCCACACCAATCACACCGTATAACTCGTGATAATATACCCAGTTAACAGTATGAACACAACAGAGCCTCTCAAAAGATGGCTCAACAATAACCCTTGTAGTTAACAATAACTATATACAAGTATTGCAGACAGTCTGCACTTGGGACGGGCGCCCAGCATCCACTACGGACTACGAGAAATAGATTTACCGGTGAGTAAAATCTTATTTTCTCTGACGTCCTAGTGGATGCTGGGGACTCCGTAAGGACCATGGGGATTATACCAAAGCTCCCAAACGGGCGGGAGAGTGCGGATGACTCTGCAGCACCGAATGAGAGAACTCAAGGTCCTCCTCAGCCAGGGTATCAAATTTGTAGAATTTTGCAAACGTGTTTGCCCCTGACCAAGTAGCAGCTCGGCAAAGTTGTAAAGCCGAGACCCCTCGGGCAGCCGCCCAAGAAGAGCCCACTTTCCTCGTGGAATGGGCTTTTACAGATTTAGGCTGTGGCAGGCCAGCCACAGAATGCGCAAGCTGAATTGTGCTACAAATCCAGCGAGCAATAGTCTGCTTTGAAGCAGGAGCACCCATCTTGTTTGGTGCATACAGGATAATTAGCGAGTCAGTCTTCCTGACTCCAGCCGTCCTGGAAACATAAATTTTCAAGGCCCTGACTACGTCCAGTAACTTGGAGTCCTCCAAGTCCCTAGTAGCCGCAGGCACCACGATAGGTTGGTTCAAGTGAAAAGCTGATACCACCTTAGGAAGAAACTGGGGACGAGTCCTCAATTCTGCCCTATCCATATGGAAAATCAAATAGGGGCTTTTACATGAAAAAAGCCGCCAATTCTGACACACGCCTTGCCGAAGCCAAGGCCAAAAGCATGACCACTTTCCACGTGAGATATTTTAAATCCACGGTTTTGAGTGGCTCAAACCAATGTGACTTTAGGAAACCCAACACCACGTTGAGGTCCCATGGTGCCACTGGAGGCACAAAAGGAGGCTGAATATGCAGCACTCCCTTGACAAATGTCTGAACTTCAGGCAGTGAAGCCAGTTCTTTTTGGAAGAAAATCGACAGAGCCGAAATCTGGACCTTAATGGAACCCAGTTTTAGGCCCATAGTCACCCCTGACTGTAGGAAGTGCAGAAATCGACCTAGCTGGAATTCCTCCATTGGGGCCTTCCTGGCCTCACACCACGCAACATATTTTCGCCATATGCGGTGATAATGTTGTACGGTTACATCTTTTCTAGCTTTAATAAGCGTAGGAATGACTTCCTCCGGAATACCCTTTTCTTTTAGGATCCGGTGTTCAACCGCCATGCCGTTAAACGCAGCCGCGGTAAGTCTTGGAACAGACAGGGCCCCTGCAGCAGCAGGTCCTGTCTGAGCGGCAGAGGCCATGGGTCCTCTGAGATTAATTCTTGAAGTTCCGGGTACCAAGACCTTCTTGGCCAATCTGGAACAATGAGAATAGTTCTTACTCCTCTTTTCTTTATTATCCTCAGTACCTTGGGTATGAGAGGAAGAGGAGGGAACACATAAACCGACCGGTACACCCACGGTAGTCACTAGAGCGTCCACAGCTATCACCTGAGGGTCTCTTGACCTGGCGCAATATTTTTCTAGCTTTTTGTTTAAGCGGGACGCCATCATGTCCACCTGTGGCTTTTCCCAACGGTTTACAATCAGTTGGAAGACTTCTGGATGAAGTCCCCACTCTCCCGGGTGGAGGTCGTGCCTGCTGAGGAAGTCTGCTTCCCAGTTGTCCACTCCCGGAATGATCCTTGGAAGATTCTTCCCCTTGTGACTGCACCCCAGCCCCGAAGGCTGGCATCCGTGGTCACCAGGACCCAGTCCTGTATGCCGAATCTACGGCCCTCTCTGAGATGAGCACTCTGCAGCCACCACAGCAGAGACACCCTGGTCCTTGGAGACAGGGTTATCAACCGATGCATTTGAAGATGCGATCCGGACCATTGGTCCAACAGGTCCCACTGAAAGGTTCTGGCATGGAACCTGCCGAATGGAATCGCTTCGTAGGAAGCTACCATCTTTCCCAGGACTCGCGTGCAATGATGCACCGACACCTGTTTTGGTTTCAGGAGGCCTCTCACTAGAGATGACAGCTCCTTGGCTTTCTCCTCTGGGAGAAACACTTTTTTCTGGACTGTGTCCAGAATCATCCCCAGGAACAGTAGACGTGTCGCCTGAACCAGCTGAGACTTTGGAATATTCAGAATCCAACCGTGCTGGTGTAGCACCTCCTGAGATAATGCTACGCCGACCAACAACTGCTCTCTGGACCTCGCCCTTATCAGGAGATCGTCCAAGTATGGGATAATTAAAACTCCCTTTTTCCGAAGGAGTATCATCATTTCGGCCATTACCTTGGTAAATACCCTCGGTGCCGTGGACAGGCCGAACGGCAACGTCTGGAATTGGTAATGACAATCCTGTACCACAAATCTGAGGTACTCCTGGTGAGGATGGTAAATGGGGACATGCAGGTAAGCATCCTTGATGTCCAGAGATACCATGTAATCTCCCTCTTCCAGGCTTGCAATAACCGCCCTGAGCGATTCCATCTTGAACTTGAATTTTCTTAAATATGTGTTCAAGGATTTCAAATTTAAAATGGGTCTCACCGAACCGTCCGGTTTCGGTACCACAAACATTGTGGAATAGTAACCCCGTCCTTGTTGAAGTAGGGGCACCTTGACTATCACCTGCTGGGAATACAGCTTGTGAATTGCCTCTAACACAGCCTCCCTTTCTGAAGGAGTCGTTGATAAGGCAGATTTGAGGAAACGGCGGGGGGGATGTCTCGAATTCCAGCCTGTACCCCTGAGATACCACTTGAAGGATCCAGGGATCTACCTGTGAGCGAGCCCACTGATTGCTGAAGTTTTTGAGACGGCCCCCCACCGTACCAGGCTCCGCCTGCTGAGCCCCAGCGTCATGCGGCGGACTTAGCAGAAGAAGCAGGGGAGGACTTTTGTTCCTGGGAAGTGGCTGTATGCTGCAGCTTTTTTCCCCTACCTCTGCCTCTGGGCAGAAAGGACGCGCCTCTACCCCGTCTGCTCTTTTGGGGGCGAAAGGACTGCACCTGATAATACGGTGCTCTCTTTGGTTGTGAGGGGACATGTGGCAAAAATGCTGACTTCCCAGCTGTTGCTGTGGACACTAAGTCTGAAAGACCATCCCCGAACAACTCCTCACGCTTATAAGGCAAAACTTCCATGTGCCTTTTAGAATCTGCATCACCTCTCCACTGCCGGGTCCATAACCCTCTCCTGGCACAAATGGACAGTGCACTTATTTTTGATGCCAGCCGGCAAATATCCCTCTGTGCATCTCTTATGTAAAAGACAGCGTCTTTAATATGCTCTACGTTTAGCAATATAGTGTCCCTGTCTAGGGTGTCAATGTTTTCTGACAGGGAGTCTGACCATGCAGCTGCAGCACTGCACATCCATGCTGAGGCAATAGCTGGTCTCAGTATAATACCAGTGTGTGTATAATAAGATTTTACTCACCGGTAAATCTATTTCTCGTAGTCCGTAGTGGATGCTGGGAACTCCGAAAGGACCATGGGGAATAGCGGCTCCGCAGGAGACTGGGCACAACTAAAGAAAGCTTTTAGGTCACCTGGTGTGCACTGGCTCCTCCCACTATGACCCTCCTCCAAGCCTCAGTTAGGACACTGTGCCCGGACGAGCTGACATAATAAGGAAAGATTTTGAATCCCGGGTAAGACTCTTACCAGCCACACCAATCACACTGTATAACTCGTGATACTATACCCAGTTTAACAGTATGAAAACAACTGAGCCTCTCAACAGATGGCTCAACAATAACCCTGTAGTTAACAATAACTATGTACAAGTATTGCAGACAATCCGCACTTGGGACGGGCGCCCAGCATCCACTACGGACTACGAGAAATAGATTTACCGGTGAGTAAAATCTTATTTTCTCTGACGTCCTAGTGGATGCTGGGAACTCCGACAGGACCATGGGGATTATACCAAAGCTCCCAAACGGGCGGGAGAGTGCGGATGACTCTGCAGCACCGAATGAGAGAACTCAAGGTCCTCCTCAGCCAGGGTATCAAATTTGCAGAATTTTGCAAACGTGTTTGCCCTTGACCAAGTAGCAGCTCGGCAAAGTTGTAAAGCCGAGACCTCTCGGGCAGCCGCCCAAGATGAGCCCACCTTCCTTGTGGAATGGGCTTTTACTGATTTAGGATGCGGCAGTCCAGCCGCAGAATGCGCCAGCTGAATTGTGCTACAAATCCAGCGAGCAATAGTCTGCTTAGAAGCAGGAGCACCCAGTTTGTTGGGTGCATACAGGATAAATAGCGAGTCAGTTTTCCTGACTTTAGCCGTCCTGAAGACATAAATTTTCAAGGCCCTGACTACGTCCAGTAACTTGGAATCCTCCAAGTCCCCAGTAGCCGCAGGCACCACAATAGGTTGGTTCAAGTGAAAAGCTGATACCACCTTAGGGAGAAACTGGGGACAAGTCCTCAATTCCGCCCTATCCATATGGAAAATCAGATAAGGGCTTTTACATGACAAAGCTGCCAACTCTGACACACGCCTGGCTGAAGCCAAGGCCAATAACATGACCACTTTCCATGTGAGATATTTTAGATCCACGGTTTTAAGTGGCTCAAACCAATGTGATTTTAAGAAACTCAACACCACGTTGAGATCCCAAGGTGCCACTGGAGGCACAAACGGGGGCTGAATATGCAGCACTCCTTTCACAAACGTCTGAACTTCAGGTAGTGAAGCTAGTTCTTTCTGGAAGAAAATCGACAGAGCCGAGATCTGTACCTTAATGGAGCCTAATTTCAGGCCCATAGTCACTCCTGCTTGTAGGAATGCAGAAATCGACCTAGTTGAAATTCCTCTGTTGGGGCCTTTTTGGCCTCACACCAAGCAACATATTTCCGCCATATGCGGTGATAATGCTTTGCAGTTACATCTTTCCTGGCTTTAATCAGCGTAGGAATGACTTCCTCCGGAATGCCCTTTTCCTTCAGGATCCGGCGTTCAACCGCCATGCCGTCAAACGCAGCCGCGGTAAGTCTTGGAACAGACAGGGCCCCTGCTGCAGCAGGTCCTGTCTGAGCGGCAGAGGCCATGGGTCCTCTGAGATCATCTCTTGAAGTTCCGGGTACCACGCTCGTCTTGGCCAATCCGGAACCACGAGTATTGTTCTTACTCCTCATTTTCTTATTATTCTCAGTACCCTTGGTATGAGAGGCAGAGGAGGGAACACATAAACTGACTGGTACACCCACGGTGTCACTAGAGCGTCCACAGCTATCGCCTGAGGGTCCCTTGACCTGGCGCAATATCTCTCTAGTTTTTTGTTTAGGCGGGACGCCATCATGTCCACCTGTGGCCGTTCCCATCGATTTACAATCAGCGTGAAGACTTCTGGATGAAGTCCCCACTCTCCCGGGTGGAGGTCGTGCCTGCTGAGAAAGTCTGCTTCCCAGTTGTCCACTCCCGGAATGAACACTGCTGACAGTGCTAGTACGTGATTTTCCGCCCATCGGAGAATCCTTGTGGCTTCTGCCATTGCCATCCTGCTTCTTGTGCCGCCCTGTCGATTTACATGGGCGACTGCCGTGATGTTGTCTGACTGGATCAGTACCGGCTGGTGTAGACGCAGGGATTTTGCCTGACTTAGGGCATTGTAAATGGCCCTTAGTTCCAGAATATTTATGTGTAGGGAGGTCTCCTGACTCGACCATAGTCCTTGGAAGTTTCTTCCCTGTGTGACTGCCCCCCAGCCTCGAAGGCTGGCATCCGTGGTCACCAGGACCCAGTCCTGTATGCCGAATCTGCGGCCCTCTAGAAGATGAGCACTCTGCAGCCACCACAGCAGAGACACCCTGGTTCTTGGAGACAGGGTTATTAGGCGATGCATCTGAAGATGCGATCCGGACCTTTGGTCCAACAGGTCCCACTGAAAGATTCTGGCATGGAACCTGCCGAAAGGAATTGCTTCGTAAGAAGCCACCATCTTTCCCAGGACCCGCGTGCAGTGATGCACCGATACCTGTTTTGGTTTCAGGAGGTCTCTGACTAGAGATGACAGCTCCTTGGCTTTCTCCTCCGGGAGAAAACTTTTTTCTGGACTGTATCCAGAATCATACCCAGGAACAGTAGACGTGTCGTCGGAACCAGCTGTGATTTTGGAATATTCAGAATCCAACCGTGCTGGTGTAGCACCTCCTGAGATAGTGCTACTCCCACCAACAACTGGTCCTTGGACCTCGCCTTTATTAGGAGATCGTCCAAGTACGGGATAATTAAAACTCCCTTTCTTCGAAGGAGTATCATCATTTCCGCCATTACCTTGGTAAACACCCTCGGTGCCGTGGAGAGTCCAAACGGCAGCGTCTGGAATTGGTAATGGCAATCCTGTACCACAAATCTGAGGTACTCCTGGTGAGGATAGTAAATGGGGACATGCAGGTAAGCATCCTTGATGTCCAGGGATACCATGTAATCCCCCTCGTCCAGGCTTGCAATAACCGCCCTGAGCGATTCCATCTTGAACTTGAATTTTTTTATGTATGTGTTCAAGGATTTCAAATTTAAAATGGGTCTCACCGAACCGTCCGGTTTCGGTACCACAAACAGTGTGGAATAGTAACCCCGTCCTTGTTGAAGTAGGGGCACCTTGATTATCACCTGCTGGGAATACAGCTTGTGAATTGCCGCTAGCACAGCCTCCCTGTCTGAAGGAGTAATCGGCAAGGCAGATTTTAGGAACCGGTGGGGTGGAGACGCCTCGAATTCCAGTTTGTACCCTTGAGATACTATTTGCAGGATCCAGGGATCCACCTGTGAGCGAGCCCACTGATCGCCCCCGTACCTGGCTCCGCCTGTGGAGCCCCACCGTCATGCGGCGGACTTGGAAGAAGCGGGGGAGGACTTTTGCTCCTGGGAACCTGCTGTTTGTTGCAGCCTTTTTCCCCTACCTCTGCCTCTGGACAGAAAGGACCCGCCTTTTCCACGCCTGTTTTCTGAGTCCGAAAGGACTGTACCTGATAAAACGGCGCCTTTTTAGGCTGTGAGGGAACATGGGGTAAAAATGCTGACTTCCCAGCAGTTGCTGTGGAAACTAGGTCCGAGAGACAATCCCCAAATAACTCCTCACCCTTATAAGGCAAAACTTCCATGTGCCTTTTTGAATCTGCATCCCCTGTCCACTGACGAGTCCATAAGCCTCTCCTAGCAGAAATGGACAATGCACTTATTTTAGATGCCAGCCGGCAGATATCCCTCTGTGCATCTCTCATGTATAAGACTGAGTCTTTTATATGCTCTATGGTTAGCAGAATAGTGTCCCTGTCTAGGGTGTCAATGTTTTCTGACAGGAAATCTGACCACGCAGCGGCAGCACTGCACATCCACGCTGAAGCAATAGCTGGTCTAAGTATAATGCCTGAGTGTGTATATACAGACTTCAGGATCGCCTCCTGCTTTCTATCAGCAGGTTCCTTGAGGGCGGCCGTATCCGGAGACGGTAGTGCCACCTTTTTAGACAAACGTGTGAGCGCTTTATCCACCCTAGGGGGTGTCTCCCAACGTGACCTATCCTCTGGCGGGAAAGGGAACGCCATTAGTAACTTCTTAGAGATTACCAATCTTTTATCAGGGAAAGCCCACGTTTCTTCACACACCTCATTTAATTCTTCTGATGGGGGAAAAAGTACGGGTAGTTTTTTCTCCCCAAACATAATACCCTTTTTAGTGGTACCTGGGTTTATATCAGAAATTTGTAACACCTCTTTCATTGCTTCAATCATGCAACGAATGGCCTTAGTGGACATTAGACTAGACTCATCGTCGTCGACACTGGTGTCAGTATCCGTGTCGACCTCCGCGTCTGCCATCTGAGGTAGCGGGCGTTTTAGAGCCCCCGATGGCCTTTGAGACGCCTGGACAGGCACGAGCTGAGAAGCCGGCTGTCCCGCATTTGGCATGTCGTCAAATTTTTTGTGTAAGGAGTCGACACGTGCACGCAATTCCTTCCATAAGTCCACCCACTCAGGTGTCTGCCCCGCAGGGGGTGACATCCCTTCTATAGGCATCTGCTCCGCCTCCACATCATTATCCTCATCAAACATGTCGACACAGCCGTACCGACACACCGCACACACACAGGGAATGCTCTAACAGAGGACAGGACCCACAAAAGCCCTTTGGGGAGACAGAGTGAGAGTATGCCAGCACACACCAGAGCGCTATATAATGCAGGGACTAACTGAATTATGTCCCCTATAGCTGCTGTTATATATACTGCGCCTAAATTTAGTGCCCCCCCTCTCTTTTTTACCCTTTTCTGTAGTGTAGACTGCAGGGGAGAGCCAGGGAGCTTCCTTCCAGCGGATCTGTGAAGGAGAAATGGCGCCAGTGTGCTGAAGGAGATAGCTCCGCCCCTTTTTCGCTGACTTTTCTCCCGCTTTTTTATGGATTCTGGCAGGGGTAATTATCACATATATAGCCTCTGGGGCTATATATTGTGGTATTTTTGCCAGCCAAGGTGTTTTTATTGCTGCTCAGGGCGCCCCCCCCTAGCGCCCTGCACCCTTAGTGACCGGAGTGTGAAGTGTGTATGAGGAGCAATGGCGCACAGCTGCAGTGCTGTGCGCTACCTTGGTGAAGAATGATGTCTTCTGCCGCCGATTTTCCGGACCTCTTCTTGCTTCTGGCTCTGTAAGGGGGACGGCGGCGCGGCTCCGGGACCGAACACCAAGGCCAGTTCGATGCGGTCGATCCCTCTGGAGCTAATAATGTCCAGTAGCCTAAGAAGCCCAAGCTAGCTGCAAGCAGGTAGGTTCGCTTCTTCTCCCCTTAGTCCCTCGCTGCAGTGAGCCTGTTGCCAGCAGGTCTCACTGTAAAATAAAAAACCTAATTATATACTTTCTTTTTAGAAGCTCAGGAGAGCCCCTAGTGTGCATCCAACCTCGGCCGGGCACAAAATCTAACTGAGGCTTGGAGGAGGGTCATAGTGGGAGGAGCCAGTGCACACCAGGTGACCTAAAAGCTTTCTTTAGTTGTGCCCAGTCTCCTGCGGAGCCGCTATTCCCCATGGTCCTTTCGGAGTTCCCAGCATCCACTAGGACGTCAGAGAAATATAGCTTTCTGGAGGGCCTCCTGCTTTCTGTCAGCAGGTTCCTTAAGGGCGGCCGTATCCTGGGACGGCAGTGCCACCTTTTTTGATAAGCGCGTAAGTGCTTTATCCACCCTAGGGGGTGTTTCCCAACGTGACCTATCCTCTGGCGGGAAAGGGTACGCCATTAGTAAATTTTTTGAAATTACCAATTTTTTATCGGGGGAAGCCCACGCTAGTTCACACACTTCATTCAATTCTTCAGAAGGGGGAAAAACTACTGGTAGTTTTTTCTCCCCAAACATAATACCCTTTTTTGTGGTACCTGGGGTCACCTCAGAAATGTGTAAAACATTTTTCATTGCCTCAATCATATAACGAGTGGCCCTATTGGACATTACATTAGTCTCTTCGTCGTCGACACTGGTATCAGTATCCGTGTCGACATCTGTGTCTGCCATCTGAGGTAGCGGGCGTTTTAGAGCCCCTGATGACTTTTGAGACGTCTGGGCAGGCACGGGCTGAGAAGCCGGCTGCCCCGCATTTGGCATATCGTCAAATTTTTTATGTAAGGAGTCGACACTTTCGCGTAATTCCTTCCACAAGTCCATCCACTCCGGTGTCTGCCCCGCAGGGGGTGACAACACATTTATAGGCACCTGCTCCTCCTCCACATAAGTCTCCTCATCAAACATGTCGACACAGCCGTACCGACACACCACACACACACAGGGAATGCTCTGGCAGAAGACAGGACCCCACAAAGCCCTTTGGGGAGACAGAGAGAGAGTATGCCAGCACACACCAGAGCGCTATATAAATCAGGGATTAACTAAATTATATCCCCTTATAGCTGCTATATGTATATTGCGCCTAAATTTAGTGCCCCCCCTCTCTTTTTTACCCTTTTCTGTAGTGTAGACTGCAGGGGAGAGCCAGGGAGCTTTCTTCCAGCGGATCTGTGAAGGAGAAATGGCGCCAGTGTGCTGAAGGAGATAGCTCCGCCCCTTTTTCGCTGACTTTTCTCCCGCTTTTTTATGGATTCTGGCAGGGGTAATTATCACATATATAGCCTCTGGGGCTATATATTGTGGTATTTTTGCCAGCCAAGGTGTTTTTATTGCTGCTCAGGGCGCCCCCCCCCTAGCGCCCTGCACCCTCAGTGACCGGAGTGTGAAGTGTGTATGAGGAGCAATGGCGCACAGCTGCAGTGCTGTGCGCTACCTTGGTGAAGACTGATGTCTTCTGCCGCCGATTTTCCGGACCTCTTCTTGCTTCTGGCTCTGTAAGGGGGACGGCGGCGCGGCTCCGGGACCGAACACCAAGGCCAGTTCCATGCGGTCGATCCCTCTGGAGCTAATGGTGTCCAGTAGCCTAAGAAGCCCAAGCTAGCTGCAAGCAGGTAGGTTCGCTTCTTCTCCCCTTAGTCCCTCGCTGCAGTGAGCCTGTTGCCAGCAGGTCTCACTGTAAAATAAAAAACCTAATTATATACTTTCTTTTTAGAAGCTCAGGAGAGCCCCTAGTGTGCATCCAACCTCGGCCGGGCACAAAATCTAACTGAGGCTTGGAGGAGGGTCATAGTGGGAGGAGCCAGTGCACACCAGGTGACCTAAAAGCTTTCTTTAGTTGTGCCCAGTCTCCTGCGGAGCCGCTATTCCCCATGGTCCTTTCGGAGTTCCCAGCATCCACTAGGACGTCAGAGAAATAAAGCTTTCTGGAGAGCCTCCTGCTTTCTGTCAGCAGGTTCCTTAAGGGCGGCCGTATCCTGGGACGGCAGTGCCACCTTTTTTGATAAGCGCGTAAGTGCTTTATCCACCCTAGGGGGTGTTTCCCAACGTGACCTATCCTCTGGCGGGAAAGGGTACGCCATTAGTAATTTTTTTGAAATTACCAATTTTTTATCGGGGGAAGCCCACGCTAGTTCACACACTTCATTCAATTCTTCAGAAGGGGGAAAAACTACTGGTAGTTTTTTCTCCCCAAACATAATACCCTTTTTTGTGGTACCTGGGGTCACCTCAGAAATGTGTAAAACATTTTTCATTGCCTCAATCATATAACGAGTGGCCCTATTGGACATTACATTAGTCTCTTCGTCGTCGACACTGGTATCAGTATCCGTGTCGACATCTGTGTCTGCCATCTGAGGTAGCGGGCGTTTTAGAGCCCCTGATGACTTTTGAGACGTCTGGGCAGGCACGGGCTGAGAAGCCGGCTGCCCCGCATTTGGCATATCGTCAAATTTTTTATGTAAGGAGTCGACACTTTCGCGTAATTCCTTCCACAAGTCCATCCACTCCGGTGTCTGCCCCGCAGGGGGTGACAACACATTTATAGGCACCTGCTCCTCCTCCACATAAGTCTCCTCATCAAACATGTCGACACAGCCGTACCGACACACCACACACACACAGGGAATGCTCTGGCAGAAGACAGGACCCCACAAAGCCCTTTGGGGAGACAGAGAGAGAGTATGCCAGCACACACCAGAGCGCTATATAAATCAGGGATTAACTAAATTATATCCCCTTATAGCTGCTATATGTATATTGCGCCTAAATTTAGTGCTCCCCCTCTCTTTTTTACCCTTTTCTGTAGTGTAGACTGCAGGGGAGAGCCAGGGAGCTTCCTTCCAGCGGAGCTGTGAGGGAGAAATGGCGCCAGTGTGCTGAGGGAGATAGCTCCGCCCCTTTTTCGGCGGACTTTTCTCCCGCTTTTTTATGGATTCTGGCAGGGGTATTTATCACATATATAGCCTCTGGGGCTATATATTGTGATATATTTGCCAGCCAAGGTGTATTTATTGCTTCTCAGGGCGCCCCCCCCCTAGCACCCTGCACCCTCAGTGACCGGAGTGTGAAGTGTGTATGAGGAGCAATGGTGCACAGCTGCAGTGCTGTGCACTACCTTGGTGAAGACTGATGTCTTCTGCCGCCGATTTTCCGGATTCTTCTTGCTTCTGGCTCTGTAAGGGGGCCGGCGGCGCGGCTCCGGGACCGAACACCAATGGCCGGTTCCATGCGGTCGATCCCTCTGGAGCTAATGGTGTCCAGTAGCCTAAGAAGCCCAAGCTACCACCAGTTAGGTAGGTTCGCTTCTTCTCCCCTTAGTCCCTCGCTGCAGTGAGTCTGTTGCCAGCAGATCTCACTGTAAAATAAAAAACCTAAAATATACTTTCTCTCTAGGAGCTCAGGAGAGCCCCTAGTGTGCATCCAGCTCAGCCGGGCACAGGATTCTAACTGAAGTCTGGAGGAGGGTCATAGTGGCAGGAGCCAGTGCACACCAGGTAGTCCTAAATCTTTCTTAGCTGTGCCCAGTCTACTGCGCAGCCGCTATTCCCCATGGTCCTTACGGAGTCCCCAGCATCCACTAGGACGTCAGAGAAATAACTATGTAAATGAAGTAAAGATATTGGTGGTGATAAACTAATGTTATTGAAAGCTGCACATGTGACATATTCTCATGCTTTTGTGTAATAAATAAATGAAGTCAATCAAGGTCTCCCCCCAAAAAAATTTTCTTTCATTTATACATTAATTAGCTGATTCATTTAATTAATGAAAGGGTGTGTTTGATGTTGCACGAATCAGATGCTATAATGGCCCATGAATAACTGAGCACAAATATATGTGCAGCATGCCTATAGGTTTCTGTTTATAAATGATCCACTTTGTGTTGTGTTGTTGTGAAGTTTTCATACATTCAAAATAGATGTAAAACATCATACATGGGGGGTCATTCCGAGTTGATCGTAGCTGTACTAAATTTAGCACAGCTACGATCATCTTTCCTGACATGCGGGGGGACGCCCAGCACGGGGCTACTCCACCCCGCATGTCAGTCCGGCCCCCCTCGCAGAAGTGCAAAGGCATCGCACAGCGGCGATGCATTTGCACTCCAGGAGTAACTCCCGGCCAGCGCAGCTTTAGCATGCTGGCTGACCCGCAGCGGCTGCATTGGCCGGACCGCACCTACGAAATGCCGTTTTACCCCTTCCCGCCCATGGATCGCCTCTGCCTGCCGTCCCGCATGCCCTGGCGCACTACGGCGCGGGCGCATGTACAGCAGGGACCCGTTTACTCTGCTGCGTTAAAACGCAGCGAGCGAACGGGTCGGAATGACCCTCATGGTTCTGGAAGATTAGAGAAAACCCCAAACTATGCAATTGCAAAACATAAAATACATTTGGCCAATTCTGAGTTGGGAATAAAGAGCCTGATTCAGATGTGTACAAAAACCTGATGGATTGCACACAAATGTGATGTTTGTGGGTTTGCTCAGGCACAAGACCTGTTTTGCGCACGTACGTCACCCCTGTTTTGTAGGCATGCCAGGCACAGGGCCTGCATTGTCAGAAGCATATTTCCTGGACCAGGCTGTCCGGATCCTACAGCCAGTCTAATTCAGCTTAAGTTTATGCAGACTGGCCAAGGTCTGCTAACATCACGAGTCCTGACCAATGGTCGCTCAGATGCAGCACTCAGATGTTGCAGATGCATGCTGAAGGCGTCTATCTCCTACAGATATGTCCTGCTGCATTTGCAACAGGCCCGGCCCGACGCATACGCCAGTTACGCGGTGGCGTAGAGCGCTGGGCCGCTGAGGGCACGGTAGATGCTAGAATCAAGTGGGCTAAGGGACCTTTTCCGTAAGGGGGAGGAGTTATGACGCAAGGGGGAGGAGCTAGGCCAGCGGGATAATTCCTCTACAATCCACGCCACCAACTATTACCTTTAGTAATTAGGTGGTGAGCGAAGCGGAGCGGAGCGAGCCACCGTGCCCGAAGCGTGGCGAGCGAAGCGAGCCCGCGAGGGTACTTTTCGGGTACCCTGTTCGCCCGTAGCTCCTCCCCCTGGTGACGTAGCTCCTCCCCTCAATACGTCACAAGGTCCCTTCAGCCCCTCCGATATAGAACCAACCCTGAGGGCACTGCTGCATTCTGTGCCAGTGAGTCACTGTCACTAACGCTACTGCGCGCCGCGCGCCAACAGTCTCCTCTGACAAGCGCACAGCTGTGCCGTTGTACAGAGGAGACATGAAACCCCCTATACCTGCCCCACACATTTTAAAAGCTGGCGCCGTGACCACTCCAGTCACTTCCGCTGCGGTGAGCAACAGCATCAGCGGGCACCTCCAGCCTGAGCTCCTAGGACAGGGGATCCAGTCAGCGGGTGGCAGGTACGGGTCACTGTGTATGTGCGGGGGAGAGGAGCGGTGACTATGTGCTTCGAAAGGGTGAGCATTGGTGAGGTGAGCAGGTCACTGTATGTGCTGCCCGGGAGGGGAGGAGGTCCCTGTGCATGTATGGGGGAGGGGAGCAGTGACTATGTGCTGCGAGTGGTGAGTACTGGTGACATTGGGGGGATATTATACTTATGACACTGCTATAATGTACATTGGGGGTATATCATCCAAATGGTACTGACTGCTGTGATATACCATATCACACTAACTGCTATTGAAATGTGAATTGATACTATACCGTTGTCATGCCCCTTCCCCATGTAGCCACGCCCCACTAAGGGGCGCCAAAATATATATTCGCATACCAAAAAAATTAAGCTCAGGCCAGCCCTGATTTGCAATTTGTTATTTTGTTTGTACTGAATTGCGCAGCCGCTTCTCTGCAGTTGTTCAATTCCATACAAATCAAAATCCGGCCCAAAGTAAGAAAGAACAAGTAATTGTGTACCTGAACAAACCATGGGGGGGTCATTCCGAGTTGTTCTCTCGTTGCCGATTTTTGCTATGCTGCGATTTGCTGCTAAATGCGCATGCGCATGGTACGCAGCGCGCATGCGCTAAATTATTTAACTAAAAACTTAGCAGTTTTGCTGGTGTTCGTATGACGCTTTTCTGTCGCACTGCTGATCGGAAAATGATTGACAGGAAAGGGGAGGTAACTGAGCGTTTTCCGGGAGTGTGCTAAAAAACGCAGGCGTGTCAGAGAAAAACGCGGGAAAGTCTGGAGAAACCGGGGAGTGGCTGGCCGAACGCAGGGCGTGTTTGTGACGTCAAACCAGGAACTAAACGGACTGAGCTGATCGCAATCTGTGAGTAGGTCTGGAGTAGGTCTGGAGCTACTCAGAAACTGCAAAGAATTATTTATTAGCAGTTCTGCTACTCTTTCGTTCGCTATTCTGCTAAGCTAAGATACACTCCCAGAGGGCGGTGGCCTAGTGTTTGCAATGCTGCTAAAAGCAGCTAGCGAGTGAACAACTTGGAATGAGGGCCCATGTTGCAATGCAAGGGGTGCAAATGCATACTTTTTTTTGCATGATGGGTAAATACTGGCTGCTTTTTCATGTAGCCCACAAATACTCGGAAGCTTTATTTTCACACTGCATTTTAGATTTCAGGTTTGACATGACTCTCTGAAATCTAAGTCTCTCTGCACATTTTAAATCTGCCACACCCGCAGTGCTGCATGGCTTTACGAAGGTGCACAGTTTCTTGCTCTTTGTTACCAGGCCCATTATTCTGTATTATTTTAACTTTGCACTGCAGATCTGCTAATGTAACGTGTAATGTATTACTGCCAAGGGCATATTAAGAGAGGACGGCCCCTGTGTGCGGTCTCCGTCTGAAAGCCCTCCTCTCTAGTTAGCAGCATAGTAAACTCTGAGCAGTAGTAGCACCAGTGTCTACTGTGCATGCCAGAGTCTCCATTTTTCCAGCGATTTTCCTGCTGCGCATGAGCAAAATGCCAGAAAAATGGCCATCGTACCATTTTCTCGCTACTTAAACAGCTGGGAGTGACATGGGACACGGGAGGGGTAAGTATTGAAAAAATGGGTGCAGGGTGTGTGGTATGGGTCTCCCTGTACCCAGGGGCCCGGGTGCACCACACACACTGCGCCTATTATCAGTGGCACCGAGAGGGGGGGTGGTACTAATTCCTGCGGCTAATTAATTGCTGTGGCCGATGTCTTCTTGCCGGTGCTGTCTTTGGGAAAATGGCACTGCACAAAGAAAGCAAAGACTCTGGCACTCTGCCAGAGTATTTGCTCTCTAGTGGCCAGCATCATCTTCCCAAATATCACTAGGAGGATGGTGCTGGCCAGGGAGGACAACCTGCTTCCTGATCAAGTAAGGTAGGAAGTGGGTGCCCTCCTCAGTGCACCTCCCTGCCCCCCCATATTAAAATGGTGCCCCCTAGTGGGTCGTACAGGACCGTTATTTTTCAACTAATTAAATATGAATGGGCGTCATCACACTCACTTTTTAAACCATGCCCCCACCCCCCTGCATGGCTCTTACACCCCTGCCCATTAAAGAGACGCCACTGATTACTGCCCTACTCCATTACACATAGCAGAAGCCACTTCAAACGTCTATAAGATGTCCTAATATCCACAGTATCCACTGTCACAAAATCCATAATGTGATACTGGTCAAAAAGGTAAAAATCCAAGTCATTTAAGCTACTAAGAAATCACGACCTCTGCACCTGTACCATACTTGTGTAATTGACTACCAAAGTTTTGATGAGTCCAATAAACTTCTGGGAAAGCAGGTCCCCCTTCCACATTCTAGCCATTTTCTTGTGAAATGGACGAGACGAGGGCATGATGACATGATTCTCAGCAAAATTCATCATCGCTGCCTCTACTCCTCTGCATGGTGAAGTGAATTACTACATTAATGCAATTTGTCCTGCCACTCACAGTAGCCACTTGTAACGCCTCTCCATGAGCTCCTCCGGAGGGGAAAGAAAGGCAAGTATTACACAAATCTACCAATCTACACAGTGCAACTTAATAACTTTATTTCTCTGACGTCCTAGTGGATGCTGGGAACTCCGTAAGGACCATGGGGAATAGCGGCTCCGCAGGAGACTGGGCACAAATAGAAAGCTTTAGTACTACCTGGTGTGCACTGGCTCCTCCCCCTATGACCCTCCTCCAAGCCTCCGTTAGATTTTTGTGCCCGAACGAGAAGGGTGCACACTAGGGGCTCTCCTGAGCTTCTTAGTGAAAGTTTTAGTTTAGGTTTTTTATTTTCAGTGAGACCTGCTGGCAACAGGCTCACTGCATCGAGGGACTTAGGGGAGAAGAAGCGAACTCACCTGCGTGCAGAGTGGATTGGGCTTCTTAGGCTACTGGACACCATTAGCTCCAGAGGGACCGATCACAGGCCCAGCCTTGGAGCTCGGTCCCAGAGCCGCGCCGCCGGCCCCCTTACAGAGCCAGAAGCAAGAACAGGTCCGGAAAATCGGCGGCAGAAGACATCCTGTCTTCCACAAGGTAGCGCACAGCACTGCAGCTGTGTGCCATTGCTTCTCAGCACACTTCACACTCCGGTCACTGAGGGTGCAGGGCGCTAGGGGGGGCGCCCTGAGCAGCAATAGAAACACCTTGGCTGGCGAAAATGCATCACATATAGCCCCCTGGGCTATAGGGATGAATTTTAACCCCTGCCAGATTTCCACAAAAAGCGGGAGAAAGGCCGCCGAGAAGGGGGCGGAGCCTATCTCCTCAGCACACAGGCGCCATTTTCCCTCACAGCTCCGCTGGAAGGACGTCTCCCTGACTCTCCCCTGCAGTCCTGCACTACAGAAACAGGGTAAAAAAGAGAGGGGGGCACTAATTGGCGGGATATTAACAATACAGCAGCTATAAAGGGAGAAACACTTGTAAAGGTTGTCCCTATATATATATATATATTGTGACAAGAACACTGGGATAGTGTTTGAGGGCAGGTATATTTGTCCCAGGTTCTTGTCTTACATGTTTTAGAAAATGTTAACTTCTAGGAAAAATGCTTTTTGTTTTGTCTGAACCTTTTCAGTTTGCTGTAAAAGCTGGGAAAAGGCTCTGAGAGAGAGATAAGGCGAGTTCTAGACATTGGGCCCAGTTCGGGTCTTTGGCCTCACAGAGGGCTAATCAGGGTTTCAGCTGTGTAAGAGTGATATAGTGCTTCTAACCTGATTAGTATGGGCAGACTGCCTGGGAAGGCTGCAGGATCTGTGTGTGAGAGACACGCTTTCTGATGCAAGTAAGCTATACAGTATGTACTGAAGAACTCTGTGTTTTGTTTAGTGACAGTTAGGAACATCTTATGTTTAGTTAGTGCCGGACAGGCAAGGTATTTTTATTTTGGGGTTTGTTTTATTTTCTGTTTCAATAAAACTGGCCGGGGTCGGTTGTACCAGAAACTGGACTTGTGTTGTTCCTCAGCTGCTGCGGGCTGCCATATTCCCCAGGAAAAGGCACCTTGCACCCCTACAGTGTTACAACTTGGTGGAGAATGCGAGCAGGCCGTTCTGCGCATAAGTGAAAGCAGCAGCTTTGTGAGGCCTGCAGAAAACGGTGGTTTATGCAGATACAGCCCAGTGTGAAGTTACTGAGACTCACCCCTGAGGGTTTGATATATGTCCTGGGTGAAAGCAGCTGCAAAGCCGCCTGAAAAATCTGTTGACATGGAGGATCTGCTTAAAGCCTTGCTGCAAGCTACAGCGGCTCAGCAGGAGGCCAACCGACAGCAGCAGGTGGCAATGGAGGAAAATTGGAGACTACAGCAGGTGGCAATGGAGGAAAATAAGAGACAACAGCAGGCAGTTGTTGATGAACTTTACAGGCAACAGCGTCAGGATAGAGAGGCCTTAACAGAAGTGGTGCAGAGACTTGCAGCTCGGGTTGGAGATGTGGCCGTCAGTGCTCCAACCAGCTCTAGTTCTATACGAGCCAGTCACTTCCTGCAGAAAATGACAGAGGCTGATGATGTGGAGGCCTATCTGACCACGTTTGAAAGGACTGCCGAGCGTGAGAACTGGCCGAAAGCACAGTGGGCCAGTCTGCTGGCACCTTTCCTGTCAGGTGAGCCCCAAAAAGCTTACTTTGATTTAAGCCCTGCTGAGGCTCGGGACTATGATAAACTAAAGACTGAGATCCTGACCCGCCTGGGAGTCACGCTGTCAGTACGAGCGCAATGGGTGCACCGTTGGCTGTACGCCATGGAGAAGCCTCCGCGCTCCCAGATGCACGACCTTATTCAGCTAACAAAAAAATGGCTGCAGCCAGAGACATTAACTGGTCCCCAGATGGTGGAAAGAGTCGTCATGGACCGCTACTTGAGATCTTTGCCCATGGTCCTGCGCAAGTGGGTGAGCCATGGAAACCCGGGTACTGCTGACCAGTTAGTGGACATGGTAGAGAGGTATTTGGCAGCAGAGGAACTACTGATGACCACCCAGCAACCCATAGGTCCTCGACAGCGCCCTTCAGTAAAGACTGGTAAGACTGTTCCGTGGGAAAACGTTGCTGGGCGGTTAAGAGAACGCAAGGCTGGAGAGACTGTAAACACTGGCCCTGGAAACAGGCCAATGGGGCTAGAACGGTCTATGCTGCCCAAATGGGTTGATAATCGTGTGGTTAAATGTTTTAGGTGTGGTATGCCAGGTCATGTTATTGCCAATTGCCCAGTCACGCAAGAACCCATGCAATGTGATGCTGCCTTTGAATGTCGCAGAATGTCTTTCTTTGCTAGGTTAGCTTGTACTGTGGTACCTTCACCTGAGCTGGAAAAACAAATGTGTGATGTGTTCTTAGAAGGTAACCGGGTAGAGGCCTTGCTAGATTCAGGAAGTTTAGTTACCCTCGTGAAAGCTGGGTTAGTGAACCCCTTAAAGGTCCAGCAAATACCTATTGGGGTAACTTGCATACATGGGGATACCCAACATTATGCCACTGCTGAGGTGAATATAGAAACTTGTTGTGGGTCAGCAATGGTTAAAGTGGGACTGGTCCCTACCTTGGTGCATGAGGCCATAATAGGGAGGGATTTTCCTCATTTTTGGAAACTGTGGGAATCACGGTTATCAACAGATGTGAGAAGTAAAAAGCCAGTTGATAATACCGGTGATTTTATGGATGTACGTGGGTCTTCGGAACTTTCTGGCCCTTTGCCTTTTGCTAGTTTGGCTGGGGAAGTGACAGATGGGGAGTCCAGTGAGGACCCTCTTGCCGGGAACAGAGACATAGTAGTTAGAACTGAAAGCGTGCCTGACCTGGAGGTAAAGAAGGATCTGTTTGCGTCTGAACAGTTAAAGGATCCTACCTTAATAAAGGCTAGAGAGAATGTTAAGATTGTTAATGGGGAACCTGTGGTACCAGGTGACAGGGTTACGTATCCCCACATGGCCATCTGTAATGAGCTCTTGTACCACATTGTCAAAAGGGGTGAGGATGTGGTGGAACAGCTGGTAGTTCCCCAGCCTTATCGGAGAACGGTACTAGATTTAGCTCATAGTCACGTTACCGCAGGACATTTAGGGGCAGAAAAAACCACTGAAAGAGTTTTACAAAGGTTCTTTTGGCCAGGGGTTTATAAAGAAGTGTCTGAATATTGTTCTTCCTGTCCTGAATGCCAGTATCATGCCCCTAGACCCCATTTCAGGAGCCCACTAGTTCCCATGCCTATTATAGAGGTCCCGTTTGACAGAATAGCCATGGATCTCGTGGGGCCCTTGTTAAAGTCTGCTCGGGGCCATCAGTATATCCTGGTAATTATGGACTATGCCACTCGATATCCTGAGGCTGTCCCTTTACGCACTATCACAACCAAGGCGATAGCTAGGGAGCTGGTGCAGGTATTTAGTAGAGTGGGAATACCAAAAGAAATTTTGACTGACCAAGGTACTCCATTTATGTCAAGGATCATGAAAGAATTGTGCAAGTTATTTAAGGTCACTCACCTCAGGACGTCCATCTACCATCCCCAAACTGACGGGTTGGTGGAAAGGTTTAATAAAACATTAAAAAGTATGTTAAAAAAGGTTGTTGAGAGAGATGGGAAAAACTGGGATTGTTTGTTGCCCTACTTGTTAATGGCCATCAGAGAAGTCCCTCAGTCCTCTACGGGGTTTTCTCCATTTGATTTGTTGTATGGTAGACACCCCAGAGGGCTGTTGGATATTGCCAAAGAGACGTGGGAAGGACAGCCCACTCCTTATAGAAGCGTTATTGAGCATGTAACACAAATGCAGGATAGGATTGCAGCCGTGGTACCTGTTGTCAGAGAGCACATGGAACAGGCCCAAAGTGCTCAACAGAGGGTCTATAACCGGAGTGCCAAGATACGGGAATTTGCTCCTGGAGATAGAGTTCTTGTTTTGGTACCCACTGTGGAAAGCAAATTCCTAGCTAAATGGCAGGGTCCATTTGAGATTAGGGAAAAAGTGAATGAGGTTAATTACAAAGTATACCAGCCGGGAAAGAGAAAACCCGAACAGATCTACCATGTTAACTTAATCAAACCCTGGAAAGATAGGTTGTCTCTGTCAGCGGAGCCTTGCCCTTCGGTGTCTTCACCCCGGTTGCTTCCCGCAGTGAAGGTGTCAGAGACATTATCAGCTGATCAGAACAATCAGGTTAAATAATTTCTCATCCAAAATAGGGAGGTATTTTCAGAGCTGCCTGGCCGAACGACCATAATAAAACATGACATTGTCACAGAACCAGGGGTCAGGGTTCATTTAAAGCCATATAGGATTCCTGAAGCTCAGCGAGAAGCTATTTCTAAGGAAATTAAAACCATGTTAGAACTTGGAGTCATAGAGGAGTCTAACAGTGAGTGGTCCAGTCCCATAGTGCTCATCCCGAAGCCCGACGGTAGCATACGCTTCTGTAATGACTTTCGTAAGTTAAATGAGGTGTCCAAGTTTGACGCATACCCCATGCCCCGTGTGGATGAGCTTGTAGAAAGGCTGGGAACAGCCAGGTTTCTCACCACATTGGACCTGACCAAAGGTTACTGGCAAATACCTTTATCTGATAGCACCAAAGAAAAAACAGCCTTTTCGGTTCCGGAGGGGCTGTACCAGTATAAGATGTTACCCTTTGGGTTGCATGGGGCTCCAGCAACCTTTCAACGGGCGATGGATAAAATTTTGAGGCCCCATAGAAAATATGCAGCTGCCTATTTGGATGATGTGGTAATTCACAGTACAGACTGGGGGTCCCATTTGGTTAAAGTACAAGCAGTACTGGACTCAATCAGAGAGGCAGGGTTAACTGCTAACCCAAAGAAGTGCTGCCTCGCAATGGAGGAGGTCAAATACTTGGGCTTCACCATAGGCAGAGGTCTGATTATGCCCCAATTGAATAAAGTTGATGCTATTCAAAACTGGCCTCGTCCAGTGAATAAAAAACAGGTAAGGGCTTTTTTGGGAATTACTGGGTACTATAGACGGTTTATTCCTAATTTTGCGACCACAGCGGTGCCGTTGTCAGACCTTACCAAAGGGAAGCAGTCAAATGTGGTGAAATGGAACCCTGATGCAGAAAAGGCGTTCCAAGCATTAAAAGTGGCTTTGTGTTCACAACCGGTGTTGATAACACCAGATTTTTCAAAAGAATTTGTGGTACAGACAGATGCCTCAGAGGTAGGGATAGGTGCTGTGCTGTCCCAAACCAGAGATGGGGACGAACACCCTATCATTTATTTGAGTAGGAAACTCAATGAGCATGAAAAAAGGTATGCCATTGTGGAAAAGGAGGCTTTGGCCATTAAGTGGGCACTAGATACCTTGAGATATTACCTCTTGGGTAGACAATTCAGACTAGTGACAGACCATGCCCCTTTAAAATGGATGTATGTAAATAGAGGCAAGAATGCTCGTGTAACTAGATGGTTTCTAGCGTTGCAGGACTTTAAGTTTACTGTCGAACATAGACCGGGAACACAATTGGCCAACGCAGATGCATTGTCTCGCATCTTCTGTTTGGGGGCTACAAGTGTTCCGGCCCCTAGGTCGAAACAGGGGAGGGGGATATGTGACAAGAACACTGGGATAGTGTTTGAGGGCAGGTATATTTGTCCCAGGTTCTTGTCTTACATGTTTTAGAAAATGTTAACTTCTAGGAAAAATGCTTTTTGTTTTGTCTGAACCTTTTCAGTTTGCTGTAAAAGCTGGGAAAAGGCTCTGAGAGAGAGATAAGGCGAGTTCTAGACATTGGGCCCAGTTCGGGTCTTTGGCCTCACAGAGGGCTAATCAGGGTTTCAGCTGTGTAAGAGTGATATAGTGCTTCTAACCTGATTAGTATGGGCAGACTGCCTGGGAAGGCTGCAGGATCTGTGTGTGAGAGACACGCTTTCTGATGCAAGTAAGCTATACAGTATGTACTGAAGAACTCTGTGTTTTGTTTAGTGACAGTTAGGAACATCTTATGTTTAGTTAGTGCCGGACAGGCAAGGTATTTTTATTTTGGGGTTTGTTTTATTTTCTGTTTCAATAAAACTGGCCGGGGTCGGTTGTACCAGAAACTGGACTTGTGTTGTTCCTCAGCTGCTGCGGGCTGCCATATTCCCCAGGAAAAGGCACCTTGCACCCCTACAGTGTTACAACATATATATATATATAGCGCTCTGGTGTGTGCTGGCATACTCTCCCTCTGTCTCCCCAAAGGGCTAGTGGGGTCCTGTCCTCTATCAGAGCATTCCCTGTGCGTGTGCTGTGTGTCGGTACGTTTGTGTCGACATGTATGAGGAGGAAAATGATGTGGAGGCGGAGCAATTGCCTATAATAGAGATGTCACCCCCTAGGGAGTCGACACCTGAGTGGATGGCTTTATGGAAGGATTTACGTGACAATGTCAGCTCTTTACAAAAGACAGTTGATGACATGAGACAGCCGGCTAATCAGCTAGTCCCTGTCCAGGCGTCTCAGAAACCATCAGGGGCTCTAAAACGGCCGTTGCCTCAGATGGTAGATACAGACGTCGACACGGATACTGACTCCAGTGTCGACGGTGAGGAGACAAACGTGACTTCCAGTAGGGCCACACGTTACATGATCACGGCAATGAGAGAGGTTTTAAACATTTCTGATACTGCAAGTACCACTAAAAAGGGTATTATGTGGGGTGTGAAAAAACTACCCGTAGTTTTTCCTGAATCAGATGAATTAAATGAGGTGTGTGATGAAGCGTGGGTTTCCCCCGATAAAAAACTGATAATTTCTAAAAAGTTATTGGCATTATACCCTTTCCCGCCAGAGGTTAGGGCGCGTTGGGAAACACCCCCTAGAGTGGATAAAGCACTCACACGCTTATCAAAACAAGTGGCGTTACCGTCTCCTGATACGGCCGCCCTCAAGGAACCAGGTGACAGAAAACTGGAAAATATCCTAAAAAGTATATACACACATACTGGTGTTATACTGCGACCAGCAATCGCCTCAGCCTGGATGTGCAGCGCTGGGGTGGCTTGGTCGGATTCCCTGACTGAAAATATTGATACCCTGGATAGGGACAGTATATCGTTAACTATAGAGCATTTAAAAGATGCATTTCTATATATGCGAGATGCACAGAGGGATATTTGCACTCTGGCATCAAGAGTGAGTGCGCTGTCTATTTCTGCCAGAAGAGGGTTATGGACGCGACAGTGGTCAGGTGATGCGGATTCTAAACGGCATATGGAAATATTGCCTTATAAAGGGGAGGAGTTATTTGTGGTCGGTCTATCGGACCTGGTGGCCACGGCAACTGCTGGGAAATCCACATTTTTACCCCAGGTCGCCTCTCAGCATAAAAAGACGCCGTCTTATCAGGCTCAGTTCTTTCGTCCCCATAAGGGCAAGCGGGCAAAAGGTTCCTCTTTGCTGCCCCGGGGCAGAGGAAGGGGAAAAAGACTGCAACAGACAGCCAATTCCCAGGAACAAAAGCCCTCTCCCGCTTCTGCCAAGTCCTCAGCATGACGCTGGGGCCTTACAAGCGGACTCAGGCACCGTGGGGGCCCGTCTCAAGAATTTCAGCGCGCAGTGGGCTCACTCGCAAGTGGACCCCTGGATCCTTCAAGTAGTATCTCAGGGGTACAAATAGGAGTTTGAGACGTCTCCCCCTCGCCGGTTCCTGAAGTCTGCTTTACCAACGTCTCCCTCCGACAGGGAGGCAGTATTGGAGGCAGTTCACAAGCTGTATTCCCAGCAGGTGATAATCAAGGTACCCCTCCTGCAACAAGGGAAGGGGTATTATTCCACGCTGTTTGTGGTACCGAAGCCGGACGGCTCGGTGAGACCTATTTTCTCTGACGTCCTAGTGGATGCTGGGCACTCCGTAAGGACCATGGGGGGATAGCGGCTCCGCAGGAGTCTGGGCACAAAAGTAAAGCTTTAGGACTACCTGGTGTGCACTGGCTCCTCCCCCTATGACCCTCCTCCAAGCCTCAGTTAGATTTTTGTGCCCGAACGAGAAGGGTGCACACTAGGTGGCTCTCCTGAGCTGCTTAGTGAAAAGTTTAGTTTTAGGTTTTTTATTTTCAGTGAGACCTGCTGGCAACAGGCTCACTGCATCGAGGGACTAAGGGGAGAAGAAGCGAACTCACCTGCGTGCAGAGTGGATTGGGCTTCTTAGGCTACTGGACATTAGCTCCAGAGGGACGATCACAGGCCCAGCCATGGATGGGTCCCAGAGCCGCGCCGCCGGCCCCCTTACAGAGCCAGAAGACAGAAGAGGTCCGGAAAATCGGCGGCAGAAGACGTCCTGTCTTCAACAAGGTAGCGCACAGCACTGCAGCTGTGCGCCATTGCTCTCAGCACACTTCACACTCCGGTTACTGAGGGTGCAGGGCGCTGGGGGGGCGCCCTGAGACGCAATAAAAACACCTTGGATGGCAAAAAATGCATCACATATAGCTCCTGGGCTATATGGATGAATTTAACCCCTGCCAGAATACACAGAAAAACGGGAGATAAGGCCGCCGAGAAGGGGGCGGAGCCTATCTCCTCAGCACACTGGCGCCATTTTCCCTCACAGCTCCGTTGGAGGGAAGCTCCCTGGCTCTCCCCTGCAGTCACTACACTACAGAAAGGGTTAAAAAAGAGAGGGGGGCACTAATTAGGCGCAGTATTAAAAATGCAGCAGCTATAAGGGGAAAAACACTTATATAAGGTTATCCCTGTATATATATATATATAGCGCTCTGGTGTGTGCTGGCAAACTCTCCCTCTGTCTCCCCAAAGGGCTAGTGGGGTCCTGTCCTCTATCAGAGCATTCCCTGTGTGTGTGCTGTGTGTCGGTACGTTTGTGTCGACATGTATGAGGAGGAAAATGATGTGGAGACGGAGCAAATTGCCTGTAATAGTGATGTCACCCCCTAGGGGGTCGACACCTGAGTGGATGAACTGTTGGAAGGAATTACGTGACAGTGTCAGCTCTGTATAAAAGACAGTGGTTGACATGAGACAGCCGGCTACTCAGCTTGTGCCTGTCCAGACGTCTCATAGGCCGTCAGGGGCTCTAAAGCGCCCGTTACCTCAGATGGAAGATACAGACGCCGACACGGATACTGACTCCGGTGTCGACGGTGAAGAGACAAATGTGACTTCCAGTAGGGCCACACGTTACACGATTGAGGCAATGAAAAATGTTTTACACATTTCTGATAATACGAGTACCACCAAAAAGGGGTATTATGTTCGGTGAGGAAAAACTACCTGTAGTTTTCCTGAATCTGAGAAATTAAATGAGGTGTGTGATGATGCGTGGGTTTCCCCCGATAACAACTGATAATTTCTAAAATGTTATTGGCATTATATCCTTTCCCGCCAGAGGTTAGGGTGCGTTGGGAAACACCCCCTAGGGTGGGTAAAGCGCTCACACGCTTGTAAGAACAAGGGCTCTACCCTCTCCTGAGATGGCCGCCCTTAAGGATCCTGCTGATAGAAAGCAGGAGGGTATCCTAAAATGTATTTACACACATACTGGTGTTATACTGCGACCAGCAATCGCCTCAGCCTGGATGTGCAGTGCAGGGTTGGCGTGGTCGGATTCCCTGACTGAAAATATTGATACCCTAGATAGGGACAGTATATTATTGCCTATAGAGCATTTAAAAGATGCATTTCTATATATGCGTGATGCACAGCGGAATATTTGCCGACTGGCATCAAGTGTAAGTGCGTTGTCCATTTCTGCCAGAAGAGGGTTATGGACACGACAGTGGTCAGGTGATGCGGATTCCAAACGGCATTTGGAAGTATTGCCTTATAAAGCGGAGGAGTTATTTGGGGTCGGTCTTTCAGACCTGGTGGCCACGGCAACAGCTGGGAAATCCACGTTTGTACCCCAGGTCGCCTCTCAACATAAGAAGACGCCGTATTATCAGGCGCAGTCCTTTCGTTCCCAGAAGGGCAAGCGGGCAAAAGGTTCCTCATTTCTGCCCCGTGACAGAGGGAGAGGAAAAGGCTGCAGAAATCAGCCAGTTCCCAGGAACAGAAGCCCTCTCCCGCCTCTGCCAAGCCCTCAGCATGACGCTGGGGCTTTACAAGCAGACTCAGGCACGGTGGGGGCCCGTCTCAATGAATTTCAGCGCGCAGTGGGCTCACTCGCAAGTAGACCCCTGGATCCTTCAGGTGATATCAGGGGTACAAATTGGAATTCGAGACGTCTCCCCCTCGCCGTTTTCCTAAAGTCGGCTTTACCGACGTCTCCCTCTGACAGGGAGACAGTTTTGGAAGCCATTCACAAGCTGTATTCCCAGCAGGTGATAATCAAGGTACCCCTCCTGCAACAGGGAACGGGGTATTATTCCACACTGTTGTGGTACCGAAGCCGGACGGCTCGGTGAGACCGATTTTAAATCTAAAATCTTTGAACACTTACATACGGAGGTTCAAATTCAAGATGGAGTCACTCAGAGCAGTGATTGCGAACCTGGAAGAAGGGGACTACATGATGTCTCGGGACATCAAGGATGCTTACCTTCATGTCCCAATTTACCCTTCTCACCAAGGGTACCTCAGGTTTGTGGTACAGAACTGTCACTATCAGTTTCTGACGCTGCCGTTTGGATGGTCCACGGCACCCCGGGTCTTTACCAAGGTAACGGCCGAAATGATGATACTCCTTCGAAGGAAGGGAGTTTTAGTTATCCCTTACTTGGACGATCTCCTGATAAGGGTAAGATCCAGAGAACAGTTGGAGGTCGGTGTAGCACTATCTCAGGTAGTGTTGCGGCAGCACGGTTGGATTCTCAATATTCCAAAATCGCAGCTGGTTCCGACGACTCGTCTTCTGTTCCTAGGGATGATCCTGGACACAGTCCAGAAAAAGGTGTTTCTCCCGGAGGAGAAAGCCAGGGAGTTATCCGAGCTAGTCAGGAACCTCCTAAAACCGAGCCAAGTCTCAGTGCATCAATGCACAAGGGTTCTGGGAAAAATGGTGGCTTCCTACGAAGCAATCCCATTCGGCAGATTTCACGCAAGAACTTTCCAGTGGGACCTGCTGGACAAATGGTCCGAGTCGCATCTTCAGATGCATCAGCGGATAACCCGGTCACCAAGGACAAGGGTGTCCCTCCTGTGGTGGTTGCAGAGTGCTCATCTTCTAGAGGGCCGCAGATTCGGCATTCAGGACTGGGTCCTGGTGACCACGGATGCCAGCCTCCGAGGCTGGGGAGCAGTCACACAGGGAAGGAATTTCCAGGGCTTATGGTCAAGCCTGGAGACATCACTTCACATAAATATCCTGAAGCTAAGGGCCAATTACAATGCTCTAAGCTTAGCAAGACCTCTGCTTCAAGGTCAGCCGGTGTTGATCCAGTCGGACAACATCACGGCAGTCACCAACGTAAACAGACAGGGTGGCACAAGAAGCAGGAGGGCAAGGCAGAAGCTGCAAGGATTCTTCGCTGGGCGGAAAATCATGTGATAGCACTGTCAGCAGTATTCATTCCGGGAGTGGACAACTGGGAAGCAGACTTCCTCAGCAGACACGACCCCCACCCGGGAGAGTGGGGACTTCACCCAGAAGTCTTCCACATGTTTATAAAACTCGACAAGTATTGCGCCAGGTCAAGGGACCCTCAGGCAATAGCTGTAGACGCTCTGGTAACACAGTGGGTGTACCAGTCAGTGTATGTGTTCCCTCCTCTGCCTCTCATACCCAAGGTACTGAGAATTATAAGATGGAGAGGAGTAAGCACTATATTCATGGCTCCGGATTGGCCAAGAAGGACTTGGTAACCGGAACTTCAAGAGATGCTCACGGAGGATCCGTGGCCTCTACCTCTAAGAAGGGACCTGCTCCAGCAAGGACCCTGTCTGTTCTAAGACTTACCGCGGCTGCGTTTGACGGCATGGCGGTTGAACGCCGGATCCTGAAGGAAAAAGGCATTCCGGATGAAGTCATCCCTACCCTGATCAAAGCCAGGAAGGATGTAACCGTGCAGCATTATCACCGTATTTGGCGTAAATATGTTGCGTGGTGCGAGGCCAGGAAGGCCCCTACAGAGGAATTTCAACTGGGTCGTTTCCTGCATTTCCTGCAAACAGGACTGTCTATGGGCCTAAAATTAGGGTCCATTAAGGTTCAAATTTCGGCCCTGTCGATTTTCTTCCAGAAAGAACTGGCTTCAGTTCCTGAGGTTCAGACGTTTGTCAAAGGGGTACTGCATATACAGCCTCCTTTTGTGCCTCCAGTGGCACCTTGGGATCTCAATGTAGTTTTGGGGTTCCTAAAATCACATTGGTTTGAACCACTCACCACTGTGGACTTAAAATATCTCACATGGAAAGTGGTAATGCTGTTGGCCCTGGCTTCAGCCAGGCGTGTCTCAGAAAATATATGTTTCCAGGACAGCTGGAGTCAGAAAATCTGACTCGCTGTTTATCCTGTATGCACCCAACAAGCTGGGTGCTCCTGCTTCTAAGCAGACTATTGCTCGTTGGATTTGTAGTACAATTCAGCTTGCTCATTCTGTGGCAGGCCTGCCACAGCCAAAATCTGTAAAAGCCCATTCCACACGGAAAGTGGGCTCATCTTGGGCGGCTGCCCGAGGGGTCTCGGCTTTACAACTTTGCCGAGCAGCTACTTGGTCAGGGGCAAACACGTTTGCTAAATTCTACAAATTTGATACCCTGGCTGAGGAGGACCTGGAGTTCTCTCATTCGGTGCTGCAGAGTCATCCGCACTCTCCCGCCCGTTTGGGAGCTTTGGTATAATCCCCATGGTCCTTACGGAGTTCCCAGCATCCACTAGGACGTCAGAGAAAATAAGAATTTACTTACCGATAATTCTATTTCTCGTAGTCCGTAGTGGATGCTGGGCGCCCATCCCAAGTGCGGATTGTCTGCAATACTTGTACATAGTTATTGTTAACTAAATCGGGTTATTGTTGTAGTGAGCCATCTTTTCTAGAGGCTCCTCTGTTATCATACTGTTAACTGGGTTCAGATCACAAGTTATACGGTGTGATTGGTGTGGCTGGTATGAGTCTTACCCGGGATTCAAAATCCTTCCTTATTGTGTACGCTCGTCCGGGCACAGTATCCTAACTGAGGCTTGGAGGAGGGTCATATGGGGAGGAGCCAGTGCACACCAGGTAGTACTAAAGCTTTCTATTTGCGCCCAGTCTCCTGCGGAGCCGCTATTCCCCATGGTCCTTACAGAGTTCCCAGCATCCACTACGGACTACGAGAAATAGAATTATCGGTAAGTAAATTCTTATTTACTCACATACCGACTTTTTCAACTTCTACAAAGGAAAACTGGAGGTGTTGCCCACAGCAACCAGTGAGATTCTATCTTTCATTTATCTAGCGCAATCTAGAAAATGGTAACTAGAATCTTATTGGTTGCTATGGGTAACCCATCCACAATTTTTGTAAATCTATCCCTCTAACTTATAACTTAGAGGAGTATCCTCCCCAATACGAGGGGTCATTCCGAGTTGATCGTAGCTGTGCTAAATTTAGCACAGCTACGATCATCTTCCCTGACATGCGAGGGGATGCCCCAGCACAGGGCTAGTCCACCCTGCATATTAGTGCCCCCCCGCACAAATACAAACGCATTGCACAGCGGCGATGCTTTTGTATTTCAGGAGTAACTCCTGGAGTAGTTTGTCGTTGCCGCTAGTCGTAGCGGCTGCATGATGTCACGCAGCCGCTGCGGCCCGCCCCCCCATTCGGTCCGGCCACGCCTGCGTTGGCCAGACCGCGCCTACGAAACGGCGGCCAAACGACACTGTTTCGCCCCCTCCCGCCCAGCGACCACCTCTGCCTGTCAATCAGACAGAGGCAATTGCAGCCCTGCCACGGCCTTCGGCTGTCTGGCATGCGCTGGCGCACTACGGTGCATGCGCAGTAGAGACCCGTTCGCTCGGCTGCGATAAACAGCAGCGAGCGAACGGGTCAGAATGACCCCCATGGTATCCTACTGCAATGTCTAAGAGATAGAATATGCAAATATATAGTTATATGTAAGCAATTTTTTTTAACGAGGAAGTTTAGAACAGAGGGCGTGGCCAAGTCAGAGATGCAGCATGCCAGTAACATGGAAGTGGAAGCTTGAGTTCTACTTAAACCACTCATCATGACATCTCGAGTAACACATTAACGTATGTGCGCACCATTGGCAGATGCATGTGACGGTACCCATGCACTGCCTGCTGCCCAGTCGTTAGGGACACTACAGTCACAGTAATGATGGCACGACAGAGACCTTATATTGGCACAATTGGGAGGTATGTATTAGGTGTATTACACCCCTTTCATACATGCAGCTATATCCCAGGTTCTTGCATGTGAATGCACGTCATCAACCCGTAATTTCTGCATCTATGAAAGGAAACAACACGGGACAAAGTCCTGGGTCCACAACACTGCTCCTGACCAGAGTCATGGAGCTGAGACTCAGGAATTTGCCGGCTTGTTAGACCTGGTAAGTTCCCAGTTCACATGCCTGAAAGCAGCATTATTAATTTCAGTAACGTGCAGCCTTCATTATATACAAATGATTAAACACAAAATGTATGTAGTAGAAATATGTTAACTTTCTGTAAACCTTAACACGCTGGGGTATATTACAGGTATAAAAACCGAACTACATTGGAAGTGCTATTATTATTAATTGCGGTCATTGCACGTTTCCTCTCCCCTAGGTAAATAAACAATGGGACTGGTCGGTCATTCCTAACAATCTGTCTCATTATATCATTGGCAAATTCAACAATGTCATCTAAGGAGGTAACAGAAAAGAAAACCTCTCTAAAGGGACTGGAGTATGATTTATGGAGTACAATTATAACCGCATAGCTGTTAATTTTTTCATTGATCAAAATCTCTTTAAATAGCTTTCCTGACAAGGTGGGGATTGTCCCTGTGCTAAGCCAGTGCCCGTGAGAATAGGAAACAGTTAAGATTTGGGACTTTGTGATTCATTTGCAATAACGGTTGGAGTGGAAAGAGTAACGCATCACACTCCGCGCACCATTCCTCTTCTTTATTCACACTTTTAGAATGATTCCTTTCTCCTGCTTTATAATGTATTTTAAGGTGCTATAGAACATCTTGAGGTACGGAGTGAGGAGGGAAGCAGAACAGTAAAATAAGTGTCAAGGAATTCATTGTCTGTCCTCCACCTGTTGTTATTCTGGTCTCAATCAACCTGCTAGCCAGGCTGGAGCCAGTGGACATCTGGAAACACTGCACTGTTTATAAACTTGGCATGAAGCAGCACTCCCAGGCCCTGACCTCCCACACAAATCTGGAAACAATTACAGCAAGATGATAGGCAGGCAGTGAGCACACTGCAGAAAAATAGAGTGAGCGAGCAAGCAGGAGAGAGGGACAGCAGAGCGAGTGAGAGAGAGAGAAAGAGAGAGAGAGATGATGATGCAGCAAGAAAAAAGAAATGAATGAGAGAGAGAGAGAGAGAGAGAGAGAGAGAGAGGAACGTAGAGAGTTACAGGGAGTGAATATACACAGTGCATGGTAATATAACAATGTGTTATCACATAAGGTCTGTGTTTATATGCTTTGCAAGTTATTTTATGAAAGACTTCCTCTTTCCTTAATATTATTTAAAGGTCATGTAGTAAGTTACATGGGCTTTAATTCATGCTTCTCAGTCAGCTTAAGAAATACCCGTGTTCTTCTAAATCTTATTTTTGGCACCACGGTGGCTGTGATTTTTCATCTCCTCTTCCTACGCCTATGAATAATATCCCCAAAACCACTCTCTGCCAAGACTAGTTAGTACACGTGGGTATGTCAATTTCACTATGTAGATGTTTTTAATTTACATTTCCCTTGATATAGTTGTTCTATTGTTGTCCTGTCCTCCTACCCTTCCCGACTAGTGTGCAGAATAAAAGAATAAAAAGTTCTAAAGGTGGGTACACACTAACAGATATATCTGCAGATCAATTGATCTGCAGATATATCTATGGACGGATCGAGCAGTGTATTCAGCATACACACTGCTCGATCCGTCTGGGACTGACGTCATGAACTGGGCTGGCGTGTACACACGCCCGCCCAGTTCACCTGTCAATCACCGCCGGCCGCCGCAGCATGTGTACGGGCGGTCGGCCGACCGCCCCGTACACACACAGCGACGCGCCAATATATCGGTAGATGTATTGGCCGTCGGCTGTGCTGCGCGGCCGACGCGATACGTCTGTGAACGACGGAGTTCACAGACGTATCGGCCGTACACACTGGCCGACGGTCCCGCGATATATCGGCCATTCAGGAGAACGGCCGATATATCGACCAGTGTGTACGGGCCTTCAGAGAACAATGATATTTATATGTTGTAGAGCAGAAATACAAATACAGCCTGCACTGCGGCCTTCTGCCATCCCGTCTGAGTGCTGTGCTCTGTGAGAAGATTAGGGGGCCTGTGCTAATCAGAGGCCTCTGAGCTTTCTATTTTATGATGACAATACTGTGAGACATAAGAATCCCCAGAATTCTGGGCACACAATTGTTAGTGCCAAAGCTAAATTCTGCTTAGCTGGGATGGGACCTGTAATGAGCAGCAATTTCTGAGCCGTGTTGGCCTAGTTCTAAATCTGCGCACAGATGTAAGCGTACGCCTTTTTAATGGGCATGTGCAGTACAAATGATACATTAAGCAGACACCTTAGTCCCATAGAAAGTACCAAAACAGAGTCTCAACATGTCAGCCCCACAACATTACAAACAGGCAACTTTAACATGGGATCTGGTCAGGATCCCCATGGACGGGATCCCGGCAGTTGAAATACCGACGCTGGAATCCCGAGAAGGGACACAAGGCTGACGCTGGAATGCTGGCCGCCGTAATCCCACACGAGCGCCAACCTGTCACGCAGGTAAGCCACATGTGCGCACATGGGGGGTGGGGGTGATTTAGGACTAGGATCAGGGGAGAGGGGTAGGGTTAGGATTTAGGGCAGGGGGTTAGGTTTAAGGTGCGGGGGGGGGGTTAGGTTTAGGCACCCACAGGGGGAGGGTTAGGGTTAGGCTCCAGGGTGGGAAGGGTTAGGTTTAAGCTGCTAGAAGGGAGGGTTATGGGTCCATTGGGGGAAGGTAAGTACACTTACCTTCCCCTGTCTGGATTCTGAATATTGAGTTGCAGTGGTTGGTGTTCTGACCGCCGGCATTACATTCCCAACCCTGTATAACAACCTACTGAGACACAGTAAAGTCACAGTATACTTTTATAATAATTTTTAAAACTTTTAATTTACAAACTAGCACAGGAGTGGGCAATAAGCAGCGGGCACTCCAGCTGTTGTAGAACTACACATTCCAGTATACTCCAGCATCTCCATTATACATCACACATTTGTAGATGGCCAGATAACATACTTAGTGCATCATTTGCTTGTACCAGAATAAGAATATTTACACGTTTCATGTCATATTGTTCTGTTTCATGGTAATATAATATAAGCCAAAGGCCAAGCATTAATGAAGAACTTTCGATACAGTAGTTGTTATTTTTGAAGTGGCAGAGGAAGCATCGGGGCAGTGTCCTTCCTGGCTCCATACAGCTTCCTGAGCTGCAGGATTGTGTGATAGAATGGAAGGCAGAAGTATTGCAGCAAGTCATGTGTGTCCTCTTCTCCATTGTCTTTTGTCTGGACATTTCATTTCTTGGTTTATCTGCGTTCTACGGTTCTAACAACATGTTTGTTCAACTTGTCATTGTGTCTGTCCTTGGGATAAACGATCAGGCTATAAGGTATTGTTCATTTGGTTAGAATGAATCATTTTTCATAGTACAGTACATGGAAAAAACAAACCACCTGTACAATGATCCTGAATAGATATTAGTACATGACAGTTACAGTGTAATAGAAAGTCTGCAAACATCTTATTACAAACATGAGTCATGATAAGAAGCAGCCAGTTATGACAATTAGTCCATCTTAATTAGAGATGTGCATGGATCCCCATGCTTTGGTTTTGGTTTAGGTTCTATTCTAATTCATCTTTGTGTTTTGGTTTTCATTTTGTCAAAACCACCCTTAAGTGTTTTGGTTTGTATCTGGTAATAAGAAGAATACTGGGATTTACCATTTTTCTTGCTCTATTTCTGCAGACTACTATAAATGGTTTAGAATTCTGCACTGTAGCTGGAACTTCTATGAAAATCACAGCCACATTGCATATGATGTAGTGAACACACCTATGAGCTATGTTTACCCTGCTTCTGCTACTGTACAATCCTCCTGCTCCCCTCTCTACCTTCCGAGGATATGCTGAGAGCTACTGTATGACACCATGTCTGGGTAAATGGTAACCATACTTTGCAACCTCCAGAGAGATTTTGAAAAGGCAATACTAATTTGTCAATCACAGCTAAGATGCATATATAGATAGATTTATTATTTAAAGAAACCATAGATATCTTGTATGTAGAATTGCTGCTTTAACATATGGAAACCTGTGGACATGTATGCTCCACTTTTCTGAGTACAGTTGTAATATCATAAACAGATATACCTTTCTTTCACTTGCAGCTGGAGTGGAGGGATACATCACACAGTGTGGGCCATTTTACACAGGGTGATTAAAATGCCACCACAGCTGTAATGCTGTATGCAGCGGTTGTGCCAAAATATGCAAATGTCACTTTGCAGCTGCTGTGATTTGTATTGGAATGCTCACTGGCAGTTTCTTAGTTCCATTGCTTGTGTATGAAGACGCAACCATCGTACGCACAACAGCTGATAATGAGCCTGAGGAACCTTATGGTTCCGCAGCATAATCATCGGAACTAAGACACCAGAGCGATTTTAGCTACGTAACGGATTGCAGTCAAAAACTATGACACACCTCTGAAATGGTCACAATGTGCCTGGGTTTGAGTAGCCACTACCCCTTTACCACCCACAAATGCTCCCTGAATGTTAATAACTTCACAGATAAATTGTCACTGCAACTGCTGTAGCACGACCATCGCAGTACCTGTGCAGTGCAACTACCATGTATGTGCAGTGGCAAAAACTCGTTCCACTGCTTACAACATCGACACTGCGGTCATATCTGAATCAAGCCGACAGTCAGGTACAGGACATTAACTAAGATTGCACGTTTGTATTATAACTGCCCATGCTTATGCATCTGACTATCTCCTAACATGGTATTTGTACATTGTGGCTTTGTGAATGTACTAGGATCTTAGTTAAACATTGGGCGGATCACGGCATTCTGTATTTGCAAAAAATAAATGGCAGCTTTTCAAATCTAAGGTGCCATACATGTTTAATGGGATTTCAATGGCATGTCTTGGCACAGATAAAACATTTTTTGTACACAGGAAAGCTATAAAGTGAAAGATTATGTAACGGCCCAGAGGCATAAACGTGTGTGACGCCTGGTGTGTAATATTTCATTATTATAATTAACTTCATTATTATAATTAACTTCCAGCATACTAATGCTGAGTATTAAATCAAACACAGAGATAAGAGAGAAAATATGTGGATTAGTTGAGGGAATTAGGGAGCGGGTTTTAAGATCATAGTGGCTTATGCATATAGAATAAAGGAGATTGGGGTTCTCAAAAGGTAGTATGCAGGACATCTACTGTACACTGCTTTTGTCACTGCGGACCACCCTATCCGCCTCCTTCACTCACTTGGTGGTCTATTTACTTGGATGGAGATAAAGAGCACAGAGATAAAGTCCCAACCTACCAGCTCCTAACTGTCATTTTTCACACACAGCCTGTAACATGGCAGTTAGGAGCTGATCGGCTGGTACTTTATCTCTGTGCACTTTATCTCCATCCAAGGCTTAGTAAATAGACCCCTTGGTCTGTGTGATACTGCCATCTCCTGGCTGTTCTCTCACCACTCTGACCATTCCTTTTCTGTCTCCTCTCATGACTTCAAATCCCCCCCCCCCACACACACACACTACCACCAACAGTTGGTGTCCCCCAAGGTTTTGTTCTTGGGCCTCTCCTCCTCTCTATATGTCCTCTTTAGGTGAGCTCATCAGCTCTTTTGACCTCCAAAATCATCTCTACGTGGTGATACTCAGATCTGCCTTTCCTCCCCTGACCACCCCACAATCTCACTTCTCCAACTGTCTCTCTGCTATCTCTTTTTTTGATGTCCCAGCATTTTCTTAAACTTAATGGGGGGTATTCAATTGTTTGGAAAGTCAGTTGGGTGTCTGTTTTTTCCTGTCTATTAGATAGGAAAAAACAGCCACCCAACCGACTTTTCAAACAATTGAATTCTCCCCTATATGTCAAAGACTGATATAATTATCTTCCCACCCTCCCACATAACCTCACCTCCCAAAATGTCATTATCTATTGATAGTATAATCATCACCTCTAGCCCCCAAGTACACTCTCTTGGAGTTATCCTTCACTCTTCCCTCACCTTCAAGCAACACATTCAGTACCTGTCGTAGTTCTGCTGTTTCCATCTCAAAAATATCTCCAGGATCAGATCTTTTCTGATCCTAGATGATACTAAGACCCTCATACAATCACTGGTCATCTCCTGATTGGACTACTATAACTTCCTCCATCTGTATCTGGCCTCCCTTATGTCCACCTCTCTCCACTCCAATCTGTTCTCAATGCTGCTGCCTGGCTCATTTTCCTCTCCAAACATACTACGTCTGCCTCCCCTCTCCTATAAGTCGTATATTGTCTCCCGTTCCCCTTCAGACCCAAATTCATGCTTCTCACACTCACTTACAAGCCTTTCTGTCCATTTACATCCCTGACCTCATCTTCCTTCACACTACTGCCTGCCCTCTTCCCTCTTCAAATGCATACCGCATCTCCTGCCAACTGATTACTTCCTCCCATTCCCTCCTCTAAGATTGTTGTCATGGTGCTCCCTACCTCTGGAATTCTATCCCGCTTCTTATCAGACTATCCACCACTCTACAAAACTTCAAACGGGCTCTAATGGCCAACTTCTTCACCAAACCCAGCAATCTCTCAGTGTATCCTTTGCTCACTGTATACCCCATCTGTGTGACAGGGCCGGATCTAGGAAGGGGGCGAAGGGGGCGAAGGGGGCGACCGCCCCCCCTAACACAGTCATAGCCACACCCACTTTTGAGCAGAAGAGAGCTCTCCTGGGAGAGCCCGAGGCAGAACGATGGGCTGCAGCTTATACCACAGCAGCACAGAGGAGCCAGGAGAGCAAGGGTTACAGAGCATTTGCCCCTCACTTGCTGGTGTGTGGGTACTAGGGCTAATAAATACAATTACCCCATAGCACAGTCACATGTACATAGAACAATCACAAAGCTCTATCTCAGTCTCACTCAAAGTTCAGTCAGAATTGAGAGGGGAGGAGTTAAGATTGCAGATGGGAGGAGTTGGGACTGTAGAGGGAGGAGTTAAGATTAAACAGTAAATCGCACCCCCCTAAAGAAAAGTCTAGATCCGTCCCTGCTGTGTGACCTCTGTCTGTCTGCCCCTCCACTTTAGAATGTAAGCTCTGACAAGCAGGGTCCTCTTCCTTATGCTTTGGCTTCCCTACTAATACTATCATCTACTCCATGCTACCTTCAATGATACTTAACCATTGGTTTCTGACACTATGCTCCTTATTTGAGTGATATGACCACTGATGCAGCAATGTTTATAAACCATGTGCTTGTTTTGCTCTGTTTTGTAATGTAATTGTGTTTATGTACTTTGTTAGGTGCTGTGGAACCCCGTGGTGCCATAATAATAATAATAATTAATAATTAACTCTCAGTTTTTTGACTAAGACCAGGTGTAGATACCCATGTACACTGTGGGGCTTAAAGGTGGCCTCAATAGGTGAAGGGCAGTCACTTGGCACTCTGAACAAGAGGCTGTCTGGCTGAATCCCGAGGTGCCATGTTCTGTCTGAAACTGGCATGCTCAAAAAATAACTTGGAGAATGCCACGAACTGTGCACAGAGTAAAGCACTTTACTCCATGTTTCATTTGCCTTGGCCCTGTGGAAGGCTGGGGCATTAAAGAACCATTTAATTTATTTCACGTTGGCCTTTCAAGCATTGCTGGGTCCCCACCTGGTGAAACTGTCATGCGCCAGCACAGACTGGGCATTGTGCATGCACATGACACAGAAGCCGGTCTCTGGCAGCATTAGGCTGCCAGCAGCAGAACGGAGAATGCCGCTGAGGGGAGAGACAACGCTGGACCTCACCAGAGAGGTAAAGTAATGCTGAATACCAGTTGCATCTCTTTGTTTAATCGGCTAAAGCAATTGTTTTGTGAGAGCAACTACTCCGAAATGACAACAATGATTTGGGTGGTTGAGGTTTCATTTGATAGGGTGTGTGATGTAGATGTGCAATAAGGTAGCAGAGTTTAGATAAGTGGTCAGGTTGTTGAGGAATAATGCATCAAAGTCATGATTTTTTCCCATAGAAAAATCATTGAGTGAAGGCTCACACTTTTTCCCTGTGGGTTGTAAATTGCAGCGAAGCCCTTGCCAGTTTCTTTCTGCTTTAAATTCAGTTGATATAATTAATTATTTACGGTATAAATACTGTATCTCAAAGGTTTATTGTATCCCTAAAGTTTATGCTTTCTATACGGTAAATTTTTGGGATGCAATAAACTGTCGGTATAGAGTAAACGTTAGGGCTACAGTAAACTCCTGGAAACCATGAACTGTCTGGGTATGGGAAAGTTTAGGGATACAGTAAAATTTTGTGATATAGTAAACTTTAGGGATACAGTAAACTTTAGGGATACAGTAAAAGTTTGTTGGTCAAATAACATTTAAAAAAAATGCAATCAAATTTCACACATTGTTTTTGAGAATGTTGTTTCCTACTAACAAACAAATTTCTCATAAATGTAAAGCTTGTTTTCCGATTATCTGCTCTCTAATTCTGAACATGTTACAAATCGTTGAAAGTGCCAGAGCTAAGTTTAGCATTCAAAAATGAAATGTTTGTGCATCTACAAATGGACACATTGTAGAACACAAAATCATTTTATTTTATGGAGTTGACCAGTATTTATTAGTATCGTATTGATACTAAATAAAATATGGACAGAGCTAAAGTACCAACCAACCAGCTCCTAACTACCATTTTTCAAACAGAGGCTGTCACATGGCAGTTAGGAGCTGATTGGCTGGTACATCATCTCTGTCCACTTGATCTCAGTTGAAAAGTGGCACAGTTGAAAAGTGGTTGCAATATCAAAATTACACATGTCTAACAGTCATTAGATTTAAAGTGGCTACCCAGTTTTTCCTGTAATTGTGATTATAAATCTAGTGACTATGGTGTCTATTCATGAAACAGTATAAAGTGAGCCAGTGGACTAACTTCTCAACTCTTTTCTCTATTTCATGAATAGACCCCTACATCACGGGAATTGCACCAATTCCTGAAAATTGCACGTTTACATTTGGCTCTATAGGTGAGTTTTCCCAAATACCATAGTACAGTGATTCTTAAACTGTGTGCCTAGGAACCCTGGGGTGCCGCAAGGCTCTTACAGGGGTGCCTTGGGTTGGCCATCCATGACCAAATCAATTTTTTTATGGTCAAAGTGCAGGCAAAACCAGTGCTAGTTGCTGCAAATCATAAAAGATGTGCACAATCAGAAGCACAACTGTACACCACCATATAACAGACCCCAAGGATGACAGGTTGGCACAATTTACTTAATTTGTTTCCAAATATATCATGCCACCATAGTGGCATATTCAAAGATGGTGGAAAGAAGTTGTTGGCAACATATCAGATCCCAAAGAAGTGTAGACCAGGTCATCATAAAATATAACAAGCTTATGTTGGAAATTTTTTATGGGACATGGTTATGAGATATATTAAAGCCTTCTTAACAATGATGGGGTGCATCAGTGACGTGCGGTGGGGTGAGGCAGGTGAGGCAGAGCCTTTCCTGTCATACTTACGTTTGTACCAGAGTTTTTACTGTGTAAAGTATATGAAAAATACAAATAGTCTGTTTGAAATATCTTCTTTGCATTATTATAATCATTTTTATAGACAAAACTCTCGAGTAGGGAGGCCAATCCCGGGGCATTTTTTCAATCCCGGGATTCGGGATTGAAAAATGCTAAATCCTGGGATCCAGGGATTGCAGTAGGGATCAGTGTAGGGAGCAGAGAGAGTATATGTGAAGGGCAGCGAGGGGTGGAAAACAGCGAGGGAGGGTGGATGTAGGGAGCAAGGCAGGGTGGATGTAGGGAGCATGTAAGGAGCAGGAAGGGAGGGTGGGTGTAAGGAGCAGCGGGACAGTGGGTGTGTAGGGAGCATGTAAGGAGCAGGAAGGGAAGGTGGGTGTAGCGAGCAGGGAGGATGTCAGGAGCAGAGAGAGAGAGGGAGGATGTCTGGAGGGAGTGTGGCTGTAGGTAGCGATAGTACTTACTAATTGGGTGGGCCGCGGGCAGCAGCCATGGACACAGACACACACACTGACGGCGCTGGCCGCATTTCAAATGTAGCACTGTCCGCCAGCCTGTCAGAACTGGCAGTCCGGCAGCCAATCAAGAGCCGCGGCCGCTGCCGCTTCCCTGATTGGCTGCCGGTCTGCCAGCTCTGATAGACCGGCAGACAATCAGGGAAGCGGCCGCGGCTCCTGATTGGCTGCTGGACTGCCAGTTCTGACTGGCTGGCGGACAGCGCTACATTTGAAATGCGGCCAGCGCGGTCAGTGTGTGTGTGTGGAACTACCACGCTGACAGCCGGGCAGCGCTGAGCTATAGTGCTCAGTGCTGTCCGGTAAAAACTGCGCATGCGCACTCTAATCCCGTGAATCCCGGGATTGGAGGCTCCAATCCCGGGATTCAAATCCCCGCATTTTTGGGCCCAAATCCCGGGATCCTCCCGATCCCGGGATTGGCCTCCCTACTCTGGAGCAAAAAGTGTATGGCAGGTGAGGCAGTGCCTCACCTGCTTATCTTTTTCGCACATCTCTGATCAAAACTCACCAAATTTCCCAGAGTTTATACTGCTGCACCTGTGTATACTGCCCAGATGTACCCTTTGGTTCATATTTTGTGTGTAAATCTGGCTCTGGTGCTAGCTAGTGCCTCCTTAGCCTTTTAGCTCACCGCACGTCCCTGGGGTGCATCTGATGTAGACATATAGGAGCATATGTAGAGCTAGACCTGTTTTTTTTTTTTGCTTAATATATTGATTTTCATACTGTGCATGCACAAGAAAAATGCATACACATATGTCCATATATTATATTTTTGTATATCATTGGCTTGCATCTCCACACGATGTAGCGATGGAACTGAGGAAGTCTAGGCAATTTTAAGACATGTTCATGTAATTGTGATACAATTAGACATTGATGCATCTGCAGATACACCTTACTGGAAGTTCAGCATCCGCAAGATTTAGAGTCTGATATAACGATACGCAATAAGGATGATGACTATCAGCAGCACTGTCTTGCCCATTCTAATTGGCTGAATGTGCTTCATGTAATGGTGTTGCAGCTATCAAGTAGTAGCCATTTAATCACAATATTATACATTAACATTCTGCAGGAAAGTAGGCTATTATATTGTTTAGAAATAGGGGACCTACAGCGTTAGAATTTGCCACTAACATTGTCAAGTAGCTGCGCTTTATCTAGACTATTGCGTGGAGTAAGGGGAGTATATACTTGTTACAGGCTCAGAGAAAAGTCAGCTGTTCTGTTCTTGAGTTGCAGTCACAGTGAGAACTGTCTGACTGAAATTATGAATGTATTGGTATGTGGAAACACATGTGCCCTGAACTGTAGCTGGACAGTTTAGTGCCAAGGGCAGGCCAGGCAGCACCCAACCCAATTACCCACAGTATACTTCTGCATGCAACCCCTATGAATGACTACATACCCAGTTCTCTCCATTCCATTTCATAAAACAGTCCATCCCCCTCAGGTCTACAGCTGTATATATGGTGGAACTAATCCCTTTACTCACCAGTAAGGTAAGCAACAGAGGCAGAGCTCTGGGAGGCAATGGAGTCAGCTGCCGCCGGGCTCCTGCTTTGAAGGGGCACCTCACCTCCTGTTCCATGTGTTCAGCTACATTAAACAATTAAGTTAATTGACAGCAGCCGGTACCTCTTCCGTAGCTGACTTCCCCACTAGTCACTACACCTTACAAATCACACCCTCTTTATTATAGATACACAGGAAGCAGACACCTTACTGATAAAGCTATTTGCTCCTATAAAGGAAGCATGAGAATTCTAACTATATGAAGTTATTTCTCTGACAATTACAAGTAACTTCATGTAGCTAGAATTCTCATACTTCCTATGCATAAGCAGATATCTCCATCAGTAAGGTGCATGCTTCCAGTGTAATAGGTTGTGTGTTCTAATCCTGGGTATGACACTTGCAAATTAATTGTCAGAGAAATGATCAGCATTGTTAGCGACTGAGCAGATCTATGTAGTGTGTGGCTGGACCCCTACATAGATCTGCCTAGTTGCAACGGTTTTGTAGTAGCTTCATGTAGTTAGAATCTGCAGGCTTGTTATGTAAGTGCAAATATAAATGTAGGAGCAAATAAATATAAATATATATATATATATATATATTTATTTATATAGGGGGCACCAATATTTTTCTTGCCTCCGTGCAACTGAGACAAACTTACGCCACTGGTGAGCAACATATAAACAGGAACAGTCTAGCAAAAACAAACATTAAAAAAAAAATGAATATCTGTAGTAAAGTGACCTTTCAAAGATATATAAACATCCATGCTCTCTTTATCTCCCACATTGATTATTGTAATAGTCTCCTGACTGGTCTTCCAAAACATAGGCTCTCACCACTACAATCTATTTTGAATGCAGCTGCGAGGCTAATCTTCCTCGCTAGACATTCATCGTCTGCAGATCCGCTCTGTCAGTCCCTCCATTGGTTACCGGTATTCTACCATATTAAATATAAAATACTTTTACTTGCATACAAGGCTATTAATCAAACTACACCAACATACATCTCTTCACTCATCTCAAAACATCTCCCTACCCGACCTCTCCGCTCTGAACACAATCTGCGTCTCTCATCCACACGCATTACTTGTTCACACTCACTGTGGAATGCCCTCCCACGCACAATAAGACTCACCTCTAGTCTTCACCCTTTAAACGTTCCCTGAAAACTCACCTCTTCAGACAAGCCTATCAAATTCCAGACCCAACCAAATAACCTTCAGTGCTTCCCTATCTAATTACATCCTCTCTGTACACTACACATAACATCACATATCTTGTCTTTCTTTGCTCTCACACCCTCCTGACACTTGGCCAACATTGCTGGGTGATCATAACATACAACCCATTAAGAACCTAGCAATCTGGTGGACCATTATGCAATAGGTAGCATCTATCCTTGTGTATCAATGCCTATTTCCCTATAAATTGTAAGCTTGCGAGCAGGGCCTTCCTACCTCTATGTCTGTCTGTTTTTACCCAGTTTTGTTCTATTACTGTTTTTACCCGGTTTTGTTCTATCACTGTTTGTTTGTTCTAATTGTAAAGCGCAACGGAATATGCTGCGCTATATAAGAAACTGTTAATAAATAAAATAATAAATAAATGTCATGCAGAAACATACTAAAAGGTCTCAAACTTTTGTAATTATTATTGACATGAAAATGCATAAATGAAACAAATGTAATGAAAGATAAATTCGAATACAAAATATTTTGGAATCACATTATCACAGCATAAAGAATAAAAAAATATTGACTTGATAACGATAAAATCTAAAAACAAACAAACCCATAAAATAAATAAAAATGTCTCACTGTGTTTCTGCAACTCATCTTATGGGTCCTGTCCTGTGAAAGGGGTTGCACTATCCACCGCCTGAGGAAGCCCTTGCCCTTTTCTATGTTATTTTTATTGTATATTACTATGTTTTATTGTATATTACTATGTTTTTCATCTATATTTTGATTGCTAGAAATGTTAGTGTATTAAAGTTGGATGCTTTAGTGTAAATGTATCATCTAAAGTAACCATAATTCTCTCATTTATGAAAGAAAGGTAAATGTGATATAATAAATAGAGATTAGACAAGTATTATGATCAACTGTTTCATTTGTAATCGGTAATTTAGTGTGCAGTAGGACTCATGTAGTAGATTTATATTTCTAATGATACGTCTCACTTTATAGCTGGTTATAGTCTGGAATATTGCCTTGGATCTCTCAGTCAGCGCAGCATATCTAATACTTTCTGCTATGAGAATTCACTATGAAATCACACGGATTTAAGTAAATCCCATGAATAATGTGTTCTGCTTTGGGGTGTTCTTCAAATCTAAAATGTAGCTTTTTGGTAAATCCTGCTAAGTCTATTTGCGCTTATAGGGACTAGTCCAAGTGTAATATAATTTTAATTGTTCCCCTGTTTTAGAAATACACTATATTATAAAGTTGACTAAGATTTGTAATAAAATACTTGTAAATAAAGACAGTATATCTTTTCCAACAACACAGAGGTCATTAATATTACAATGCTGTATACTATATTGCAAGATTCTGTTGCACATCATGTACAGTAGGTTACACACAAACAGTATTTTTAATAATGCTTAAAATTCAATTAGCAAAGCTGTTGTACTACCTGTTAGACAATTATTCTGTATAAAACATTGATGGGAACAATGGTACAATGACTAGGGAGGACAATCCCAGGCTGTTATTTCAATCCCGGGAATCAGAATTGAAAAATTATCAATCCCGAGATTCCAGTCATACTCGGGATTGTGTTGATGGTTTTTACATTAAATTCTTCAGACCATACAACAACTCATCATCCTCTGGATGGGTGGGGCGAGGGTCCACTTGCGCAGCATGACCTCTCATATCACATCATGCTGTACAGTGTGCACCACCCGGGGCAGAGGGAGCGGGGTAGGGGGATGCCGGGCAGCGCCTGATCCTGGTAAAGACGCTCAACACTTCCTGGCATCAAAATAAACAAAAAGTGGTGGCTAATCCTGAAATCCCCGGGGTTGGAACCTCCAATCCCGGGATTCAATCACAGCCAATTTTAGGCCAAAATCCCGCCGATCCCGGAAATTGGCCACCCTAATAGCGAACAGGGGCGAATACTTTGTAAAAGTACCTGTTTATGGGATCTTGCATTCTCCAACATTGCTAGAAACCCCAAATTAGGATACAACACAATCTGCACAAAGCAAATGGGGATTAACCCCCGTTGCCCCCCAGCACACCAAACTATACTGGTAACATGACTTGAAAAACTATATATATATATATATATATATATATATTATATATATATATATATATATATATATATATAATAGAAATCCAGAGGTATTAGTTACATATATCTACAGAAATATGGCAAAGCCACCAGGCCTCGACAATGCTCCTCTGATGCTTGTGGTTCCTTATACTATATCTGAGCCTAGGTCTTTTAATTACACCGTCACTAGTGTATCACTTTTTGTATATAGATTTTTCTTTCCCTTTAATTAACTCATACTAACACTTTACCCTCTCACATGTGTGCTGCCCTGGGGTGGCTGGCCTGTACTGGTTTGTGGGGTTCTGCACCACAGGCTCAGATATAGTATTAGGAACCACCAGCATCAGAGGAGCCTTGTCGAGGTCTGATGGCTTTGATATATTTCTGCAGATATATGTAACTAAGAACTCTGGATTTCTATTATATATATATATATATATATATATATATATATATATATATATATATATATATATATATAGTTTTTCAAGTCATGTTACAAGTAGAGATGTGCACTGGAAATTTTTCGAGTTTTGTGTCTTGGTTTTGGATTCGGTTCCGCGGCCGTGTTTTGGATATGGACACGTTTTGGCAAAACCTCCCTGGAAATTTTTTGTCGGATTCGGGTGTGTTTTGGATTCAGGTGTTTAAAAAAAAAAAAAAAACCCTCAAACACAACTTAAATCATAGAATTTGGGGGTAATTTTGATCCCATAGTATTATTAACCTCAGTAACCATAATTTCCACTCATTTCCAGTCTATTCTGAACACCTCACACCTCACAATATTATTTTTAGTCCTAAAATTTGCACCGAGGTCGCTGGATGACTAAGCTAAGCGACCCAAGTGGCCGGCACAAACACCTGGCCCATCTAGGAGTAGCACTGCAGTGTCAGACAGGATGGCAGATTTAAAAAATAGTCCCCAAACAGCACATGATGCAAAGATAAATAAATAAAAAAAGAGGTGCAAGTTGGAATTGTCCTTGGGCCCTCCCACCCACCCTTATGTTGTATAAACAGGACATGCACACTTTAACAAACCCATCATTTCAGCGACAGGGTCTGCGACACGACTGTTGCTGAAATGACTGGGTGGTTTGGGCCCCCACCAAAAAAGAAGCAATCAATCTCTCCTTGCACAAACTGGCTCTACAGAGGCAAGATGTCCACCTCCTACTCATCGTCCGATTCCTCACCCCTTTCACTGTGTACATCCCCCTCCTCACAGAGTATTAATTCGTCCCCACTGGAATCCACCATCTCAGGTCCCTGTGTACTTTCTGGAGGCAATTGCTGGTGAATGTCTCCACGGAGGAATTGATTATAATTCATTTTGATGAACATCATCTTCTCCACATTTTATGGAAGTAACCTCGTACGCCGATCGCTGACAAGGTGACCGGCTGCACTAAACACTCTTTCGGAGTACACACTGGAGGGGAGGCAACTTGGGTAAAATAAAGCCAGATTGTGCAAGGGCCTCCAAATTGCTTCTTTTGCCTGCCAGTATACGTACGGACTGTCTGACGTGCCTACTTGGATGCTGTCACTTATATAATCCTCCACCATTCTTTCAATGGTGATAAAATCATATGCAGTGACAGTAGACAATATGTCAGTAATCGTTGGCAGGTCCTTAAGTCCGGACCAGATGTCAGCACTCAGCACTCACTCCAGACTGCCCTGCATCACCGCCAGCGGGTGGGCTCGGAATTCTTAGCCTTTTCCTCGCAGCCCCAGTTGCGAGAGAATGTGAAGGAGGAGGTGTTGACGGGTCACGTTCCGCTTGAGTTGACAAGTGTCTCACCAGCAGGTCTTTGAACCTCTGCAGACTTGTGTCTGCCGGAAAGAGAGATACAACGTAGGCTTTAAACCTAGGATCGAGCACGGTGGCCAAAATGTAGTGCTCTGATTTCAACAGATTGACCACCCGTGAATCCTGGTTAAGCGAATGAAGGGCTCCATCCACAAGTCCCACATGCCTAGCGGAATCACTTCGTTTTAGCTCCTCCTTCAATCTCTCCAGCTGCTTCTGCAAAAGCCTGATGAGGGGAATGACCTGACTCAGGCTGGCACTGTCTGAACTGACTTCACGTGTGGCAAGTTCAAAGGGTTGCAGAACCTTGCACAACGTCGAAATAATTTTCCACTGCGCTTGAGTCCGGTGCATTCCCCCTCCTTTGCCTATATCATAGGCAGATGTATAGGCTTGAATGGCCTTTTGCTACTCCTCCATCCTTTGAAGCATAATGAGGGTTGAATTCCACCTCGTTACCACCTCTTGCTACAGATGATGGCGGGGCAGGTTCAGGAGTGTTTGCTGGTGCTCCAGTCTTCTGCACACGGTGGCTGGCTGCCGAAAGTGGCCCGCAATTCTTCTGGCCACCAACAGCATCTCTTGCACGCCCCTGTCATTTTCTTAAATAATTCTGCACCACCAAATTCAATGTATGTTCAAAACATGGGACGTGCTGGAATTTGCCCACATGTAATGCACGCACAATATTGGTGGCATTGTCTGATGTCACAAATCCCCAGGAGAGTCCAATTGGGGTAAGCCATTCTGCGATGATGTTCCTAAGTATCCGTAAGAGGTTGTCAGCTGTGTGCCTCTTATGGAAAGCGGTGATACAAAGCGTAGCCTGCCTAGGAACGAGTTGGCGTTTGCGAGATACTGCTACTGGTGCTGCTGCTGCTGTTCTTGCTGTGGGAGGCAATACAACTACCCAGTGGGCTGTCACAGTCATATAGTCCTGAGTCTGCCCTGCTCCACTTGTCCATTTGTCCACATGTCCGTGGTTAAGTGGACATTAGGTACAACTGCATTTTTTAGGACACTGGTGAGTCTTTTTCTGACGTCTGTGTACATTCTCGGTATCGCCTGCCTAGATAAGTGGAACCTAGATGGTATTTGGTTCCAGGGACACACTACCTCAAGAAATTCTCTAATTGCCTGTGAACTAACGGCGGATACCGGATGCATGTCTAACACCAACACAGCTGCCAAGGCCTGAGTTAACCGCTTTGCAACAGGATGACTGCTGTGATATTTCATCTTCCTCGCAAAGGACTGTTGGACAGTCAATTGCTTACTGGAAGTAGTACAAGTGGTCTTCCGACTTCCCCTCTGGGATGATGATCGACTCCCAGCAGCAACAACAGCAGAGCCAGGAGCAGTAGGCGTTACACTCAAGGATCCATAGGAGGAATCCCAGGCAGGAGAGGACTCGTCAGACTTGCCAGTGACATGGCCTGCAGGACTATTGGCTTTCCTGTCTAAGGAGGAAATTGACACTGAGGGAGTTGGTGGTGTGGTTTGCAGGAGCTTGGGTACAAGAGGAAGAAGGGATTTAGTTGTCAGTACACTGCTTCCGCTGTCACCCAAAGTTTTTGAACTTGTCAATTGACTTCTGATGAATCCGCTCTAGGTTACGTATAAGGGAGGATGGTCCTAGGTGGTTAACGTCCTTACCCCTACTTATTACAGCTTGACAAAGGCAACACATGGCTTGACACCTGTTGTCCGCATTTCTGTTAAAATAATTCCACACCGAAGAGGTGATTTTTTTTTGTAAATTGACCAGGCATGTCAATGGCCATATTCATCCCATGGACAACAGGTGTCTCCCCGGGTGCCTGACTTAAACAAACCACCTCACCATCAGAATCCTCCTTGTCAATTTCAGCGCCAGCAACACCCATATTCTGGTGTACTTAAACAGTGACATCTTCAATTTGACTATCAGGAACTGGACTGTGGGTGCTCCTTCCAGCACTTCCAGGGGGCGTGCAAATGGTTGAAGGCGCCACCTCTTCCCGTCAAGTGTTGGGAAGGTCAGGCATCGCAACCAACACAATTGGACTCTCCTTGGGGATTTGTGATTTAGAAGAACGCACAGTTCTTTGCTGTGCTTTTGCCAGTTTGTCTTTTCATTTTTCTAGCGGGAGGATGAGTGCTTCCATCCTCATGTGAAGCTGAACCACTAGCCATGAACATAGGCCAGGGCTTCAGCCGTTTCTTGCCACTCCGTGTCATAAATGGCATATTGGCAAGTTTACGCTTCTCCTCAGACGCTTTTACTTTAGATTTTTAGGTCATCTTACTGAACTTTTGTTTTTTGGATTTTACATGCTCTCTATAACATTGGGCATCGGCCTTGGCAGACAACGTTGATGGCATTTCATCATCTCGGCCATGACTAGTGGCAGCAGCTTCAGCACGAGGTGGAAGTGGATCATGATCTTTCCCTATTTTACCCTCCACATTTTTGTTCTCCATTTTTTAATGTGTGGTATTATATGCCAGTAATATATCAATAGCAATGGCCTACTGTACTGTCTGTACTACTACTGCTGGTCACCAAAATGCTGCACTGTCCTACTATATACTGCTCACAACAATGCAGCACAGATATGGATACTTGAAGTGATACGGAGCTGCAAGATACAGCAATGGGCTACTGTACTGTACTATATGTATACTGCTGGTCACCAAAATTCTGCACTGTCCTACTATATACTGCTCACAATAATGCAGCACAGATATGGATAGTATACTTGACACAGAGCTGCAAGATACAGCAATGGCCTACTGTACTGTACTATATGTATACTGCTGGTCACAAAATGCTGCACTATCCTACTATATACTGCTCACAATAATGCAGCACAGATATGGATAGTATACTTGACACAGAGCTACAAGATACAGCAATGGCCTACTGTACTGTACTATATGAATACTGCTGGTCACCAAAATGCTGCACTGTCCTACTATATACTGCTCACAATAATGCAGCACAGATATGGATAGTATACTTGACACAGAGCTGCAAGATACAGCAATGGCCTACTGTACTGTACTATATGTATACTGCTGGTCACCAAAATGCTGCACTGTCCTACCATATACTGCTCACAATAATGCAGCACAGATATGGATAGTATACTTGACACAGAGCTGCAAGATACAGCAATGGCCTACTGTACTGTATTACTATAATTATATACTGGTGGTCCCCACAATGCAGCACATTGAGCACAGATATTTGCAGCACACTGAGCACAGATATGGAGCGTTTTCGGGCAGAGAACATAGATATTTGCAGCACACTGAGCACAGATAATTGCAGCACACCAAGCACAGATATGGAGCTTTTCAGGGAGAGAACGCAGCCACATCCTCTCCGTTCAATCTCCAATGCACGAGTAAAAATGTCGGCGATGCGTGGCTCTTCATATAGAATACGAATCTCGTGAGAATCCGACAGCGGGGTGATGACGTTTGGCTGCGTTCGGGTTAACCGAGCAAGGCGGGAAGATCCGAGGCTGCCTCGGACCCATGTAAAATAGGTGAACTTCGGGGGGGGGGTTCGGATCTCGACAAACCGAACCCGCTCATCTCTAGTTACCAGTATAGTTTGGTGTGCTGGGGGGCACCGGGGGTTAATCCCCATTCTGTCTCTTGCTTAGAATCACCCCTCCCTTTCAAGTACCTGAAGTATATTGTCAAAGTGATATGAGCAACTTGCATTGTGTTTTGCGACTATCTGCACTAAGCAAGGTAACAGGTAATGGTAGAGGCAAGAAGGATATCATTACATATTAGAGATGTGCAGCTGGCATTTTTCGTGTTTTGTGTTTTGGTTTTGGATTCGGGTCCGCGGCCGTGTTTTAGATTCGGACGCATTTTGGCAAAACCACCCTTTCGGGTTTTGGATTCGAATGTGTTTTGGATTCGGGTGATTTTTGAAAAAAACACAAAAACAGCTAAAATCATAGAATTTGGGGGGTAATTTTGATCCTATAGTATTAACCTCAATAACAATAATTTCCACTCATTTCCAGTCTATTCTTAACACCTCACAATATTATTTTTAGTCCTAAAATTTGCACAGAGGTCGCTGGATGACTAAGCTAAGCGACCCAAGTGGGCGGCACAAACACCTGGCCCATCTAGGAGTGGCACTGCAGTGTCAGACAGGATGGCACTTAAAAAAATAGTCCTCAAACAGCACATGATGCAAAGAAAAAAAGAGGTGCACCAAGGTCGCTGGATGGCGGTCGCTAGATGGCTAAGCTAAGCGACACAAACACCTGGCCCATCTAGAATTAGACTCCAGTATCATGTAAATTATAAGGCAAAATTACTGGAATTATTCGTTATAATCAATGGAATTATTGGTCCAAATCACTGGAAGAAAATGACAAAATCACTGGAATTAAATGGCAGTAATGTCGGGAATTATATCAAATGGCAGTACCACTGGACATATACAGAAGTGTCAGACAGGAGGACACTTTTAAAAAAATAGTTCCCAAACAACACATGATGCAAAGAAAAGAGAAAGAGAGGTGCACTGACACTGAGCACTGACCAGTGATTCTGAGCACTAATGATACTACTGAGCAGTGATACTGAGCACTGATGATACTACTGAGAACTGACACTGAGCAGCACGATGCAGCACAAGACACTGTACTAGTATTAGTAATGTAGTATTACTGAGCAGCACAAGACAATGAGCAGTGATACTGAGCACTGATGATTCTACTGAGAACTGACACCGAGCAGCACGATGCAGCACAAGACACTGTACTAGTAATGTAGTATTATTGAGCAGCACAAGCTAATGAGCAGTGATACTGAGCACTGATGATACTACTGAGAACTGAAACTGAGCAGCACGATGCAGCACAAGACACTGTACTAGTATTAGTAATGTAGTATTACTGAGCAGCACAAGAAAATGAGCAGTGATACTGAGCACTGATGATACTACTGAAAACTGACACTGAGCAGCACGATGCAGCACAAGACACTATTGGTATAAGTAATGTAGTATTACTGAGCAGCACGATGCAGCACAAGACACTGTTCTAGTATTAGTGAGCAGCACAAAAGCACTCTGGAATTGTCACCCCCCAGATACCACTGTGACTGGAATGGTGATGACCGATGCACACAGTCACAGGACACTACTACCACAGCACCCTACAGCAGCAAGATGCAGCACAAGAGAGACACTGTACTAGTATTACCGAGCAGCACAAGACAATAAGCACAGATACTGAACACTGATATAGAGCACTGATACTGAGAACTGCCGAGAGAACGTAGCCACATCCTCTCTGTACTCTCTACAATGCCCGAGTGAAAATGGCGGCGACGCATTTATATGGAATCCGAATCTCGCGAGAATCCGACAGCGGGATGATGACGTTTTGCCTTGTTCGGGTTTTCTGAGTCAGGCGGGAATAACTGAACCGGGCTCGGACCCGTGTTTGCCACGTGGAGTTCGGGGGGGTTCGGTTCTCGGCGAACCGAACCCGCTCATCTCTATTACATATCCGTCCAAGTACGTCCCCTAGAATAAACAGGGCAGCAAAAAATTCTGTAAAAGGCTACGTAAAATATATGAACTATCTACAAACAAGTAAAATAACCTTGTTGCTTTGTTATTCTTAGCTTTAATAACATATGGTTTTAGATTTAACGTTTGTAGCGCCTCTAGCTTTAAATGTCTCTAACTCCCTAATTAGGGACATTCTGTGCAAACACTGCAGAGGGAAGACATCCAGCAGGAATTCTAGGTATTCTTGAAAATCTAATTAGGCAAGGGCATTAATAATTAATAATGTGTATAAGTGTACCCTTATTTACCTGTAAATATTTGCATAACACTAATTTTGTTTATAAAGCTGAAACAATGACAAATGGCATATTTATTTATAACGCATCAAGTTGTACCAGTTTCAACACCTAAATAATTATTACTAATAAATGGGATATGAATCTGAGAAATGAAACTGTACAATAGGGATTGGGTTAGAATAATCACCAAATGCACTACATGGGGACAGCAGATGTTATTGTAACAAGTCTGGATTTAGTGATCAAGTATAATTTCCATGATGTAACTCATGCAAATCTTCAGGGCTTTTCCCAGGATATCACTGAACTGTTTAAGAAAATATATAAATGTTTCCGTTGTGATGGCAAAGTATGCGGAATACAGGCCCTCATTCCGAGTTGTTCGCTCGGAGATTTTCATCGCATCGCAGTGAGAATTCTCTTAGTGCGCATGCGCAATGTTCGCACTGCGACTGCGCCAAGTAACTTTACTATGAAGAAAGTAAGTTTACTCACGGCTTTTTCATCGCTCCGACGTTCGCATTGTGATTGACAGGAAATGGGTGTTACTGGGCGGATGCACGGCGTTTTAGGGGCGTGTGGCTGGAAACGCTACCGTTTCCGGAGAAAACGCAGGAGTGGCCGGGGAAACGGTGGGTGTGCCTGGGCGAACGCTGGGTGTGTTTATGACGTCAGCCAGGACCGAAAAGCACTGAACTGATCGCACAGGCAGAGTAAGTCTGAAGCTACTCAAAAACTGCTAACTCGTTTGTAATCGCAATATTGCGCATACATCGGTCGCACATTTAAGAAGCTAAGATTCACTCCCAGTAGGCGGCGGCTTAGCGTGTGTAACTCTGCTACATTCGCCTTGCGAGCGATCAACTCGGAATGAGGGCCACAGTTCTTACAAAAGCCATAAACATACACTCAGTTTAAATAATTAAATGTATGTTTATGGCTGCTCCAAGAACTGTATTCAGCATATTTTGCCATCACAATGGAAATACTGTGTATATATTATATATATATATATATATATATATAGGCAGTACAATGAGGCGGCACTCAGGAGACTTTTCAAATGTTTTAATAGCGTGTTCACGCTATTAAAACATTTGAAAAGTCTCCTGAGTGCCGCCTCATTGTACTGCCTGTATTTGGGAGGATTACCTCTACGAGGAGGGCACCGGGAGCAGCTGTTTGCTGGCGGAGGGGACCGCAGGAGTGCCGGGTCACTGTGAAGGTTATATATATATATATATATATATATTAGAGATGAGCGGGTTCGGTTCTCCAAGATCCAAACCCCCCCCAAAGAACTTCACCTATTTTACATGGTTCCGAGGCAGCCTCGGATCTTCCCGCCTTGCTCGGTTAACCCAACGCGGCCGAACGTCATCATCCCGCTGTCGGATTCTCGCGAGATTCATATTCTATATAAAGAGCCACGTCGGCGCCATTTTCACTCGTGCATTGGAGATTGAACGGAGAGGACGTGGCTACGTTCTCTCCCTGAAAAGCTCCATATCTGTGCTCAGTGTGCTGCAAATATCTGTGCTCAGTGTGCTGCAAATATCTACGTTCTCTGCCTGAAAAGCTCCTTATCTGTGCTCAGTGTACTGCAAATATTTGTGCTCAGTGTGCTGCATTTTGGTGACCAACAGCATATAGTTGTACAGTACAGTAGGCCATTGCTGCATCTTGCAGCTCTGTGTCACTGCAAGTATCCATTCCATATCTGTGCTGCATTTTTGTGAGCAGTATATATAGTAGTACAGTGCAGCATTTTGGTGACCAACAGTATATAGTTGTACAGTACAGTAGGCCATTGCTGTATCTTGCAGCTCCGTGTCACTGCAAGTATCCATTCCATATCTGTGCTGCATTTTTGTGAGCAGTATATATAGTAGTACAGTGCAGCATTTTGGTGACCAACAGTATATAGTTGTACAGTACAGTAGGCCATTGCTGTATCTTTCAGCTCTGTGTCACTGCAAGTATCCATTCCATATCTGTGCTGCATTTTTGTGAGCAGTATATATAGTAGTACAGTGCAGCATTTTGGTGACCAACAGTATTGTTAGGATTCTGTTCAGTATGTATCTGGTGTCAGCTGATCCATATGTGTTCTGTTCCTTTGGCTCTGAGTACATGCAGCTCAGCAGGTGCACAGGGTTTGTAATTAGAGTTAACACTCCCAGCCTGGCCTTGTTCATTGGCTAGTGTGGCTGTTAAAAACCAGCTAGCTGAGTTCTCCGACGCCGGTGATATTATACTACTTACCTGCCTGAACTATCTGCTTTGCCTGGTGTCTTAGTCCTAGCTCCAGTTCATGCCGAGAAGCCCGGTCTGTCAGTTCATGTTATCCAGCAACTCCTGTTCTTGTTCCAGGACTACCTAGCTAAGTATTATGGACTTTCACTGTGCCTTGTGGATTCTCTAGTATTCATTACTTGTGTTACATGTTACTATGGACTTCCTCTATGCCTGCATGCTGTTACGCTTTATTGTACAAGTCCTGCAATCTGAGTTCCGTGGATTATATTACTCTGGTTCCTTGTTCAACTATCTCATTACTCTGCTGCAAGTCTCAGTCTGAAAAACCATTTACACTCTGCTCATATTGTACCCTGGATTGTTACTGTGATTCCTCTGCCATACCTTATTATACCACTGCTATAATAAAGTACTTCGTATTCCTGCACTTCTGTGGACATTCATTACCTGCAACAGTGATTGTGATACATTCTAGTCCTGTATTCAAGTCTTGGCTCTTAGCTGTGTTATATTACTCACCTGCTGTCCATAATCAGTGTAAAGTGAGTTGCTGCACATTCCAGTATTAAAGGGAGAGTCCATAGTCTGCTAAACTTTAATTCTAATTAATCAATTACCGGAAAAACCTTCTTTTATTTACAGACGAGCCAAGACGTTAAAAGATTCATTGGTTCATAGTGCAATAGAGGTTAATAAAAGAACAAGTACGCGGACTCAGGGGTTCCATAGGTGTGGGATATGTGTTATGTGTTATGTGTCGCAATGTGAAAGGGGAGTCCAAAATTAAGGAATTTGAGATTAATGGAATAAAATACCCGATAAGGGACTTCATTACATGCAACACGAAAAATGTAGTCTATGTAATGGAGTGTAAATGTGGGATGTTTTATGTTGGTAAAACTACAAGGAACTTAAAAACACGCCTTGCAGAACACATTTATAATGTAAAAAAAGGGTTAGAGACCCATACTTTCTCTATGCACTTTAAATTAAAACATAACTGTAATCCCAATGAAATTAAATCTTTCTTTGGTATACAGACAATTCAAACAAATTGGAAGGATAGGAACCTTGATTCTAAGCTTGCTAAAACAGAAATGAGGTGGATTTTTAAATTGAAAACTTTGGCCCCAAATGGTTTAAATGGGGAATTTGAAATTAAATGGTTTTTATGAATGTATTTTTTAACAGTATTATATATATTTTTTTTCTTTTTCATGTATTTACGGACTATTTATGGACTCTTTGGGACTTGTTCTATTATTTTGGAATGCACTGCACTTTAAAATTCTTGGAAAATGGACGGAACATAATAGTGACTTTCTTCATTGTATTTCCGCCGGAGAGCTGAAGATTTAACATCCGGTTGTAAAAGGAAAGAACTGGTGGAACGCACAACTCATTCCCGGATACAGTAGGAGACGTGCGGTGGAACGCACGACCCACTTCCGGAATTAGCGCTGAGAAGAAACGTCACTTCCGCCGGAAGTGGAACGGAGCATGTTTTAGCCGCGGATAGCGGAAAACAGATAGGATTACTAACTAAAAACAGGAAGTGATGTTGTTTCTAATAGATGTGGTGCATTTTAATGATGTCATTCAGGGCGTATTGGCGGGAAAATTAAGTCCAATCAGTCAATTAGAAGGGGTATAAATATAAGAGCCCATTGTATTCTCACCATGCCTCTGAGGAAGGACGTGTTGTCCGAAAAGCTTTAGGTGCTGGTGAGACCAACTCTGGGGACAAACATCACTATATCCACCATTTACCAGACGAGGTGAAGGAATCCCGGGCTTTCGGCCTCTGAACCCTATTTCAATCTGGGACCGGTAATAGAGTGGAGTTTAACATCTGTGATGATCCCTACCCACAATTTGTGGTGATATGCTTGTTATATATGTTTTTAATGTGAGTCTAATGTAATAAATTTATTCTGCCTACTTTTGATCAGACAATATTGCACTAGATTTTGTTATTCTTTTTTCTGAGTCTGAGAACTTATATCGTGATTGCTGAATCCAAATTTGATCTGGGACGACTAGTGGAGTGGGACCTGACGTCTGTGGCGATCCCCGTCCACGAGTTGTGGTGACAGGCTTGTTTATATGATTCTAATGTGAGTTTAATTAAATATACTCTGCCCATTTGATCAGACAATATTGCACCAGATGTGTTGTTTTTCTCTTTGAGATTGAGAATTCATCTTCCATACTGAGGAGAATTGACCCACTACATGATAAAAGGGATTGCGGACCTATTTCAATTAATTGGAGTAAGGACACTTTTTTTCAAACAATTTAATGATATGCGCCATTGTGAGAAAGAATATCTATATGCATTGTAATTTTTGTGGTGAATTTGTGAGGCACTACTTTTTCTCATAGGCTGCTATTCAGAGCTAGCGCATCCGTCATCAAAACCTTTTCTTGTATTGTAAATCTTTCACTAAGATTTCGGAAGCCGCCGGCAATGTTTACCTTTAGAGAGAAGAGGAGGGAATTGTTACCAAATTTGTTTAATAAGGAACAATGTGATGTTGATATTATTGATGAGGATTTTACTTCATTACTCCATAAACTAGAGAATGTGGTTCTAAAAGAGAACAGAACGTGGTGGGAAATAATTGCACTTGAACGTTATGAAGCAGACCATCTCATCCCAAAGGGACTAAAAATTCAAAAAGCCCCCTCTTTTAATTTAACAGATGAAAATTTCCTTAAAGAATGGAATTTAATTTTGAATCAATGTTCATTGAAATTAATAGGTCTTATATTAAGAGAACGTAGAAAAAATCTACAGTCTCTAACAGAAGAGATAGAGAGATTACAGATGTTAGTAGACCCAGCAAAAGATCTAGAAGACTTCAAGGAAGCAGAAATAGAAATAGTCCGTAAATTAAATAAAGAAACAAGAGATTTGAGGGAAAGAAAACAAAAGAAATATAATAGAGATATGAGGGAGAGAGATGAACAAAACACAACTAATGTACAGAGAGAGGAAGAATTACCTCAGAATAGTAAGAACAACAAAAAACAAAAAGTATTAATTAATAGACAGCCTCCTCGATCTGAGATCAATAGAGGAATCTATAATCAACAAAAGGATAATCATTGGGTAACAGTAGGAAAGAATAGACGAGAAAGATATAACCATCATAAACCTTCATATCATATGCAATATAATGACCAACAGGATAATTTTCATTTAAGAAGATCTAACTATAAAAGACATGAGAATTGGAGGGAGAGAGTGAATGAAACACAGAGGGAATATGAACCAAGGAATAATTCCATACCAGTCATGAGGAATAAATATGAGAACTTGTACCGTGAGGATGAAATACAGTCACCTTTTTTAGATGTAAGACACAGAGCAAGAAGGAGATTTTGACCAATAAAAAACCCCGAACTAAAAAAAGAAAGAGGGGGAAAAGGGGAGGTCAAAAGAGATTAAAACTAAAAGAGAATCCAGTGGCTACCATTATAAGAGAGAAGGAAGCCACTAGGATATTTAATTTAAGTAAAAGAGAACTTACAGAATGTGAATTAATGGTCCTTAAGAAAGGATTAAAATTCTCCCCAACTAGTCAACTTGATCCCTTCGACTTTTATGTAGATTTGAACAAATTTGAGCGAAAACTCACAATAAAAAGATTCTTTGCCAATAAAGAAAATACCAACAGTGATTCAGTGGTTCCCTCTAGTTCAATATTCAAACCAAAATCGACCTTTTTTCCTATACATCAAAGAGGTAGTTTTATTGAATGTTTCAGTAAAGTAGTAAATAAGGAGGTAGAGGCACTCTTACAGAAGAAAAGCAAAAGAAAATGTAACCTCACCAAAAAGGAATTCCAAGCATTGAGTTCCCTTAGGGATGATAAAGATCTTATCATTAAGCCGTCAGATAAGGGTTGAGGGGTGGTCCTAATGGACAAAGAGGCATATATGTTGGAGATTATGAAACAACTAGAAAATGGGGACACTTACAAAAAACTTAAAAGTGACCCCACTCTTAGAATCATGAAGGAATTACAGTTATTCCTGAATGACTCATTGCTAAATGGAGCAATTACGAAGTCTGAATTTGAGTTTATGAATATCAAATCTCCATCAACACCAACTATATATGTCCTCCCAAAAATCCATAAGGACCCCCTCCACCCTCCCGGAAGACCAATTATAGCCGGCATAAATAGTTTAACATCCAATTTATCTGCAGTAATTGATTTTTACCTCCAACCACTAGTGAAAGAAACTAGGGCATTTTTGAAGGACACCAGAGATGTACTTAATATTGTAGAAAAAGTTGATTGGAAGGAAAGTTATTTTTTGATTAGTGGAGATGTGTCCACTCTGTACACAATTATTGATATGGACATTGGTATACGTGCTGTTACATACTTTTTAGAGAAATCTAATTTGTCCCAAGAGATTAAGGAATTTATTTTGAAGGGTATCAAATTTATTTTGAAAAATAATTATTTTTATTTTAATGGTACCTATTATGTCCAGAATGTGGGCACCGCCATGGGCACCAGGTTCGCCCCCAGCTATGCCAATTTATTTATGGCATTCTGGGAAGAATCTGTCATCTGGAAGGATGACCAGCTGGGGGCTGGCCTGGTGACATGGCGGAGGTATATAGATGATGTTCTGTTTATATGGAATAACACGGAAGACAGTCTGATCAATTTTTGCAAGTTCCTGAACAATAATGATGCTAATATCAGATTGACCTTTGCAATCAGTCAGACTGAGATCAATTTCTTAGATCTCTCAATCTATGACCAGAACGGTACATTAAAAACAAAAACCTTTAGGAAAAGCACAGATTCTAATACATACATAGACAGGACAAGTATGCATCATGATAACTGGCTCGATGGGGTTCCTTATGGACAGTTCCTACGCATTAAGAGGAACTGTACGGATAGTGAAGTCTGCACACAACAATTTAACGAAATAGAATCACGATTTGAGGATAAGGGATATGATACAAAGAAAGTGAAAACAGCACGTGAAAAAGCTGAAATGATGGAGAGGAGTCAGTTATTAGACAGTAATCGAATAAAAGAACCACTGAATACCCAACAGTGGGCGTTTTTATGTAATTTTAGCAACCACCATAAAGAAATTGAGTCGGTTTTTAGGAAACACTGGTATATTTTAAAAGAAGACCCTATATTAATTAATCAATTACCGGAAAAACCTTCTTTTATTTACAGACGAGCCAAGACGTTAAAAGATTCATTGGTTCATAGTGCAATAGAGGTTAATAAAAGAACAAGTACGCGGACTCAGGGGTTCCATAGGTGTGGGATATGTGTTATGTGTCGCAATGTGAAAGGGGAGTCCAAAATTAAGGAATTTGAGATTAATGGAATAAAATACCCGATAAGGGACTTCATTACATGCAACACGAAAAATGTAGTCTATGTAATGGAGTGTAAATGTGGGATGTTTTATGTTGGTAAAACTACAAGGAACTTAAAAACACGCCTTGCAGAACACATTTATAATGTAAAAAAAGGGTTAGAGACCCATACTTTCTCTATGCACTTTAAATTAAAACATAACTGTAATCCCAATGAAATTAAATCTTTCTTTGGTATACAGACAATTCAAACAAATTGGAAGGATAGGAACCTTGATTCTAAGCTTGCTAAAACAGAAATGAGGTGGATTTTTAAATTGAAAACTTTGGCCCCAAATGGTTTAAATGGGGAATTTGAAATTAAATGGTTTTTATGAATGTATTTTTTAACAGTATTATATATATTTTTTTTCTTTTTCATGTATTTACGGACTATTTATGGACTCTTTGGGACTTGTTCTATTATTTTGGAATGCACTGCACTTTAAAATTCTTGGAAAATGGACGGAACATAATAGTGACTTTCTTCATTGTATTTCCGCCGGAGAGCTGAAGATTTAACATCCGGTTGTAAAAGGAAAGAACTGGTGGAACGCACAACTCATTCCCGGATACAGTAGGAGACGTGCGGTGGAACGCACGACCCACTTCCGGAATTAGCGCTGAGAAGAAACGTCACTTCCGCCGGAAGTGGAACGGAGCATGTTTTAGCCGCGGATAGCGGAAAACAGATAGGATTACTAACTAAAAACAGGAAGTGATGTTGTTTCTAATAGATGTGGTGCATTTTAATGATGTCATTCAGGGCGTATTGGCGGGAAAATTAAGTCCAATCAGTCAATTAGAAGGGGTATAAATATAAGAGCCCATTGTATTCTCACCATGCCTCTGAGGAAGGACGTGTTGTCCGAAAAGCTTTAGGTGCTGGTGAGACCAACTCTGGGGACAAACATCACTATATCCACCATTTACCAGACGAGGTGAAGGAATCCCGGGCTTTCGGCCTCTGAACCCTATTTCAATCTGGGACCGGTAATAGAGTGGAGTTTAACATCTGTGATGATCCCTACCCACAATTTGTGGTGATATGCTTGTTATATATGTTTTTAATGTGAGTCTAATGTAATAAATTTATTCTGCCTACTTTTGATCAGACAATATTGCACTAGATTTTGTTATTCTTTTTTCTGAGTCTGAGAACTTATATCGTGATTGCTGAATCCAAATTTGATCTGGGACGACTAGTGGAGTGGGACCTGACGTCTGTGGCGATCCCCGTCCACGAGTTGTGGTGACAGGCTTGTTTATATGATTCTAATGTGAGTTTAATTAAATATACTCTGCCCATTTGATCAGACAATATTGCACCAGATGTGTTGTTTTTCTCTTTGAGATTGAGAATTCATCTTCCATACTGAGGAGAATTGACCCACTACATGATAAAAGGGATTGCGGACCTATTTCAATTAATTGGAGTAAGGACACTTTTTTTCAAACAATTTAATGATATGCGCCATTGTGAGAAAGAATATCTATATGCATTGTAATTTTTGTGGTGAATTTGTGAGGCACTACTTTTTCTCATAGGCTGCTATTCAGAGCTAGCGCATCCGTCATCAAAACCTTTTCTTGTATTGTAAACTTTAATTCTGCTACAACGCGCTCAAGTTATTATAGTATTCCCCAGTCAAGTCTGGTTAACCATTTCTATGTCACACTGCATCTGCCTGCACCTCCAGTAGTAATCCTCTCCTTGTAATTCACCTGCCAGACATTAGAGGCAGGTGAATTGTAACAAGTATATAGTTGTACAGTACAGTAGGCCATTGCTGTATCTTGCAGCTCCGTGTCACTGCAAGTATCCATTCCATATCTGTGCTACATTTTTGTGAGCAGTATATATAGTAGTACAGTGCAGCATTTTGGTGACCAACAGTATATAGTTGTACAGTACAGTAGGCCATTGCTATTGATATAATAATATTACTGGTATATAATTCCACACATTAAAAAATGGAGAACAAAAATGTGGAGGGTGAAATAGGGAAAGATCAAGATCCACTTCCACCTAGTGCTGAAGCTGCTGCCACTAGTCATGGCATAGACGATGAAATGCCATCAACATCGTCTGCCAAGGCCGATGCCCAATGTCATAGTAGAGAGCATGTAAAATAAAAAAAAACTACAGTTCAGTAAAATGACCCAGAAATCTAAATTAAAAGCATCTGAGGAGAAGCGTAAACTTGCCAATATGCCATTTACGACACTGAGTGGCAAGGAACGGCTGAGGCCCTGGCCTATGTTCATGGCTAGTGGTTCAGCTTCACATGAGGATGGAAGCACTCATCCTCCAGCTAGAAAACTGAAAAGAATTAAGATGGCAAAAGCACAGCAAATAACTGTGCGTTCTTCTAAATCACAAATCCCCAAGGAGAGTCCAATTGTGTTGGTTGCGATGCCTGACCTTCCCAACACTGGACGGGAAGAGGTGGCTCCTTCCACCATTTGCACACCCCCTGGAAGTGCTGGACGGAGCACCCACAGTCCAGTTCCTGATAGTCAAATTGAAGATGTCACTGTTCAAGTACATCAGAATGAGGATATGGGTGTTGCTGGCGCTGAGGAGGAAATTGACAAGGAGGATTCTGATGGTGAGGTGGTTTGTTTAAGTCAGGCACCCGGGGAGACACCTGTTGTCCATGGGATGAATATGGCCATTGACATGCCTGGTCAAATTACAAAAAAAAAAATCACCTCTTCGGTGTGGAATTATTTTAACAGAAATGCGGACAACAGGTGTCAAGCCGTGTGTTGCATTTGTCAAGCTGTAATAAGTAGGGGTAAGGACGTTAACCACCTAGGAACATCCTCCCTTATACGTCACCTGGAGCGCATTCATCAGAAGTCATTGACAAGTTCAAAAACTTTGGGTGACAGCGGAAGCAGTCCACTGACAACTAAATCCCTTCCTCTTGTACCCAAGCTCCTGCAAACCACACCACCAACTCCCTCAGTGTCAATTTCCTCCTTAGACAGGAAAGCCAATAGTCCTGCAGGCCATGTCACTGGCAAGTCTGACGAGTCCACTCCTGCCTGGGATTCCTCCGATGGATCCTTGAGTGTAACGCCTACTGCTCCTGGCTCTGCTGTTGTTGCTGCTGGGAGTCGATCATCATCCCAGAGGGGAAGTCAGAAGACCACTTGTACTACTTCCAGTAAGCAATTGACTGTCCAACAGTCCTTTGCGAGGAAGATGAAATATAACAGCAGTCATCCTGTTGCAAAGCGGATAACTCAGGCCTTGGCAGCTGTGTTGGTGTTAGACGTGCGTCCGGTATCCGCCGTTAGTTCACAGGCAATTAGAGAATTTCTTGAGGTAGTTTGTTCCCGGTACCAAATACCATCTAGGTTCCACTTCTCTAGGCAGGCAATACCGAAAATGTACATAGACGTCAGAAAAAGACTCACCAGTGTCCTAAAAAAATGCAGTTGTACCCAATGTCCACTTAACCACGGACATGGGGGCAAGTGGAGCAGGGCAGACTCAGGACTATATGGCTGACAGCCCACTGGGTAGATGTATTGCCTCCCGCAGCAAGAACAGCAGCGGCGGCTCCAGTAGCAGCTTCTCGCAAATGCAAACTCGTTCCTAGGCAGGCTACGCTTTGTATCACCGCTTTCCATAAGAGGCGCACAGCTGACAGCCTCTTACGGAAACTGAGGAACATCGTCACAGAATGGCTTACCCCAAATGGACTGTCCTGGGGATTTGTGACATCGGACAACACCACCAATATTGTGCGTGCATTGCATTTGGGCAAATTCCAGCATGTCCCATGTTTTGCACATACATTGAATTTGGTGGTGCAGATTTTTTTTTAAAATGACATGGGCGTGCAAGAGATGCTGTCGGTGGCCCGAAGAATTGCGGGCCACTTTCGGCATTCGGCCACCGCGCACCGAAGACTGGAGCACCAGCAAACACTCCTGAACCTGCCCTGCCATCATCTGAAGCAAGAGGTGGTAACGAGTTGGAATTCAACCCTCTATATGCTTCAGAGGATGGAGGAGCAGCAAAAGGCCATTCAAGCCTATACATCTGGCCACGATATAGGCAAAGGAGGGGGAATGCACCTGACTCAAGCGCAGTGGAGAATGATTTCAACGTTGTGCAAGGTTCTGCAACCCTTTGAACTTGCCACACGTGAAGTCAGTTCAGACAGTGCCAGCCTGAGTCAGGTCATTCCCCTCATCAGGCTTTGCAGAAGCAGCTGGAGAGATTGAAGGAGGAGCTAAAATGAAGCGATTCAGCTAGGCATGTGGGACTTGTGGATGGAGCCCTTCATTCGCTTAACCAGGATTCACGGGTGGTCAATCTGTTGAATTCAGAGCACTACATTTTGGCCACCATGCTCGATTCTAGGTTTAAAGCCTACGTTGTATCTCTCGTCCCGGCAGACACAAGTCTGCAGAGGTTCAAAGACCTGCTGGTGAGACACTTGTCAACTCAAGCGGAACGTGACCCGTCAACACCTCCTCCTTCACAATCTCCCGCAACTGGGGCTGCGAGGACAAGGCTAAGAATTCCGAGCCCACCCGCTGGCGGTGATGCAGGGCAGTCTGGAGCGAGTGCTGACATCTGGTCCGGACTGAAGAACCTGCCAACGATTACTGACATGTCGTCTACTGTCTCTGCATATGATTCTCTCACCATTGAAAGAATGGTGGAGGATTATATGAGTGAGCGCATCCAAGTAGGCACGTCAGACAGTCCGTACGTATACTAGCAGGAAAAAGAGGCAATTTGGAGGCCCTTGCAATAACTGTCTTTATTTTACCTAAGTTGCCCCCCCCCCAGTGTGTACTCCGAAAGAGTGTTTAGTGCAACCGGTCACCTTGTCAGCGATCGGCGTACGAGGTTACTTCCACAAAATGTAGAAAAGATGATGTTCATCAAAATTAATTTTAATCAATTCCTCCGTGGAGACATTCACCAGCAATTGCCTCCAGAAAGTACACAGGGACCTGAGATGGTGGATTCCAGTGGGGACGAATTAATAATCTGTGAGGAGGGGGATGTACACAGTGAAAGGGGTGAGGAATCAGAGAATGATGATAAGGTCGACATCTTGCCTCTGTAGAGCCAGTTTGAGCAAGGAGAGATTGATTGCTTCTTTTTTTGATGGGGACCCAAACCAACCAGTCATTTCAGCCATAGTCGTGTGGAAGACCCTGTGGCTGAAATGATGGGTTTGTTAAAGTGTGCATGTCCTGTTTATACAACATAAGGGTGGGTGGGAGGGCCCAAGGACAATTCCAACTTGCACCTCTTTTTTTATTTATTTTTCTTTGCATCATGTAATGTTTTTGGCCAATTTTTTTAAGTGCCATCCTGTCTGACACTGCAGTGCCACTCCTAGATGGGCCAGGTGTTTGTGCCGCCCACTTGGGTCGCTTAGCTTAGTCATCCAGCGACCTCGGTGCAAATTTTAGGACTAAAAATAATATTGTGAGGTGTTCAGAATAGACTGGAAATGAGTGGAAATTATTGTTATTGAGGTTAATAATAGTATAGGATCAAAATGACCCCCCAAATTCTATGATTTAAGCTGTTTTTTTTTAAAACACCCGAGTCCAACAAAAAATTCAGGGAGGTTTTGCCAAAATGCGTCCGAATCCAAAACACAGCCGCGGAACCGAATCTAAAACCCGAAAAATTTCCGGTGCACATCTCTAATTATAATATATATATATATATATATATATATATATATATATATATAAAGCTGGAGACAGGGGGCACTCACGGGACTTGCTACAGAATACACGGGACTGCACCCGTAGATATCAACGTTTCGATTTTATTAATCGTCTTCAGGATAAAACACATACAGAAAAAACAAACATTTATAACTCACCAAGTGAATGAACGCCTCCTCCCGCCGCCAGGCTCCGGGCGTCCGTCCGCTCCCGATGACGTCACCCCACCGCGACGTGCGCCCTCCAGCGCTCACACCAAGCTCCGTGCCGGACTCCCGTTGCCTGGCTACAGCAAGAGGCATGATCATGTGACTTTCCACCACCGTACTGAATGAAAAACAAAACATAAACGTATTATAACAGCTAAAAAGCAGTCCATCCGGCCCTGTATTACTGGCTGAAAATGTGTGTCCAAATATTTAGAATTCACAAATATGGACTGTCTACCTTAAGATACAAGATCATAGATCAAGTAGAGAAAAAGGTGAGAGGTGGTGACAGAGAGAGGTCTCTTCTGCAATGTAAGGCAAGGTGGATACATAGATTAAACACTGTATCCCCACATGGCCTGAATGAGAACTTTGGATTGAACTGTTTTCTCTAAGGGTACCTAAATAATAGGGCAGGATTGTAGATTTTATTATTAAGGATTTATCTAACAATCATATTTAACCAATAAAATGCATAGTGCATACATAAAGAGGATATGATAGTTAATGATACACAATTGCAGCTTGCAGGGCCGGATGGACTGCTTTTTAGCTGTTATAATATGTTTATGTTTTGTTTTTCATTCAGTACGGTGGTGGAAAGTCACATGATCATGCCTCTTGCTGTAGCTAGGCAACGGGAGTCCGGCAAGGAGCTTGGTGTGAGCGCTGGAGGGCGCACGTCGCGGTGGGGTGACGTCATCGGGAGCGGACGGACGCCCGGAGCCTGGCGGCGGGAGGAGGCGTTCATTCACTTGGTGACTTATAAATGTTTGTTTTTTCTGTATGTGTTTTATCCTGAAGACTATTAATAAAATCGAAACGTTGATATCTACGGGTGCAGTCCCGTGTATTCTGTGAGCAAGTCCCGTGAGTGCCGCCTGTCTCCAGCTTCATACTGTTTGGTGTGCATACACCTAGGAGGGCACCAGGGCAAGGTGACTTTGTATCTCAGAGTGCCGATCATTACCACATGTACATTTGGACACTGTTTTTTCCAGCACAACCTAGGCATTGGAAGTGTGTGGGAGGATTGTGACCTTGGTAATGCACCTGCTATTAACTTATTACTTATTGAATGGACTTCAGTGACTTTAGATGCTGGATGTGCATCGGTATCTAACAGCAGTTTCTCATCCAATACCCTGCAATGACGGATAGCAGCGGACTAAGAAACATAACACTGCCGGTGGGAGAAACATGGAGTTTCTCAGATATGGATGCGGATGAAATCCGATTTAAAGAAAAATTTTCCAACACAGGAGGTGAAGAATCAAATGAACAACTATTTACACAACTTCTCAGGCTCCGCAAAAAAGAAGTAGATTATTTTCTGCATGGGGTAACATTATCCGACTATCATAGAAGTGGCCAAATACCTTGTGGTTTCCGCATAAGGAATACCCCTACTATTGGCAAATTCAGCAGTGACTTTTGTCGTAAATGGGCGGCTATTTTAAACAAATGCATCCTGGATTTAATCCTGTTGGTTATACAGGAATCTTCAAGGGAACTTGAGCTGATTAAAGCCAAAATTGCTGCATTTGAGGAACTACATGTACCAACTTTGACATCAGATAAAGCAGAGTAATGGATGGATAAATTAGCATCACAGGTTGAAACTTATCGGAGGGATTTGGTACGATTCAAGCGAGAAAAACTTGCAACAGTCCAACGGGATTACGCTGAAAACAAAGTTTACACATTGGCGTTTAATCCTGAAAGAAAACGCTTTTTTCATCAGAGGCAGCGGAACTTTAGGAAGTTCCCAGGTGATACGGAGACATCAAGTAGAGGAACATCCTCCCACAGTGACAATGAGGGGGCACGAGGAAAATTGGATAAAAGACCCCCTTTAGGAGTCAGCACCCGCGCCAAGCGGGGACCATTAAAAGAAACCGATCAAGGAGAGGTCGCCAGTGGCTCAGGCAAATCAAAAGCCAAATCAAACAAGAAGAAAACAACTTAGTATTCAACCTCTCAAAAAGACAACTGACGAAAAATGAAGTAGCTGTCCTCAACAAAGGTCTTTCCTTTGTCCCTTCATTTAACATGGACTATTTCCAATGGAAAGTGGATTCCTACAAATTCAATAGGAACTTGAGACTAAAAGAACACTTTCAGTCAGCTTCAAATGAGAAGACTCGTGAGAATGAAGTTCCCTTGGCCATAAGACCCAGATCTACATTTGATCCATACACCAATAATGTTTCACTTAAATGCTTTCAGAGGCGTTTAGATCAGAAAATTGAGGGTATTAAGATTGGGGAAAAACCTAGTGTTTCCAATATGTCCAAGGTTGAGTTTGAAGCTATGCGTAATCAAGGACTTGAGTATTGTTATCCGTCTGGCAGACAAGGGGGGAGGGATTGTGGTACAGGACTTGGACCAATATTGCCGAGAGGTCTATCGTCAGGGGATAGTACTGTATACTGTGAGTTAAAAGTAGATCCTACAATAACATTTAATAATGAGTTATATGCTATACTCACTAAAGCTGTGGCAGACAACATTATTTCTGATTCATTAAATAATGCATTGTTTCAGCAGTTCCCAATAGCTCCTGTACTTTATACAATCCCCAAAGTCCACAAAGACCCCCTTTGTCCGCCTGGACGTCCTATAATTTCTGCTTGGGACTCCATATATTACAAAGTGTCTAAATATTTGGACACACATTTTCAGCCAGTAATACAAGCCCAGACTACATATTTAAAGGACACCATGACCCTTATTCTCAAGTTGAATCAATTACCATCCCCATTACCCAAGTGTTTTTTATGTTCCCTGGATGTTGTAAATTTATACACGAGTATACCCCATGAAGGGGGTTTAAGTGCAGCAAGGAGACTCCTTATCAACAGTCCACTGTACACTGGCCCTGATATTTCATTTTTTATCGGTATGTTAGAATTGACTCTTAAGAATAATTATTTCCTGTTTAATAATAAATGGTATCTACAGCAACAAGGCTGTGCAATGGGGTCTTGTGTGGCCCCGGCCTTTGCAAACAGCTACATGTTTGAGGTGGAACGGGAAATCTTCTTTTCTGATTCCAATACAGCGTCTAAGTTTTTGGTATTTTTAAGATATATAGACGATCTGTTTATCATCTGGTTAGGAGAGGAGAGTGACTTTCATGACTTAATGACAAGGGCCAACATTGCAAATGAACATATAAAATTTACGTATACCATCAGCGACTGTGAGGTGAATTATTTAGATGTAACTATCCAACTAAGAGATGATAAATTGCACACCTCATTATACAGGAAGAAAACAGATCGTAACAATGTTTTACATCATTCTAGTCAGCATCCCAGAGCAACTTAGGAAGGGCTTCCTTTCTCCCAATTTGTCAGAGCACACCGCATTTCTGACAATATGGAAGAAGCGATCAATGAAATTGATCGTATGATTATGCAATTTCTTGTTAGAGGTTACAAATATGAGCAATTGCTTGAGGCTAAGACAAAAGCCCTGGCGATACCCAGGGAGCAATTATTGGTAACTAATAAGCAAAAATTGGGGGATGATTTTAGAATACCATTTGTACAACAGTTTCATGCACAGAGTGAACTGGTGGTTAAGGAAACTAAGACCCTGTGGCCATTAGTCACCACAGAGCCAGACCTAAAGGTCTTTGAAAAAGCTAAAATAATGCCAAGTTTTAGACGTAGTAAAAACCTCAAGCAGTGGCTGGTAAAAAAATGACATCTCTGAAAATACCAAAATTCAAAATATGTCTAATTTTCTAACTAGAAAACCAGGCTGTTGCCGGTGTGTGGGGTGCACCAAATGTAGTTATCTTGAAAAAGGTGACACATTTGCGCACCCCTACACTGGTAAACGGATCCCTATTAAGAAAGTACTAACTTGTACAAGTACTCATGTTGTGTATTTTATTAGGTGCCTATGTAGGGAAGACCACTAGCCAATTTAAAGAACGGATGAATTTACATCGTTCATCCATTAGAAAAGCCGTTAAGGGACAAATAGTAGCCCAGGAACAGCTAGTAGCAAGTAGAGATGAGCGCCTGAAATTTTTCGGGTTTTGTGTTTTGGTTTTGGGTTCGGTTCCGCGGCCGTGTTTTGGGTTCGACCGCGTTTTGGCAAAACCTCATCGAATTTTTTTTGTCGGATTCGGGTGTGTTTTGGATTCGGGTGTTTTTTTAAAAAAACACTAAAAAACAGCTTAAATCATAGAATTTGGGGGTCATTTTGATCCCATATTATTATTAACCTCAAAAACCATAATTTCCACTCATTTTCAGTCTATTCTGAATACCTCACACCTCACAATATTATTTTTAGTCCTAAAATTTGCACCAAGGTCGCTGGATGACTAAGCTAAGCGACACTAGTGGCCGACACAAACACCTGGCCCATCTAGGAGTGGCACTGCAGTGTCACGCAGGATGTCCCTTCCAAAAAACCCTCCCCAATCAGCACATGACGCAAAGAAAAAAAGAGGCGCAATGAGGTAGCTGACTGTGTGAGTAAGATAAGCGACCCTAGTGGCCGACACAAACACCGGGCCCATTTAGGAGTGGCACTGCAGTGTCACGCAGGATGTCCCTTCCAAAAAACCCTCCCCAATCAGCACATGACGCAAAGAAAAAAAGAGGCGCAATGAGGTAGCTGACTGTGTGAGTAAGATTAGCGACCCTAGTGGCCGACACAAACACCGGGCCCATTTAGGAGTGGCACTGCAGTGTCACGCAGGATGTCCCTTCCAAAAAACCCTCCCCAATCAGCACATGACGCAAAGAAAAAAAGAGGCGCAATGAGGTAGCTGACTGTGTAAGATTAGCGACCCTAGTGGCCGACACAAACACCGGGCCCATTTAGGAGTGGCACTGCAGTGTCACGCAGGATGTCCCTTCCAAAAAACCCTCCCCAATCAGCACATGACGCAAAGAAAAAAAGAGGCGCAATGAGGTAGCTGACTGTGTGAGTAAGATTAGCGACCCTAGTGGCCGACACAAACACCGGGCCCATTTAGGAGTGGCACTGCAGTGTCACGCAGGATGTCCCTTCCAAAAAACCCTCCCCAATCAGCACATGACGCAAAGAAAAAAAGAGGCGCAGTGAGGTAGCTGACTGTGTGAGTAAGATTAGCGACCCTAGTGGCCGACACAAACACCGGGCCCATTTAGGAGTGGCACTGCAGTGTCACGCAGGATGTCCCTTCCAAAAAACCCTCCCCAATCAGCACATGACGCAAAGAAAAAAAGAGGCGCAATGAGGTAGCTGACTGTGTGAGTAAGATTAGCGACCCTAGTGGCCGACACAAACACCGGGCCCATTTAGGAGTGGCACTGCAGTGTCACGCAGGATGTCCCTTCCAAAAAACCCTCCCCAATCAGCACATGACGCAAAGAAAAAAAGAGGCGCAATGAGGTAGCTGACTGTGTGAGTAAGATTAGCGACCCTAGTGGCCGACACAAACACCGGGCCCATTTAGGAGTGGCACTGCAGTGTCACGCAGGATGTCCCTTCCAAAAAACCCTCCCCAATCAGCACATGACGCAAAGAAAAAAAGAGGCGCAATGAGGTAGCTGACTGTGTG